>NC_139900.1:23968478-24478478 GCF_905171665.1 Trachurus trachurus
TATCTTTCATGATGTTTTGACATCCCATGCAGCTATTTGCAGTAGCACAGGTATAGAGATTTGATAGCAAATGTTGGTATGTGCTTAATTTCACTCAGTTTCCATTTTATTAGGTACACTTCAAAGTTATAAAGTCTAATGCAGTGGTCTTGTCATGAATGTGTTTCAGTGAGGTGCTTGTTTTGGAAGATGTGGGTTTGTTATGACAAGATTGCCTTTTACTGAAAAGTTTTCTTTTATTTTGCGCAGTGCGTATATCGCTGTAGGATAAAACCAAATAATACAAGTAAAACAGTAAGCAAGCTATAAAAAAATTTGAATCATCACCTTATCAAGATTGTAGGTTTATTGCAGGACTGTTTCATTAATGTGTATTAGTTTAGCCTGTTGTACTAGCGGTCGTGTTCCTAATTGTGTAATTGTAAATCTGGAGTTTTGAGATGATCTTTATGTTTTCCTAACTCAAGACTGTCTATGTTCAATGCAGGTCCAGTCTGTTCCTGTGCAGATACCCATGAACTATCAGAAAGAAAACTGAAAACGGGAACTTCCTGCGTGGGGGAAAAAAAATCTTTGAAGAAGGAAAGGAGAGACCTACTTGACACATTGTGGACACATAAAATTTCTGAACGTTTTTTTTTTTGCCCCAGAGAAAAAGCAGTTGATTGAGCTTTCGTTGCGGACTTTTTTTGTTTGTTTGTTTTTTGACAAGTTTAATCACTGTTTATGGACTTCATTGCTTCACATGACACAAAGGCCGTTTGGTTTGTGGGTTCTTTGTTTAGCTTTTGAGCTTGCATATCTATGAAATCAGAATTACACTCTGTTTCTGCTTCAGTCGAGAAGTTGCCGATAATTCAATGGGCATCTTACAAATGTGATAGTAAAACATACAAAGATAAAAACCGGCATTAGAATGCATCACTCAGCAGCTACTCCATCTCACTAACCAAAACTGAAAATGACGGCGATGTAACATTGGGTTTTGCTTCCTTCATTGTCATGTGACTTTGAACCTTTTGAGCATTACTTTCTTCAAACGCAGACAGTCCTTTCACCAGTTTGATGAGTTGAGCAGTGGTTTTCAGGGACTTCCATTGCCAGTAAAAGACTGTCACTCAACACGTTTTTCTTTTCTGCATGCGTTTAAGGCGATCTTAAAATGATTCGGTAAGAGGTGGGTCGAAATAACATACTGGCACACAGTGTGGCAGGACAACGCTGGTCTCCCCCCCCCCATCTGGTGTCAAAGTGGAACTGCTACACAAAGTGCTGTCCATGTTCCAGGGCAGACGACTTTCACAGACTGCTTCCTCATAATAATAATAACAATAATAATAATAATAACAATAATAATAATAATACAGACAGCCTGGCTCTTTCTCACTGCTGGGACAAATCACTTCGTTTTGCCAATCAACATCAAGATCAATCGGGTTTTGAGGTTGGAATGAATTGGTGAGGAATTAAGTCTGCCTGGGGAAAAAAAAAAAGATACCTGGACTGGAAACAGCAACACTCAGAATTCATCAAAGACGTGACCGGCACAGGAGCTGCTGAGGAATCTGGTTCAAGAAGGAATATCGCTCCCTTCCTAGACCTCTGCGCTTCTACTTTCATATCTGCTCCCCTCTCGGCCAGTTCTCTGGATCGCCATTCCAGATCATTCCTGCAACCTTTTGACTCGTCTCCCCGTGTTTCACCCTGGACGAAGGGATCTGCCTCTGGGGAAAGGGGCTGTGCTGTCCTGGCGGAGGTGGAGAGGGGGTTGTCGGTGTGCTGCTCCCCATCTGTCACTGCACACACACTGTGATCAGTGCCAACAGGCCTGAGGAACCGAGCCCAGCCGGACCGAGAGAGGAGGCAGAGGACTTCAGAGCCACAGACTCTGGGGTAATGATGATGCTTCACCTCACTAAGTCAGGAAATGAAAAGCCGCCCCATTACAAGTCATTTTGTCAACACTCGGTGGCTGGCAGGTGTTAAGTTTCTGCCAATAATGTGCATAAATACACTGCAAAATAACACTTGTGTGGTATGCTGCATAAGATATTTTCCATCCAGGCTGTCAACCAGCCATCAGCTTCACAGGCACGGCTGCAGCCAGTCGAGCTTTGTTTTCTGCTAAGAATAGGAGTCTTTGACTTGTCTTGTGGGAGACCTTTACACCGTGAATTTCTAAATATCTGATGGTAGACGGCACTTGAAAGAGATAAACATGAAATCAATGATGGATAGGCATGAAAGGGAATTTGAATCATCGGTGGCAGAGATTCACGTTGCCGTGCTTGAAGTGGTCTCAGCTGAATATCACAAATGTTTCATTCTGACCGTTGTTCATTTCTGTCGTCAGATCCTGGCCATGAGGTTTGATGCCTCGATCCACTGACCGGAAACACTGGACCTAAATGGCGCAGCATGACTTTGTCCCTGCCTGGCTTAACTTCTCCACACCCCAGCCTGCCAAGGTGTGTGCATGCGTTTGTGTGTGTATGTGTGTATGTGTGTATGTGCTAGGTGAACTCAGGAGACAGGAGGAGATAGACGAAGCTTGAAAGTGTGGCTGTTGGAATCGCACCTTTTTAGCAAATGTGTGTCCACACCTGAGAGTGTGTGTGTGTGTGTGGTCAGTGACAACAAGTCACCCCCAGGGACTGACGGTGCAGCCAGCACACAGTTCAGCAGAGGGTCAACTTAGACATTGTGCACCATTATGAACGAGACTGATAACAGAAGAACAGTTTTAAATAACATCAAATAACAGCCCACTGTCCTGGTAGGAGGATCTAGTGTACGTTTGTCATGGACATTTTGTATCTGGGCTTTACTAAATTTGCATGGGCTTCTGGAAGAGCTCATGAAGGAAAAGAAGTTGCTATTTTTGGTGGAGATTGATCAGAGTCGCAGGCTGTTTGACAGAGAAACCGTCTGAGTTTGCTTTGAGCTGAAGAAGATTGCTTTGTTTTGTTATTTGTGTTATTATTTTTTATAGGTGAGGTTTAAAGATAAGCCCAGAGTGGGTTTCTACCTCACCTGCACATGTTTTATTTTTTTATTTCATTTATTTTGTTGATTCTACAGTGCAAATAAAACGTATAAACTCATACAGGGTATGACATGAGAGATGGGGCCATTTAAATTTACGCCACAATGTATAAAGTAGCAGTTTTGATTATTCTAATAAGAAATGTGTCTAAATGCTGCTTCAACACAAGTCGTGTTAGGGGTTCAGTCTTCTGAACTAAACTGATCTGATTGAGTGAAATGGACAGCGAATACTCAGCCTCAATATCTTTCTAATATTCAGCCTATTTTTTTGTTCAGTGAGGATCTGCTTTTTTTTATCCTGACTGATAACTAGTGGTTGGCTTATCTGACAGACACTCACCTTTTGAAGTCAACATTGTGCTTGTGTTGGCTGGTCAACAGTTAAAATTAGTAAGTTTACAAAAAAAGCAGCAATCAATATCACATCTTTGATTACATAATGCATGATGAGGCGTTCTAATACAGGAAAATGAGGGACAGGCAGCACAAAGCACGAGTTTCCTTCCATTCTGTTGTTTTCATGTATCTGGACATCTGCAATAGTTTTTACAGCCATTATAACACTAACTAATGAACCAAAGGAGAGGCTATGTTTAAGAAGCTCAGGGCAAATATTTGAGCCAATTAAGATTTATCAAAGACTCCGAGGGCTCACCTTGGGGATAGTGTTGTTCACTCCTGCAGCCGGTTTGGTAACAATCTGCAAGCTAGCTAAAGAAGCCAAGCTGGATCATTTATTATGTCTTTAACAAGGAGCAGACATTCAACAAAAGACTGGCCACACAGACATGATGAATATGGATGGTTTTTGGCAGGAAAAGCATCTAAACAGTAGTTTAAGTGCTAATGTGGCTTGAAAGTAAAAGCAGAGCCAGGATGCCTGCATTAGGATTTGTCTCTCAAAGCCAGTGTGATAAGATGTCATCACTTCGATCATGACCAGGTTCCATTGGTTGTGATTCTGTAGTTAAAGGGATAGTTCACCCAAAATTCAAATTTCTAAGGGCTGGGAGAAGTTTCAGAGTCCTCCGTGGCTTCTCTGAGTTGCAGCGGGGCTCCGTGCAGCACTGCATGTCCATATGACGGTTGCGAATGGGCCTCAATTTTCTTCGTCCAAAAAGACACACCAAAAAAACATCCAAATACCTCCACAATGCTCGTCTGTAATGTCCCTCTTGTATTGAAGCCCCAACATGAGAAATTGTTCCGAAAAAAATTAAATAAGTATATGTTTTAAGCTTGTTTGTAGCGGAAGCTCCCAGTGTTGCTCTGCCGGAATCTCGTGCGATTTGCGGAGCCGTGAACTGGGTGTCAATGCACACAGGCAGAGCAGTGAACTGAGACACTGGGAGCTTCCGCTACAAACAAGCTTAAAACATAGACTTATTTAATTTTTTTCAGAACAATTTCTCATGTTGGGGCTTCAATACAAGAGGGACATTACAGACGAGCACTATGGAGGTATTTGGATGTTTTTTTGGTGTGTCTTTTTGGACAAAGAAAATTGAGGCCCATTCGCAACCGTCATATGGACATGCAGTGCTGCACGGAGCCCCGCTGTAACTCAGAGAAGGCACGGAGGACTCTGAAACTTCTCCCAACCCTTAGTCGACATGAGGCTGAGTAGATAGAGTGCTCTGACCTGTGGACCTCGGTTTGAGTCTGTCTGACTTAACAGCTTAGAAATGTCCCCAACCAGAGTTATTTTAATGTGGGGTGGAACTGTGAATCTGGGGCCTGGAACCAAGTAGAAATTACATTTTGGATAAAAACATCCAAAAATTCAGATAATTGACTCTTCGGGGTGGAGGGTTAGGGTGTTAGGGGAGTGATCAGGGAGCTTTCTGTCCTTTCTTGAGCTTTTACTCCAGTGTCTTTTTGAACACTGATGTTTCTCTGATCTTATCAGCTTTTACAGCAGCACGTCTCTTATGACACAGAATCCAGCACTTTTTTTATTAATTTAGTTTTCTTATTTTCTTATCCTAGTTTTCACCTCAGGACAAAAATAAAACAAGGAGGAATATCAAGAACAATGGTCTGAGAGTGATCTCTTAGTTTTCTGTGTTAAGGCGCACGTCCATTACTGTCCACCGTCTCTCTGGAGTGTCCCACTTCTCTGAAATGGTCCCCTCTCTGTTCTCTCCCCTCGCAGTCCCCTGCTGCCAACCTTGACAAACAAGGTGAGCCCCACCACCACAGAGACGGCAGAGCTGCTGTGAGCCGCCGCCGCCACAACTCCTCTGATGGTTTCTTCAACAACGGCTCCCTGCGCGCTCCAGCAGGTAACGGCGTGGACCGGCGACCTTCTTCATCCCTTTAACACTCTGTAACGTGACTGTGCAAAGGAAAGCAAAGAGGGAGAACTTGATTGAAGCAGCACAGTATCGCTTTTTTTTTTTTGCTCTAGTGTTTACTTCTTTTAGATACTAGATGGGCCATGTTGTTAACCCTTTCGGGATGGGAATAATGTTGGCTTTGTATCAAGTAAAGTGATATTGTGTGAGCAGAAAACTGAGAGAGGTCCCTGTAGTGGAAAAGGACATTACTTGAGACTTGCTCAGACGACAGTGATGGAGACGAGCTCCTTTACACTTTATAATATAAACCTTATTTAAACCACTGAGCTTTGTCGTCCAAAATTGAGCATCAACATTATTATGATTTCACGTAGATGCTGTTGCTCTGTTGATGTATAGAAATATGGCTCTTTGTCTGAACTAAGAAGAACAGTAGTGTGGTGCCAGCTGTTTGTTGCTCTGTTCAGTTGCGTGTCATCTCTTTTTTTTTCTTTTTTTTTATCTGCCGCGTTGAAACGTTGTGTTTCATGTTGGCGATGAGGTTCATGCCTTCAGGTGTGAAGCCATAGTTCAGCCAGGAGTCTTTGGTCTGTTTGACAGGTTCTTCGCACATTAAGTGCTGCATTCTCAGGGGCGTCTTCATCACTGTCATCCATCGCTCAGCTCCTGCTGCACTCACCCTGGAGAAACAGAAAGGAAGCTTTAATTGTCTCTTCTTGCTGTTTGTGCACCAGTCAGACATGTGGAGCAAAAGCTTCAACCCTTCTTCTGAAACGCCACAGTTTCCAGTTACTGATCGATGGTGGAGCTGTTCTCTAGGACTTTGTTAGTGAAGTTGTTGTTATTGTTGTTGTTGTTGGGTGGAGGCTGCTGTTAGGGAACCTGTTCATGACTCCTGTATTTACAAGCTTCCTTTCTGTCTTCTCATATTACCGCAGTATCTTAAAGCAGAAGTAAGCAATATTTTTGTGTTAATCTAAGTCTTAAATAGTTATATCTTCCGACAGCAATCACTTACAAAGAGTGTTTGGACCGAAACACGGGTCTGTCAGTCACTCTGCTCTGCTCTGAGCCTAGGAGAAAACTTTTCTCGTATCCTACAATTTTTATCCAATGAGGAGAGAGAACGGCATGAAGGGCTGTGTGTGCAGCCAAGGGATGCGCGTGAATGTGGTGACGTAGGGACCAATAGATCCATGACGAGGGCAGGGGCTGCTAACTCCATCGGCTGACAAGACGTTATGGTGCGTTCAAGGCAACCCGTAACTCGTGTTGTTCCGACCTGTGAAGTCGTACCAGTTCGATCTGGTACGAGTTCACGGGTCGTAAGTTACGAGTGGCCGTTATAGTGACTTTCACAGGTAAAACAGGTCGGAAAAACACGAGTGGGTTGCCTGGAACGCTACAAAGTCGTAAGTTGTGACATGAAGCTGTAATTTACGGTTTCAAAAGCCTGCCCGGAACGCAGCATTAGCCAAAACGACCGGATCGCTTACTTCTGCTTTAAGGGTTGACTCTGCTGTAACTGTGCAGCAGTTTGTGTGTGTTTGATTTATTCATCCATACAGAAGTGACAGTGAAACAATGCTGAATGACATTCAGCTTTTCAATGGTTCCATCTTTTAATTGAACTGTCCACTATTAAACCATTTCATCAAAATGAAAAATGTCATCACAGCTTCCTAACGTTAGAAATGTTTAACTAAAGTTGTATGCCCTCTGGTGCTCAGCACTGTTGTAGGTTATTATTTTTGCATAAATAAAAGTGTGAGTTTACTTATTCTGGGCTGACGAGATGTTCGGATGATGTGATCCGTCAAAGACAAAAGTGGACTGTAGTTCAGCGCTTTGTAAACAACGAGCAATGTTTTTAAATGCTATGACTCTGGGGATAGGGGATAGGGAAATGTATGACATCTTGCTGAGAGCTGGATATGAAGACCATTATTAAAACAAAGAGAAAGTGGAGATTAACGTATTAAAATAAATTATTTTCCAACAAAGTAGATAGATGGGCATTAGATATTTGGGGTAAACCAAAACTGCGTACGTACTGTGAAATAAAACAGGTATTTGGCCCAGAAAACTATGTTTTGTATAATTTGTCTAAAAAGAAAAGATCCCTGTGTGCTCAATTGAGAGCTGGTATTCTTGGTCTTCATATTGAGACAGGCAGATATGTTGGCACAGCAGAAGACGAGAGAATTTGTAATTTATGTGACATCCAAGAGGTGGAGAAATTCATTTTGTGTTCTACTGTCCTTTTTATGACTCTATAAGACAAAAATTGTTTAGTAAGTTAGATCCAAATAACGAATTTGTGTGGTTAGACGATGCTGAGAAGCTAAAACATCTTTTTCAGTTGAATATATTTGCATTTTCTTTATTTCTTGAAAAGGCTTGTGCTTGTTTTTCTTGTATTTGTCATTAAATGTGTCTTGTAATCACATATGGGAAAAAAAAAAAAAAAAAAAAATCATTCATGCTATGTGTTTGTTGTCTTTGGAGGTGACGGATGGCAGCAGCCCTCTCTGCTTCTGAGGCATGACTCGGTGGACTCGGGGGTGGCCAAAGGAGGACATGGTGGGCTGGCAGGTGGCTCGTGTTGGAAGGAAACACCCAGCTGGCATGGAGCCCCGCGGGGTGCCCAGGACGGTCACCACCACCAGGGTCGCCACCCCAAGCGGGGAGGCGGCGACAGGGACAGGCAGGGGGGGCACCGGCAGCGCAATGGTACCTTCCATCCCCGCAAGGGCACCTCGTACCAGGACAAGTTTCCCAACGAGGAACGCAAAGACAGCAAGGACGACAAGCTGAAGTTTGTGGAAGAGGACTTTGTGAGTATATAGTATTAAAATCCTTAGAATATTTATTTATTTATTTATTTATTTTCCACAACGCACGCCCCCGACATTGGCAGAGTTATTCAATGACGAAGCTCTTTTAAATGATAAGATAAGTTGAGTCAGTGGCAAAACTATGTGAGCTGTAAAAGGAGCTACACATGTAGTCGTGGTTTTTTAGGGGAATGGGATTGAAGGTTCAAACTGCACCACATCCTAGATCAGCAAAATTGTTGTCACGTGTGTTTTCACTTTACATGTTAAACAGTAAAATTACAATTTTAGCTTCCTTGTATTGACCCTGTATAAGTAATCCTGCCAGTAACAACGTGCTTGGATTTTAGGATGTTATTCTAGCTTGAAAATACAAACGTGATGGTATCTAACAGAAGCGCTCCATGTTTGTCTTGTAGCCTTCCCTCAACCCTGAAACAACTGGAAAGCCTGGGAATCAGATGCGAGCAGTGGCTCCCCATGCTGGAGTGTGGGGTAAGAACAACCTGTGCCAGTTTACACTTCAGTTATTGAACAGACACAAGGTTTAGAGGTACAGCTCTGCTCTGACTAACTCAGTTATTGCTGTGCCGATTATGTTTCAGAAAACCCTCCGAGTGGCAAACAGATGGTGTCCAAAATGCTGGTTATCAAGAAGGTTTCCAAGGAGGACCCCAGCACAGCCTTCTCCGCGGGGTTTGCCACTGCTGGCGCCCTGCCCACCAACGGCAACAAAGCTCCCATCACAGGCTCCAGCGTCTACAAGAACCTGGTCCCAAAGCCTGCCGTGGCCCCCACCAAAGTAGGACTCGCTGTGATGATGCGTTGAAATTATCTCATGCAGCAGAGTAGATCAGCTAATCGCCCGTTATTTGGAATTAAATAGAAATGGAGCTTTGCGTACTGTGGCAGTTCTCCGTGTTGCTGGGCCGCTTGTGACAGAGTCATTATTTGTCCTCTCTTCCAGAACACCCAGTGGAAATCCGGTGGTAGAGAGATCACAAAGTCTGGCCTCCACATGCCAGGCCGAGATTCAGTCTTCACCAGCCCCGTCTCTGCAGCCAAACCCAGCACCCCAGTCAGTGCACCACAGCACAACACCCCGAAAGAGGTGAGCAAAACCAGACGGCAAGATCCGCAACCATGCAGGGACTGTCTAGTCCCGACAAGAACAGTATTTAAATGATGTAATTTACTAACATACTAAAACTGCACAGCGAGCACAGGGGGGGAAATTTCCAGCGTAGCGCTCTGTGTCTTTGTTCTTATACTGTAACTCCATGCATGACATGAAGCTGGCCTACCCCTGTGTAAGTAAATGACAGGTTTTATCTAAACATAGTAATTATGTGTTCGTGTGGTTGCTGACTGAGATGCTTACTCACTTGCACACACTAAGTTTTTCTGTGCAGCAGTGTATGCGCTCTGTCCTCTCTCTCCAGTGTATTAAAATGTCTATTTATGGTCACATACTTTAATAATTACCAGAAAGTATCACTGAACAGCAAACGATCCAAATGTATTCATCACATTTTACACACAGTTCCTAATCTGGCAGAATTGTAAAACGATCTGGCAGTAAAAACAGATGATTGTTGTCGACCCCGCATGTGAAATTTTACAAAAATGGATTTGATATATTAAATTATCTCAGTTGTAAAAACAATGGGCTTTATGCACAGTGCCACTACTTCCTGAAATACGACAGCTCGTTTATTTCCTGTCTTACATTATTGGACCAACTGATTAATCCAGGTGTGCCTGACCATTGTTGTGAGGACTGATTAATCCAGGTGGGATTAATCAGTTGGTCCAATAATGTAAGACAGGAAATAAACGAGCTGTCTTATTTCAGGAAGTAGTGGAGCTGTGCATAAAGCCCATTATGTTGACTTGTTTTTCTCACTTTGCCTTTCTCATTGTGCCGCGACACCTACAGCACCCTTCCAGCACGACTCCTCCCATAGACATCGCCCCGTCGAGGCTGAAGTTGATGCGCCGCGGTCCAGACCGTAAGAGCGAGTTCCTGCGAGCTCTGAAGGACGAGGGCACTGGCGAGCTGACGACAAGCAGCAGCCCAGGAACATCAGGAGAGGTAGGCAGCCGTTTGGGCTTATTTTCATCAAGCATCACGCACCAGGACGGCACAGTGGTTAATGAGATAATGAAGTAATATAATAAACTTTATTTGTATTGCACCTTTCTTAACATAGTTACAACGTGCATACACAGGCATAAAAATATAAACAACAACAGCAATAGCACAACATTAAAAACAACAAAAATGAGTCAATAGATACAAAAGGAGAAATAAGAGCATAGATGGACCAGACAGCTGCCTTCGGGGATTTAAAAGGCCTTTTTTTTTTTATAAAAGTAGGTTTTTAAAAGAGATTTAAAATTTGTTAGCGAGCTGGCAGACTTGATATCCTCTGGGAGGTCCTTCCATAATCTGGGAGCATAGATGGCAAAAGCTCTGTCACCTTTGGTCACCAGCCTAGACCTGGGTACAACCAATAGAGACATGTTTGAGGACCTGAGGTTACCAGCTGGTTTGTATAGAATTAAAAGCTCAGTGATGTAGTTAGGAGCGAGGCCATGAAGAGCTTTAAAAGTTAACAATAACATTTTAAAATCAATTCTTAATTTGGCAGGCAGCCAGTGAAGAGAAGCTAGAACGGGTGTTATATGCTCAGATCTTCTTGTTCCAGTAATAAGTCTGGCAGCGGCATTTTGCACCAACTCCAGGCAGTGGAGACAACTTTGGCTGAGACCTGTGTACAAGGCGTTACAGTAGTCTAAACGAGAGGAGACGAGGGCATTTACAACTTTGTTGAGGTTGTTGAAGTAAAAGAGACGGCGTGCGACAGAGCAGCGTCAAACTGTCCCTTGTTAATTCTCTCCAAGAATAAGAGCAAGTTTTTGTACAAGGTATCATAGAGCCATATTTCTTATGTGTATAAAGACAGAAAATGAAAAATTGAATGTCTCAGTGGCACCAGTCCTTGTAACAATGACAACATGATTATCCCAAGGTCTCACATCAATTGATTGTGGGACTAACAAACTGTTGACAGTTAAAAAGCTTGACATTTATCCCTCACTAAGTGGGGATGGTATTACAAAGACAGTAAACAAGGGGAGAAGGAGGGATATGATGACATCCCTGGCCACAGCAGGAGGCCACCAGGACACCACCGCAAAGAATAAAACGTTTTTGTTCCTTTGTGAATGTCCTCAGGGTGAAAGCAGCACCCCAGAGCCCAAAGCCTACAGCGAGGAAGTCTGCCATGAAAATGGTCTGTCCTACTCCCTCAGTGACTCAGACACTGAACACCTGTCCAGCTCCCTGGAGGCAGAGCACAGGTAGGACACTCCCAGCAGCCCAACTTCAACACACCCACTCACACACAGTGATTAAGTAGTAAAATGACTGTGTCTGTATAGGTTGCTGAAGGCCATGGGCTGGCAGGAGTACCCAGAAAACGATGACAACTTCCTGCCTCTGACGGAGGATGAACTGAGAGAGTTCCAGACTAAAACTGAACAGGTGAGACTCAGAGGATAAAATCTGATGCAGTGTCAGTTCATTATTTGATCTGTTCTGGTGCTTAACCGTAAAACGCTGACTGAAAGTGAATGTGACGAAAAAGCAAAGTGGCGTCTCATTCATACACTAACTGTCCTTGTCCTCTGCCCAGCTGAAGAGAAACGGCATGCAAAGGAATGGGGTTCTCCCGAGGGCGCGGGGTGTCACCCTCCACTTCACCCCCTGGAGGAGTGTGGCGGAGGCGCACGTCGAGGAGGGCTCCGAGTCCGAAACCAGTAGCAGCAGCCAGACCTCTGACGACGACGACTGCATCAAATCCTAACGTGGCTTTATGGAACAAAAAGAAAAAAAAACAACAACACAACAGCCAACACCACATCCCAGCAAGCAATCCCCCTCTTCCTCTCTCATCTTTGTTTTTAGAGCACCATTTTGAATTTCTTTTGTTTTGATTTTTTTTTTTGTTGTTGTTGTTCTTGCACAAGGGAAAAACCAATCATATCCCAGTGAAGGGGGAGATTCCTGCTCCGCCAGACGTCGTTTTCCCTGCGTTTCCTCCTTCACTGCAGTCCCTGCCCTCTTTGACCCCCCTCCTCCCCTTCTTCCTTTTTCTTCCTCGCTTTGTGGAACTTGAAGTGTTCATCAAGAAAAGAAGGGCAATGAATGCACACTTGATTCTGCTTCAAACAGACTAACTCATTTCATTGATGATGCTGATGACACATTATTAATGATATTAATAAAATTGGTTCCTGACAAGCTGATATGTTTCAATATGAATCTGGCTACTGTGGTGTTTTCAGTCCACATGTAATTTACCGTGTAATGATGTGAAGAGCAGCTGCAGCTGCAGCAGCTTTTTTCCCCCGCTGAGAATATTCATCTGTGCTGGATGTAATTGGTAATTAACCAATTTAAACCAGCTCAAAGGGGATGCGGCTGCAGCTTCAAAAGATTCATGCCTACGCTGACCAAATATTCATTTTAGAAACAAAAATATTTTAACCACTGCAAGAAGTGACCTACTTTTAGGTACCACAACTTTTTCATAAGCAGTAACTCTGTTGGTAACTATTTAATTCCATTAGTAACTATTGTTCACGTGTGCTTCAGATTTTCTATTACCACAAGTGATGTCAAGAAAAATAAATTCTACTTAAAACATGAAGAGATCAGAGGCCACTTGTGTCCAGATGTTCAAAAACAACATTGAACTGGGCTTTTTCTACAGCAGGAGCCCAGGTGTTCCTTATCACGCTAATGATGTTTCATGATTATGTCAATTAGTCCCACCTGTGATGTTGCTGCTGTGTTAGGTGAAGGTCTGTTCAAGTTGAGCATCGTACAGTTCAAACACCGCTACTTTTTTCAGTAACGAGTAAAAATAATACACCCGTTCAAGTGTACGTTACATACACATTTTGTCATCTGGAACTAATCAGCTCACTCAGTAATCCTTCGCATAGTGCGGAGGATTACCGAGTGAGTTGGTTAGTTCCAGATAAATGGGAGGTTATGGTTAGGAGGGTGAGTCCAAGTAATTTGACATATTTGAGCATTTATTTTTTTGTAAGTAACACAATAGTTACTTTTCCTGGTAATTAGTTATTCTTATAATGTAATTCAGTTACCATTGGGGGAGAAGTAACTAGTAACTATAACTAATTACTTTTTAAAAGAAATGTGCCCAGCGCTGCACATTACACAGATGAAGTGGAGACATGAGTGCAGGAGCTTCTCTGCAGTGAAGATGTGCTGTTGGCTCAGAGAAGACTCCACTCAACTGTTGCATCAGAGTAATTGGATGCATTGCCAAGTTGAACAACAAAGTTCAGACTTATTTAACTTGGAAAGTCAGTATTTTAAAACATAGGGCACTTGAGTGAACCTGTGCTGTTGACAATACAGTTAAGCCAATGTAAATGCCAGTCACACCAGTTCTGATTATAGAAATAGCTTGTGAGATTATATCAGGACACTATTTAAGTTTTATTCTTTCAAACTGCCAGTGTGTGAAGTTAATAGCATCACCATGGCTACTGAAGCTAAACAAGCATGTGCTCTCAGCAAAAGGCACAATTTTCAACAATGTGAAAATAATTGACGGTTAATTGTAACCATATTTTCCTTTTAATAGATGACTACACAGGGCCACAGTGTTATTTGGCGTTTGATCTGTCACATTTTGTACATAACTGACTCACTGACTATTGCCAGGGTTAAAACTTCCTCCTTCCTCATGTACTGGTAGCTCATCCTTACAACAAAATCAAAATATACCCAACTAAAGCCACATTACTGGGGATCAGTTTTCAGACACCAAACTTTTTTTTTAATCAAACTATATCCTTTATTCAACTTCACAGGTTACATAACGTATAGAAAAAGATACAAACATTTACAAACAAGTGCAGAACAACGGTAAGAGCTCAGGGTGATGGTGAATCTCTTCTTGGGCGGGAACAAAGGTCTGGGAGGAATTCAGCTTCACTGACTGAAAGAGAGAAGACTTTAATTAGACGGACCGTAGCAACAACGGTTCAACTGACGTTTCAGGTATGTCATCATTAAAGAAACGGTGTATTGGCCTTTGATGTTCTTGTTATGAACTATAAACAGCGAATTTAATAGTTGTGGTCATGTAGCGAAACATGGCAACTACCTACCTCTCGACTTCCATACTCTTAGCGTGTCCATTAGTGTCTCCGTTGGCTTTGTGACCATCGTCAGTGTGAGGCTCCTGCACCCCATTAGTCTTCTGAGCATCATCCTGCTTCACCTTCTTCAGCACGCCCTCCTTCACTGGACTCTCCTCTGGTTTCCTCTGAAATACAGCACACGGGTTCATTCACATCTTTCCTATTTTTCCATGTCTTCATTCAAAATAAAAAATATAAAAACAACCCTCACCTTCTTTCTGACCAGGTGGGAGATATCAGAGACTGGAGCAGTGGTGGCGTGTCCGTTGGTAGAACTGACCCCATTGCTGGTCGATGTGCCATTAATCTGGAAGGTACCAAACCATGAGATGAAAGGTCTCAGTAAAAGTGAAGATTTGAACGAGTGTTTTTGTGGATGATAAAATCTAAAAATATGGACAAATGTTTCTTCTAATTGTTAGAAGAAACATTTGTCCATAAAATATGACACTGAAACTTACTTTTGAACTGGAGGAAGTGTCTCCATTCTTCTGTACAGTGGACCCAGGAAACGCAGAGGAAGTGGATTCTCCATTCTGACAACACAACATTAAAAAGCATGTTAAAATGACATGCATGTAACTCACTGTAGATTGAAACATGTTACAGGCAGTGGCTGAATCAAACTCCAGAAAAGATTAAAAACAGCTTCCTGCAGTATAATCCACCACCAGACCAACACATTTTGATAGACTTGATTCAATGCTTGCAAGACTTTAGACAGACAGGTGTGAATATTAGCTGTGTGAATGGCGGTCCATCATAGACTGGGCACATGTTAGACTCTTTAAGGCTCGGTGCCAAGCTCTAAACAATAGTGGTTATGATGTTGGTGTAGAGGCCTGATGTTTTCCTTTTTATTTCACCATCGTTTCTACAGCATAGACACTGATTTTTAGCAAAGTGTTGCACAACCTTTCACATTAGATAGATATGAAAACTACTGCACAGTATCACCAATCTGTGATGGCACTAAATGGCACTGAGAAGTGTCATAAATCTGCTTCTCACTGGAGTAAAGTTAAAATCATCCTGAACTCACCAGTGCTCCCTTCACAGCCTCAGAAGCAGTCTTCTGTCCCTCTGTGGCGTCCTCCACCTTCTCCTTGATCTCTGGAAGCAGAGCCTTCAGCTCCTCCATCTCTTTCCTTTCGTCTGGTAGAGCGTCGGGGCCGTCGGCCTTGTCGAGCAGCTCCTGCAGTTTCTCTGCAAGACGAGGTAGACAGACGCATTAACATTTCGACTCGGACGGGCACAACTATTAGAAAGCAGCTACAAGAGACAACTCTGCTCACCCAGCCTGGTCTTTATGACAGAGATGGAGCTGTTGAGCTCCTCGATGGCCTGGCTGTACTGAAGGTTCAGGCTGTAGGTCAGGCCCAGCTGGTAGTGAGTCTCGGCGAGCAGGCGGCTGTTGGAGTCCAGGTGCTTCAGCTGCAGTTTCAGACACTCCTGGAAATCCTCCAACGCCTGGCTGTAGTTTCCTGAGGAAAAAAAGGCATCAAGTCAGCACCCATCTCTCAATGAGGACGATTTCAAATGACCAAGTTTAATTATTTAATTTCTCCATGACTCTACTTTCAACTTGAGAGAATTTAGACCTGCAACTAAATTACTTTAATTGATCATTTTCAAAAGGGAAATCTAGCCAACAACACTGCAGAAAAATGACAACCTCCTCATCTCATAGTTCAGACGTCATGTTGCTTGTATTTTGAACACAGCAAACGTTCACACCCAAGAGGCGTCGACCACTGTACGTTGTCGACATTAAAACTGATTTATCGCTCCATCCTTATGAGATCTGACATTGTCCTTCTCCCCCTCAGACATTTGTAACATGAGCAACTTGTTTGTACCTGATTCAGAGGAAACTTCACCCAGTTTCAAGTGGGCCTGGGCTGCCATCAGCTGATCCTCCTTGCTCTCTTTCCTTATTTAAAAACAAAAAGCATAGTTAGTGAGGAAGCTGTAGCTCTGTGATGTTCAACCATGGCTCAGACCACATCTGGAGTTTCCGCTACCTTTTGTAGATGACTTTGGCCACTTCCAGCATCTCCCAGGCCAGCTGCAGGTTCCCCACCTCCTCGTCATCGCTGTCCTGAAATTCAACCACACAGATGTTACGACACAAAGGTCACCCGTTGAGCCGAGTTATTCCGACGTGCACTTGTGCCGATTGGTCAAGTACCTTCTCAGCGGTGCCCTCTCCTTCACCCTGCTCTTCCGCTGCGTCTCCCTCCATTTCTGCATCATCGCCGTCCTCTTCCTCAACCTCTTCCTCACCATCTGAAGACGTCACAGACATCAAGTGTTTAGATTAACTGGTCAACGTGCCATTACAATTATCATGGTGCCATTTACAATCAAAACCTCCAATCGAGGACAAATGGGACCGGGCACCTTCTCCTTCCTCTGTCTTCTCTGCTGATTCCTCCTCCTTGTTTTCCTTCTCAGCTTCCTTGTTCTCCGTGTCAACCTCCTTGCTTTTCTTCTCTTCAGTTTCAGCAGATTTGCTTTCATCAGCTTTGCTCTTCTTTTCCTCACCACCCTCTTCCTTTTCTACTTTCTGTTCCTTGTCAGTAGCTTTGGCTTTTTCAGCATCACCACTTTTCTCTGTATCTTCGCTCTGCTTCGCCTCAGTCGTCCCACCGTCTTCATTTTTCTTCTCTGCCATGGCGTCGTACACCTGAACCCTCAGCTCATCTCTGGTCTTGTCTGTTGTGATCAGAGAGCAGAGTTACGATGAGCAGTGTTAATGTCTTTTAGAGAAATTAATGCACAAAAATTTGCCCAAGAAGAAAGAAAAATAAGTCAAGATAGACGACTTGTCTTCCTCACCATCTATGTTTTCTGTGCTCTCAACGTTTGAGTCTTTGGGTTTCGCCTCACCCTCCTCTTCCTCCTCTGGCACTCCCTCCAGAGCGTTACCCAGAACTGAGTTTTCCATCCTACGACAATAAAGTCACTTAGGTCTGAACTATTTTTCTGAAACAGCGAGTCAATACTAAAAATGTCATGTGCTTACCGAGCCAAGTCCAGCAGAGCTTTACCGCACCAGAAGAAAGCCTCTCCACACTCATCTGCTGTGTCGCCGTACTTTTTAGCTCTACGATTAGAGGAAAAAGTCAAGTTTTACATGTGTGATTAGAGCTGAAATTAGCTGATTTATAGTGACTCAACAAATCTCAACCACTCGAGTCTAATCATTGGGCAAAATTAAAGGAAAAATATCAAATATTTGATGGCTTCAGATTCTGAAATGTGAAGATTTGTTGCTTTTCTTTATTTCACATCAGCCGTTTGAATGTTGCTGAATACTGGACTGTTGACTCTCTAAAAGGCAGCATTAACAAACTTCAAAATATTCATCAAAAACATTAGAGAATGACATTTTAAAATTATTTTAATCAGTTCTAGGTCAAGTCTGGGTCGACCCTCTCCTGTAAGCATGTACTGTCTATATTTCACTCTTTGATTTGTTTTATTTTTTATATTTGACTCAGGTGAAGCACTTCGCCACTTGTATTGAAAACTGAAGTGTATAAATAAAGCTGTACAATTGAGTAGCCTATTTTACCTTTTCAGATACAATGTTCACTTATTTTATGTTTTTAAAAAAAACTTGTCATTAACATTGTTGTTTTTGCTGTAAAAGGAATATCATGTAGCTTCACTTGTTTGAGCTTGTTCATTTGAAGCCTGTTAGCTCCAGCTGTGTGTGACGAGCAGGTTTAATTTTGTGTGTGTGTGTTGTGTGTTGTGTGGTGTGTGTGTGTGTGTGTGTGTGTGTGTGTGTGTGTGTGTGTGTGTGTGTGTGTGTGTGTGTGTGTGTGTGTGTGTGTGTGTTTGTGTGTGTTTAATAAGGTCTTTGGGAGCGTCAGGCTCCTTTGTCTGCTGGTTAACTCACAGCATGCCGCAGGCCTCCTGCAGGGACCCCACCGCCTCCACCACCTTCCCCATCACCAGGTGCTTCTTGCCCTCGCCGATGAGCTTGTTGGCCTCTTCCATGTTGTCTACACTGGACAGAGAGAAAACAACGTTTTGACCTCCGCTCCGAGAACCGGACCTTTGGACGAGCTCAACATTCAAGTCTTCGTAGCGGTGCAGGTTGACGGTTCAAAGCACAAACTACCTACCTTGACTGAAGTGAGAAACTAAGAGCAGAGTTGGTTGGTCTATCAGCTCGTCTCTCCCGCTGCTCACACTGGCTGAGCTGTTGTTTCAATTTGGCGCGAAATATCCCTGCACTTTCCTGTCGACTTCCGGGTTCGTAACTAGCGCGGGAGATTTCTTAAAGGCACAGGGTGCTACAAGAGGAACTATCTATGTACAGTATGAATGATACATTCAAGTTATAAAAGCCATCATGATGTAAATGGGCATCATCAAAATCAGCAAAAAATAATATCTTGTTGAGCGTGGAAAAGCACGTTGAATAAAAATGACTCAATGACCTTTGCCATGAGCATCAAATAACATTTCTTCAAGCTGATTTGTCACAATATACTTGATTATTTCAAGTTTTTTTGGGATAGACTGGGTATTCTGTCTGTCTTTGTGTATAACCATTCATTTCTAAATATTCTATCAGTTAATTGTAATTATATTATTATTCTTTTTTTTTTTATTAGCAAGCAGTATATTCTTAATAATATAGATTTAAAAGCCTACTACCACCTCTATCATTAACACATGTCAGTGTTTTATTTGAGTTGTTCAGCTCTAACAGTAAAAAGTTGCCGTTGCTAGTGGTGTATGTGTTTGAGCATGTGCGTAAAAGTGCAGTACACGGCTGTCATGTCCTGCTGTGAGGGACAGGGACTGTGCAGCTCCCCTCTGAGCTGCTCCTGCT
Source organism: Trachurus trachurus (assembly GCF_905171665.1). Lineage (NCBI taxonomy): Eukaryota > Metazoa > Chordata > Actinopteri > Carangiformes > Carangidae > Trachurus > Trachurus trachurus. Next base: position 23,987,768 of record NC_139900.1, read on the forward strand.
GACTCCACTGTGTCACAGCCTTGTCAAGACAAGTCTGGACCTGGCACCCAATCAGCCCCACACTGAGGCTGCACCTCACACTGTCATAATAGCTATAATTTTCAGTTAAATCTACCACCAATGGTACCAGATCTTATTTAATCTCAGATTTAGTAAATTTATTTTCCAATATTGGAGTGGATTGAAGGCTTTACATAATGTTTGCCATGAAAGCACACACTGATCTGTGTTCTCACCCTGCCATATAACATATCATCTATTCAATCTTCTCATCTAACTTTTAGTAGAAAATATAATTAATACACTTTGCAAAACTAATTAAATGTCACTCTGTCACTGTTAGGCGACAAAAGTAAGTTTACTGAGAGCACATTTTTAACCTAGTCCATTTTTTTTTTTTACTGCTTTTCATGGGTGTATTTGGGCTGATCCAATAATAAAAACCCCATAGTGCAGAAATGTATAATGAACTCATCACTGAACACAATGTGAACAACGTGAAGCCTTCAATGACATTGCAGACATTCATGTCAATGCTCTTGAAGAATTATTCAAAGAGAATAATTCTCTCTGAACTGCATTCATTTACTAATATCAAATGTAGCACTACTTTGCAGCAATCTTTCAATCCACCACTGCTTCCATTTGGAAAAAAACAGTTTTGACATTTTGCAGAGCTGAGCGCACCCAGGATGATAGACACATAGCCTAAGTGCTCTTCAAATGTTCATTTGCTTTGGAATAAGCAGTGGAGCAGATGCAGTAATTATGGGCATATTGTAAGACAGGAGATGAACGCTGGGCAGCGTTTGATCACTACAGGACACCGCGGTGCTTCTAACAGGAGGTTATTGTGTGTCTCCCTCTTATCTGGCCCTTGATGCGGTGCCCATGGCAACCGCATGCAAAGACATCACTCTGTGACAGCGGAGAAAAGAGGCCTGATGGAGGGACTGTATGAGCTGATAACAGCCCCCAGACTCAAATGAACTAATTTTGAAAACATACACAGAATTTCATTTCCTGGACATCAGATATTAAATATCGCCAGAGCGTGAAGTAAGATTTGGCTATATCAGGTTGTCCTGATTGAACATGTCACTTGAGATTCAGTAAAAAATGATCAAAAATAAAATAGGGTCCAAAGTGACTTCTTGAGTTTTAACAACCGTCCTGTGGTGTCAACAGATGTGACAACACTACAGTCACATCAGGACTACATATTCAGTTATTAAAAAGGAGGGGCTTACAAAGTTTTATCAACTACCCTCCGGACTAACGACAGGAATTATGTGATATCTTGGGCATATGAGGCATCAAACTAAACAATTGTTTGCTTTTTTTGCACCTTAAAATTTCATGACATTGAAATCAAAATGTTATCACCCTATAGAAACTGCTGCCAGTGTGACAACGCCTAAATAAGTATGTTTTCCCTCAGCCTAGTCATTATGTAAATATAGCAGTGGCGAGGAGGAAATGAGAATAAAAAATGCCTTCAGGGTGAGTTCAAGATGTTGCAACAGTGCACAGTTCTGCGAAGTACATCCCATTGTAAACAGAAACAAGGTTTGGTAATGAGTGGCAAACCAGGAAACATGGAGGAAATGAATGCACAAATACAACTGCCACATAATAACTATAAGACAAAGAATAGCTATTTCAAAAGTACAATGCTTTCAATTGTTGTAAACAAAGTAGGTATTTTATTTATTTTATTATTTGCCCTAGCTACTCCTGTCTGTTTTAAAACATGGTCATCTGAGAAAACTTGTTGAAAGACAAGAAATCCAAAATGTTGTTGCTGGTGGCCTTTTTCTGCCAGCGCTTTGTCCTAAGAAGGAAGGTTAATTAACTTAATTAAATGAATCACAAGAGGCTACAACAGAGGACACAGGTTGCAGCAGCTCTGTGGAGGTGTTGTTTAATGTCTGTTCATCATGACAGTGGATCCCCCACACATCCTGAAATAAGTTGAGTCATATGATAAAACCTCATGACTCCCTGACCCCTGCATAGCTGTTAGCCTGGATTAAAGAGACCTGCTTTAAAAAGAAAAAAGAAAAAATTAGCCTATATATAATAGACTTCAATGTTATGCTGCATCAAAACGGAAAAGTAACCTAATCTAGACACTGAATTCAGTTACCCTGTGCTCCTAAAGTGGATAAATGATAGTCAGATTTCCCTTTGCAAACTAGTCCACAGATTTGATGACAACTAAAACTAAACATAAAGACCACATTACATGTGGACATGTGGTCATCTCCTTCACCCTGCTTCCTCATTATATGCCGTATTCCTATAGTTTTACAAGAAGTTGAAATTCCCATAAAAGTGATCATGAAAACTGCAGAGTCATGCTGTGTAATGGTTTTACTGAGACTGGCTGGTTATTGGGCTGAAAGTGGGCTGAAAGCACGTTCTGAACGATCCTCTCGCGAGAAGTGAGCCGGGAATATAAATCCTCGCACGGAGCCCGTCTGCTCCTACACTCCGCTCTCGGTCTGTTGGTGTGATCAAAGACAAGGTATGTCTATCAAAAATACACTCTTCTGTGCTTTTTGTCAACCACTGTTGTACACTTTAAGATAGTTGTTGTGTTTTTTCGTAGCGTTAGTTTAGTGAGGTTTTTCAGTTGCGAAGCTGTTGAGTTGTACAGTTCAACAAGTGGTTTCTCACTAAAATCATAATCTTGTTCATTATGGAAAATCAACGTGGTTTGGAGGTTTCGAAATGTTGAGGAAATGTGACTTTCGTGATAGTTTGATGCTGTTAAACGAAACCTTTTCACTTACACTAAGGACATCAGCTTTTTTTCTTTTCTTTCCTTTTCTTTTCTTTTTTTAAGTTGCTCTCAAATCTTCAGACAACCTGAGAATCTTTGGTCCTTCAGGTGGAGTCAGAGTTAGTTCGAGAAATACTAACGGATGCAATATTTTCACCTTGACCCCCACCTCAGCTGGGGCAGTGTGTAGATAGACAACACTGAAAACTGCAGTAGCCTAGATATGTCTATGCGGACACACCTGTGAAATGAAACTGTGAGAAGTGAAAATGCTTGGTTGGTTTCAGTCGCTGCCAGTTTAAAGTCTTTAAAGGCTACCAGTGAAATTTACTGAGGTTTGGTCCAGTGAGCTGTACAGCTTCTGTTGTAACCTACATTAGATATGAACATTTTATATGGTTTAATTTGAAGTTTAGATTTTTTTTTCACTTCTTGTAATCATGGTTAATAACAAATAATACATTACAACGTATTTCATAGTTTTACACACATTTTCCAACTGTCATATGACTTTAATGTTTGTAATGTGTTAGAAGGATGGCAGCCGCTCTGAGAGAAAAAAAACAAAATATGCTATAATATTAAAACTTTGTTTCACCTTTGCAGCTCCAGCTGACATTAACAATCAGCTGAGAGATTTTGTTTTAAAAATGCAAATATGCCTGTTCGATTCCCCATTGTGTAAGGTGAAGTGGACAGGTGTTTTATTTGTCTGACAATCACTCAGAAACTGAGATTATATCAGTTTACTATCACTTATGACAAAGAGTATTAAAGTATTAAAAGCTCACTACGGAGAAGCAGGAACAAGGGACTGGTTAGTATTGTTGAGCAACTAATCTATTGCATCTATTGTGATTTATCATTTCCTGTCATTTATTATCATAGTTGTTTAACATAGGCTATTTAAAAACTCTTCACCAAAGTAGCCTATATCTGTGTGTTTCACACATCATCACTCAAGATTTCTAGTTTAGTTTAGTTTATAAGTTTATTTGAAAACAGGGACAGTGCACATTAATAACATCTGTACAGGGTTTTTTATTTTTTATTTTTTTAACAATTATTCAATTCAATTATGCTTGGTCTTAGGGTAACACAATACATTCATTGTACTGTAGCACACATGATGAATACCTTGCAGCTGAAATAATTGAATCGTTGACAATGGATTTTTTGTTTTGGGTCATTTTTTGTGCAAAAAGTAGAAACATGCTCTGCTTCTCTTGGTCTTTTATTAGGGAAATAACATTATTTGATATTGCACTATGGAAGTTGTTTATTTCTCTACGTTTAGTTCCTCTGTAGACCAAACGATAATTTGGTTCACTGAGATAATAATCAATAGATTATTGATGATGAAAATAATCACCAGTTTTAATCCTATAGTAAAATGCACAGTGTGTCTCATCACAAAGTGAGATAAACGTGTATCAGACATACATAATTGACTTGTCCTGGTAATGAAAAAACCTGTGCACAGTTATGATTTAAGAAGAAATACAATGATGCAAATACTTGATTTCATTTGATCAGGTCGACTGAAAATGGCTGCAGGAAACGCGCGTATTGGCCAGCTGGCCCCAGACTTCACAGCCAAAGCAGTGATGCCGGATGGACAGTTTGCCGATGTGAAGATGTCAGACTACAGAGGTACGCACCTAAACATGTGTCTCATCCTCTGTTGGTTGGAGGACGAGCTTTGATGCCACTCTCCTCTGGACTGTAATTCACTGTTTTGTGATACCAACAATATCCTGAATGGACATTAATTTACACAACAAAAGACAGGAATTCATTAGACTGTCATTGCCACAGGTGTATGATCACATGACAAACTCAAATGTTTTATCTGCTTTTCTCCTTTGGTGCAGGGAAATATGTTGTCTTTTTCTTCTATCCACTGGACTTCACCTTTGTTTGTCCAACCGAGATCATTGCCTTCAGTGATGCCGCCGAAGAATTCAGGAAAATCGGCTGTGAGGTCATCGCTGCCTCTGTTGACTCACACTTCTCCCATTTCGCATGGTAGTAACAAGCTTTATATTCTAATTGTCCACAGGATGGTCATGTGCATGCAGTTCTCTTTGTAATCACTTCACTTTTTCTTTTTGTTTTTTGTTTTTCAAAGGGTCAACAAACCACGTAAGCAGGGCGGTCTGGGCACAATGAAGATTCCCCTGGTGTCTGACACTCGGCGCACCATCTCCACAGATTATGGTGTCTTGAAGGAAGATGAAGGCATCGCCTACAGGTGAGTGTGACGTGGAGCTGTGCTGTCTGTGGCCGTTTGAAGAAATTCCAACAGTTTTTCGACAGTAGTTGCTGTTCCTATTTCCAGAGGGAGTTGATACTTTTTTCTTCTTTTTTTTTAACATAACATTAAATGACACACCCTAGCGATGTTTCAGCCAGGGAATAGGAGAACAAAGACTGTCCTACCATCACCACTGTTGGGGAAGCTACTTTGCAAGCGTACATGTAGTTCAGTCTGTGTAGTTTGTAAAACTACAGCTAAAAAAAGTAGCTTTAGCAACTACTTATACTAATTATACTCATGTAACTCAGCATTAAATAAATCAACATGTGGTGTAGGCCTACAAAAAATTCACATGCCAGCAGATATATTCCTCTTGTATTTTTTTTAAAGAAAAAAAGCTGACATTTTTGGTCAACATACTGTAGGTTCACCATAGACATGTTGGGTAATATAAAGAGAAAATGAAAACCCTTCCCCAAATTGTAAATTTTAAATCAGAAATGTAAATCAGTCAACAAAAAATGTAATAAAAAATAAAAAGAGGTAGACATACTCTAGATCAGAGTATCTTGAACAACAATGTTTAAAATCATGACGGCAACACCAGGGCCAGCCAGTCAGCCAATTGGCTTGGCATGTCATGACATGATTCATGCCTTTTTAAAAAAAATGTATTTAATGTTATTGGCCAAAATTGTAGTTTGTTAATTGAGTAGTTAAACTACAGAAATGACCCAAAAAGTAGTTGAAATACTTGACGCAGCACAAAATATGAATGTAGTTTAACTACCAGCAAGTTACAGCAAATTGTAGTTAAGCTACGTAGTTCAACTACATGTACGGTAGTTTAAGTCTCCCCAACACTGACCATCACCTACTTCCCTTTTCTGGGGCTGTTGTTGGGCTGCATTCATAGACTGTCTCACCTTTAGGCTACATGAACTATACTACCGGTCATTTATGTTCTCTCAGAACTGTTTCAGAAGTCTAACATGAGCATAATTGTTCTTGCCGACCGAAAACAAGAGGGAAAACTGTGTTGTGGTAGAGGGGAGGGAGATACAATATTATTATATAATGGTGCATATTTTCAGACAGCCTACTCAGGAAGACAGTCGGTGTATTACAAGTGATAAGAACTCCTAAAAATAAAACAAAAATGAGAGGGGAGCGAAATACTCAGCTCCTCCCTCACCTCCAAACAAGTGACCAATCATGAGGTAACGTGAGTGTGAATGTTGGATTCTTGGAAAGTTATAAAAGGTTATCCAACTATCCAACATGCTGCTGGACAGGGAACATCAGCATCCAACAGTCTTTGGAGACTCATGAGCTGTTTTTTCATTCTTGTTACAGAGGTCTGTTCATCATTGACGACAAGGGCGTCCTGAGACAGATCACCATCAATGACCTCCCAGTTGGACGATCTGTTGAGGAAACCTTGCGTTTGGTCCAAGCCTTTCAGTTCACTGACAAACACGGAGAAGGTAAGTTATTGTGTTCTGTAATAAAGCCCAATATACTGTGTCTTGCTGCATACAGCCCTTACTTTTTGAACAGTCATACCAACATGTTTTTAAAAGATTTCAAGTTAGCTTGAAAAACACTGCAGTATATGGCAGGTGATATATTTCAAAAACTTCACACTCCCTAGTAGTCTACTTGCCAGCCCATAGGGCCCCATTGTGAACCCGGAAATGTTGAGTACCCCAAAGTTTTATGTTAGAAATATATAGTATGGGTCCCCAGTATTGAGAAACTGCCGGATGCTAACTTATATAATGGGCAATTAGCACAATTGACATAATTAGCACAAATTAGCATATTTTGCCTATATGGGTAATATTTCAACAAAATTGACTTGGCTGATCTGGGCAATATTGGAGTGGTTTTAGGGGTTATTGATGATGCTGAATCCATTTCTGACATTTTCAAAATTCAAAATGGCTGTCTAAACCGGAAGTGACCAGATTTTAACCGCCAGTGGGCCGATTTTGATGGATTTCAATCTGGTCACTTTCGGTTTAGACAGCCATTTTGAATTTTGAAAATGTCAGAAATGGATTCGGCATCATCAATAACCCCTAAAACCACTCCAATATTGCCCAGATCAGCCAAGTCAATTTTGTTGAAATATTGCCCATATAGGCAAAATATGCTAATTTATGCTAATTATGTCAATTGTGCTAATTGCCCAATATATATAAGTTAGCATCCGGCAGTTTCTGAATAATGGGGACCCATACTATATATTTCTAACATAAAACTTTGAAAACTTTGGGGTACTCAACATTTCCGGGTACTCATTGTTGGCAAGTAGACTATAGCACAAGGATAAATACTGTACGTGTATAACTTACTGCATCTGCTTGCCCCTGACTCATCAGTCTTTATCTTTTCAGTCTGCCCAGCCGGCTGGAAACCAGGAAGTGACACAATCAAACCCGACGTCCAGAAGAGCAAAGACTTCTTCTCCAAGCAGTAATAAGACCATGGTCTGCATCTGCTGTCTGCTGTTCGAGATTTCATTTAGAGATTACATTTCCAGAACAATATTTAAGTCAACAGTTGTGCCTGTGTAAGTCGGAGACAGTTTTTGTAGTCACCCTGATGTGTGTGTGTGTTCTGTTGTCTGTAGAGTACTGGTAAATAGTCCACTGGTGACCTACTTTGGTGTAACTGTAATTATGTTGTGGTAATGTATGCTATTTCCTTGCCTGAATAAGCAAATTGTATGTTCTGTTGTGTCATTCTATACTATTGTTAGATACAAAGGACCAAACAAATATTTTTACTGGAAAGAAGCCACAAGCCACACTTCGCTCCATTATGTTATGTTTTTTTTTAAGTGAACAACTAAAGTTATTTCATCTAAATAAAGAAAACAATGTGTAATATTCTCCTCAAGGGACATTTTTACTACAAAACTCAACAGGTGTGATGGATTGTATTTTAATTACACTCCAGCTCATCCACTACTGTGTAATTGAAGAATACCCCAAGGTGACAGGATGGTATCATGGTGTCTCGTTTGTTATTACACTCAGGTGCAAGCAGGATTTTTAAAACTTCACATTTTACAAAGTGACACGTATTAGATTGGGGTACTATGATTATTGTTTTTTATATTGTATGGTCCATATATTGATTCCTTCAGTGAAGTTGCTGCACACACTGAACCATATAAGTGTGGAAGGTTTGCCACTACACAGAAAAATAAAAATGATTGTTTTACTTGGTTGATTAGACCTGAGTTTTGAGGTCTAGGGCTCCATTGTTATTTTACTGATTTTAAACTTTTTTGTCATGACTACAAATTTTATTCTTTTGAATAAAATAGCGCAATACATAGATGTTCTTATGAAGCAATATAAAACACCAATTTGAGCTGACAGGTCTATTGAAAATAACTGAAGTGAAATCAAAGCTGGTCACAGCAGATATGTTAAGGTGTTTTAACCATAGGGTCTTCCATTGTGTGTGCAGCCCCACTGACTTGGATTACACAATTAACTAAATCAAACTAGGAAGCCATTAATATTATTCACAGCTGTGTTTTTTCTGCTCCTATACAATTAATAATCTTGAGAGGTACAGTCAACATTTCTGTTAATGTATTTGATTTTGACTCTGATAAACAAGCCTGTTGATTATTAGTTTTTGAAAATGAAAAGTTAAAAGATAAAAATGTATATATATTTTTTTTTAAATCTTATGCCATAGTGCTATCTCGCTGTCCACTACAAGTGGACGCTCTGACTGTAGGAAGGGACAGAGCAATAGATATAACAGGGACACACTTTTGGCGGGAATTGCTAGATTATAAAATTAGCTTCTGCCTGGTTGTGACTAATGCCTTTGTGACTTACATTTTTGACCAACTTCGTTTCTAACCAGTGTAGGTTTTAAATAGACTTATTTTAGACAGCATTGAGCAAGATCGTACAACTAGTTGTAACAGGAAAGTTCCGTTAATGGAATTAGAGCCCATCAGAAATTAGCTGATATTAAATATTTATGCTAGTTAGCTCACTCGTTAGCAGGTAGCTTGCTAACCCACGGACAGGAGGAGGGAGAATGGCGGCAGGGAAGATGTGCATCAGGAAGAACAAGGAGGAAACTGCTGAGGTTTGGACATACTTAACATTTTATCAAGAGAAAATACGTACCGGTTTATTTACACAAACGATTTGCAAATCAAAAAGTGTCAAATTCTTGAGACTTGAGTTTCGTGAGATATCTTCTGTAGCTACCGGTAATTGCGCCACCCCGTGGCCATAGAGCTAATGTCAACTGTCCTGTGACAGATGAAATGTTTTCTCCTCTCAAACACTGTGTCTGGAATATGTTTTTTAGTGGGCAGGGTTATTCCAGAGCGACATAAAAACCAAACAGGAATCCCTCGTCTTCGCCAAGAGGATGATGGCTGTGGCAGTCTCCTCCATCACCTACCTCAGGGGGATTTTCCCAGAGGATGCCTACAGGTCCAGATACCTGGAAGGTGAACATAAAGACGTCTACTTCTTTAGACTTTATTGAAATTGTGAAAAGTGTATTCACGAGCAAATTTGTGTTTTCCACTTCTTGATAATTCACACACTTTTACAATTGACTAATCTAGATGCATTTTGCTATGACAAAATGTAGGCTAATTGATTACAAATGACAGATTGTGTTTGCAATTTTGCCAGATTTGTCCATCAAGGTTTTACGTGAAGACTGCAACACGCCAGGTGCCAGCAAAGTTGTAAAATGGTATTTATTATATGTCTGCCTTATTGCACCCAGACTTTACAGTTGCACTGTCCCTAACACCAGAAGCCAGACCAAGTAAAATGGAAAATTGGCATTGATGACCAGCACTTGATCTTAATTTACTTTCCTAATTTCTGTTTTCCATTTAATCTTGTTTTCCCAGGTTGATGGGCTGCTTTGATGCGATGGAGAAGCAGTATGTAAGTTAATGCATCCAAGTACTTGACTGACTTTTTATTATTTGTCACAGTTTATGACTGACATTTGGTCTGTCAATAATCAATACAATACATATCTATCCAATATAATATCAATCTGCTTTTACTCATTATCAATGTTGTCCTCTCACCAGCTCCAGATTGTGTTTATTGGGGTATGTAAGTCTGCAGTATTTATATTTAACACATTAATTGCATAATACAGAAAAGTTGCCAACATTTGCTATATATATGTTATTCAATCAAGGTGTACACCAACCCAGATGAACCTAACGTAAGTTCCATCTTAAATGGTTTAAATTTTATTTTAAATACTTGTCTCACCAACTTAAAGAAACACGTGAATAATTTCCCCCCTTTTTTGCAGTGCATTATCGAGTCCTATCAGTTCAAATTCAAATACACTGAGAAGGGGCCAGGGATGAACATACTCAGGTTTGGTTGGACATACAGTTTTTACATTTGTTACATAGATGAAGCCTCCGCAGGTTAGTTCATAGTGATACAATATTAAACTACAAATGAAACTACAGGAACAACAATGTGGAGACACAGGTGACACTAGAGGACACCAAGAGAGCCTCAGTGCTTCTCATCAGGAAGCTCTTCCTGCTCATGCAGAACCTGGAAGCCCTTCCCAGTAATGTTTACCTCACCATGAAGCTCTACTATTATGATGACAGTAAGACACCTGCCTATTAATGAGTCAGTTGACCATCAAATGTCACTTCTTGGGTTGTATAATGAAAATGTGTCACCCCGCTCTCCTTTTAAAGACACTCCTGCTGACTACCAACCACCAGGCTTCAAGGAGGGTGAATGTGACAGCCTGTGGTTTGAAGGCCTGGCTGGCCACTTCAGAGTGGGTGAGGTGCAGACGGCTTTTCACACCTTGAGAGTTCGTGTGTCGGCTGAACAAAGCCGACTCGAGAAACTTAAGGAAGCGAACCACCCAAAGGAGGCCAAGCAGGTTTCTCAGAAAAATCCACTAGAGATCAAGGTGGGTCCAGAATGAAGTGCTGAATTTCAGTTTTATTGTGGTCTCACAGCTGAGGGTTATAGTTTGAGACAGATTGCGGCTGTTTCCTTCTCGTTGTTTTATATCACTATTAACATTTTTGTTACAGGCTCCTCTGAGACAAATGGATGAAGACGAGGATCTGCCCTCTGAGGATGGTAAGTAAATATGCTGGGGCTTTTACAAAGAGGGGTTGAGTTGGGATGATTCACTATTGACTTTCTTTAAACAGAGTCTGCAGCACAGTTCAAGAAACCCACCAGACCTCTGGCAAGGGTAAGGATGCACAAAAGCATTACTATGCAGGTTATACAATTTTAAAACATGGCAAATTGGAGCTCCTCATGAATTGTACTGTTAATACAAACTGTACAGGTGATCATCCTTGTTGTCTTTCCTAGAAACACACAGCTGCCAAAAATGTGGCAAGGAAGAAGAGAAGATATTAGCGAAAAAGACCAGCAGCAAGAATGACAGTAGTGCAAACACATATATGAAAAATGTCTTCATTTAATTGTAATATTTACATTGTTTATGTCACAGTTCATGACTGGCATGTTCCTTTGCTAATTACCTCTATTTACTACTACTGTATTGAAACTAATAAGTCACAAAATAAAGCTCATTAATCTCAACCTGGCTGAAAAGAATTTGTGTTCAGTAAATACTAATTCATATCCATTTGGCACAGATAATATTGGTTTTAAATCTAATCTTTCTGTCTAATGTTTCATTGCTACCATTCAGCTTATTAGCCACAGACATTTGTCTCACATTGCCTTGAGTTATGTTATATTTCCTTCTAAACATAGACAGTCATGGCTCATGTGGAGGATGGACAGTTTGAGCCCCATTGATTGAGGCTTGTTTTTTTTGTTTTTTTTAATCACTTTTGGCACTTAAGGCTGATGGTGTTTCCCTGAGTGTTGGGGGACATGTCCCGGTCCAGACCATTTGTCCCAGGCTCTGGCTCACTGTTGCAACGTCATCCTCCTCTGTGTGTTTCCTAGAAGAGACTGTCCACATCGCCCATCTCCACAAACACAGTCTTCAGCTGGGAGTAGTGTTCGATGGTCACCTGGCCATTTTCCCGTCCGATGCCTGGTGAATGTAGGAATTAAAAGTTTACTTCCACTTCCACTTACTGGGCGGTAAAGAAACTAGATTTTTGACAGTACTTTTCACAACATCAGATCAGCAATAACTCCTAAAGTCTGTTCTAACCTCATTTAGAAATTAAATTACCATGTTTTGGCCAGTGACAACTGGGTAATGGTTTGTATGGTAGATTATTAGACTGTACCTGACATTTTGAAACCTCCGAATGGCACCTCAACAGGAGTGATGTTGTAGTTGTTGATGAAACAGGAACCAGCTTTGAGGTGTTCAACCACACGATGGGCTCGTCTTACATCCCTACAGATGTGAAACAGTGGGTTTTATTTATTTTTTATTTTTTTAAACATCTAATTTAGGCCAACAAAGGAACAGAAACTCTGCATTGAGTTGATAAATGTTTCTTGGCTGGCTGTGTGTCGTTTGAACTTTAATTAAGAATTCATAGGTAGCTCAGAGCTGACAGAGAACTGTGAGTAGCTACTTATATGGAGGTGGTGTTGACTGTCAGCATACGAAGGAATGAGTTCACCAAGAAAAAAGGGATGATAAGGACACGGAGCAAAAATTTATCAGAGACACAGAGGGTAGTTTGTTTGCCAAATTCAATCTACATCAACCTTATGGTTTTAAAAACACAGATTTATTTGCCAGTGCATTTCCCCTCGATGACTTGACAAAAAAACCAACCTGGTGAAAACTCCTGCAGCCAGACCCAGGGTTGTGTTGTTGGCTCTGTGCAGCACTTCCTCTTCTGTTTCAAAGGACAACACAGACATGACAGGACCAAAGATCTCCTCTTTCACGCAGGTCATTTCATCCGTGCAGTCTCCTTTATGTGGAAGAAAAACAGAACAAGCATGTGAAAACAATGACACTTAACCTAAATCAGTCTACACTATTTTCAGACTCTAGAGTACCATGCTGCATAAAAAAGTAGGAAAAAAGATCGTGCTGTGTTATTATAGAAGAATGTACTGAACTCTTACCCAATACACATGGAGTCATGTAGTATCCACCCTTGAGTTTGGGGTCTGATGGGATAAAAGGTTCACCTCCACACAACACTGTAGCTCCCTAGAAACAGCACAGTTTACACCAAAGTCTAACTTTAAGTTGCTGTTCAGAAGTATATCAGTGTATATCTATGTCAAGTCTTACCTCCTTCTTTGCCTGATCCACAAAGGACAGGACTTTTTCTAGATGTGACTTGCTGACCAGTGCTCCCATTCGGGTGCTCTCTAACAGCGGGTCTCCTATCTCTATAGCCCGGGTCCTCTTCACCACATCCTCCACAAACTCTGGTAGAATACCTTTCTCAACAAAAACCCTCGTACCGTTGCTGCAGACCTGTAATACATTTGTGCTGCAACTCAATACGCTTTCATGTGTAGATTGGACACAAAGTTATTATGTTAAGATGCCAAAGATGCTGAACTGTTGCACCAAATGAAAATACAAAATTGAGTAGTACAACACAGTGCATAGTACCTGGCCCTGAGAGAGGAAATTAGCCATTAGAGCTCCCCTCACAGCGTTCTCCAGATCACTGTCCTGGAAAATGAGCAGAGGAGATTTCCCCCCGAGCTCCAGAGTCACAGGTTTCACCCCCCTGGATGCCATCTCCATGATCTGCGCATCAGTGTTACACGGAAGAATATCAATAATAAATCACTAGAGGTATGCTCTGTTTTATGGATGAATTGTGTTTCTTTATTTATTGTCTAAAACCAGTAAAAGTGGTGTTTGAGGAGGTTTTAGTTCTACCAAAACACTAACCTTCTTGCCTGTGGGTACACTCCCAGTGAAGGACACCTTGGCCACATCAGGGTGGTGGCAGAGTAAGCTCCCCGTCTCCTGGCAGCCCTGCACCACGTTGAACAGCCCCTCTGGAGCTCCAGCCTTAGCATAGATCTCTGCCAGCATGACTGCTGTCACAGGTGTCACCGGTGATGGCTTAAACACCATGGAGTTGCCTGTTTTACATGAAGAAAGAAAACAAAATCAAAATAAATAAAATCTCATCAAAGCAACTAGAAGATGTTATATACTGTACACACTACATGATGTCATACCTGCACATCTCTACTGCATCAAATATACACGTCTATATACGTCTATTCAGTGGTTATGATTTGAAACAATACTTAAAATGTGAATGTTGAGGTTTGCTAAATCACTAGAGGACAGCTGTTTAAAGCCACCATGTAGCTCTGGTGCCATCTATGGGCAAAAAGTGGGACAGTGTTTTTTCTTTTTTTTACTTGGCTGCAATTACACATTATGTCCAGGAGTTAGAGTAGTTTATTTCAAGAGCCAAACCTAGAGGAATTTAACAAACATTCATAAAAAGATAAAGCATCCAAAAACTACCGTTACTACTTTTTTCCACATTTATCATATGTACATCATATGTACAAAATGTAGAAAAGGTCATGTTTCTTCTGGAAATTAGATTGCCCATACCCCTGAACTAACCCTAACTGTTAAGGAGTTCATAATCAACTATGTTAAATACCTCATAAACTGCAGAATTGCAGGCTTATCCAAGTTTTCAATGGCCCACAGTAACTTTTTAACATGTTTCACTTAATTCTTGGTGTTTGATATATTCTGTTAAATAAACAAACAAACATATCTCACCAAAAATATAACCTTCCAGATGGGAAATAGTTGCTATAACAGTATAATTACATGACTATGACACGTCATGTCCGGTGGCACGTGAGGAGCACTCGTGTGCGGAGAACGCCAATACTCCGAGATATTATGGTTAAATTCCAAGTTTGGTGATGCAAATTCTCGGGAAAAAACTCCTGATCCCTGGCGGAAAGGTGGATTCCTTTGACCTGAACCGAAGCAAAGTGGTCTGGAAGTTTAAATGACTAGAAGAAAGCGTGGAGAGAAGCAGACGCCAATCTCCGCACCACCTGGCACTGATTTACCTGATTCACCTGTTTCAACTGCGGCACAGGTACCAGTAAAAGAAATGGATAAAAAAGAAATGTCTGAATTAATCCGCTCGATAATACGGGAGGAATTAAAAGCACACATGGATGAACTGCAACCGCAGCTTAATTCCATAAAACTTGATGTGAAGTCATGTGCAGAAAAAGTGACGGGCATGGAGACGGTGTTATCGGGTCAGTCTGACCAAATAAATGAACTGGAGAGAGAATGTGGTGCGCTTCGAAAAATATGTAACGCACTCCAACAGGAAAATCAAGAGCTGAAAGACAAAACTGACAGACTGGAAGGTTACAGTCGAAGATTTAATATAAGGGTCTTTGGACTGGACAGGGGTGTCGAAGGTGATAATGCCACTGAATACATGTCTGCGCTTCTGAGAGATGTTTTCACGGGACAAAGGAATCTTCCTGGTCCTCCTGATGTAGAGATTGCGCATAGAGTCGCCGGCAAAGGCCCTGGTCCAAGACCCATGATCGTGAGATTGCAGCGGTTCATGGTGAAGGAAGCTATCCTGAAAATGGCAAAATCAGAAAAAGTGCTGGAATATAAAAACATGAAGTTGAAGATATTCCCTGATCTGACAACAGAAATGGCAAGGAGGAGAGCACTGTTTAACAACGTCAGAGGAAAGCTGTATCGGGCTGGCATACAAAGTGGTCTAATTCACCCGGCCACTCTCATCCTAACTTTCAATGGAGAGAAAAAGATCTTCCAGAAAGTTAGTGAAGCAGAGAAATTCTTCGAGGAAAAGATTAAACCATCGCTGCATACGCAGTAAATGCTGGACTGAAGTTGGAGGAAGCTCATGAAGCAGTGTGTGTTTGAGCAATGGACAGGAACGGGACCCATGATTTGGACTTTGGATTACGTTTATGGAATGACATTTGAACACGAAGACAATCCTAAAAGGATGCGAGGTCGCTGAGGGGTGGGAGAATGGTGAACAGCGCGATCACAGACTGTGCGTAATATGGAGACGGGGAGTGGTGAACAGCGCGAGCACAGCTGGTGCGTAATGTGGAGACTGACTCAACACGATCTACCCTGAAAATGAAAGAGAGACAGTAAACTTGTGCGGTAAGCATGCAGAACACAGACTGAATAATTATTTGTTATATGATGATAAATTGTTTAAACTTGGATGGTTTAAGTTTGGATAAACTATGGTGATCAATAAAGAAAATATGATTTCGTTTATATTAAGAAATAAATGAGGTTTCCGTTATTATTATTATTATTATTTACTTCCAAGGAGTGATAAAAGGGTAGAAAATTAAGTTTAAGCTAATGCATTTGCAGTTTATCAGCTCAGTGATACGACTGTATGATTCCAGGAGGATTAAACAGAACTGAGTTCATTCAAATGTCAACGTAGGAGGTTGGCTGATTCTCACGGATAGACGAGTGGTATAATTTTTATGACAATACAAAGTGTTAATTTATTTGTTTTTTTAATGTTTGTGGGTATTTGTTACAATGTTAAATGTATTTTATGTTGCTCTGAAATTGAATCAACTCGAATAAGACTGATAAGAATGTACACCCTGTTTAATGTCATATAAATTACCGAGGAAAGGCCTAAAAATGGCCCATATAAATATATGTAGTATTAGGAATAAATTAAATGAAGTGGAGAACATAATCCTGTCAAATAATTTTCATATTTTGGCCGTGTCTGAAACGCATTTAGATTCTACATTTGAGGACACATCACTGATGATAGAGGGGTTTAATATCTATAGGAAAGACAGAAATGCTTATGGAGGTGGGATCTGCATTTATGTGCAGCGCCACCTACCTGTAAGAATAAGACATGATTTAATGCAAACTGACATTGAAGTTCTTTGGTTGCAAGTACATTTAAAGCATCTCAAGCCTATACTTATAGGATGTGGTTACAGACCCCCCAGTGCTAATTGTGAATATTTAGATAAAATGTGTGAAATGCTTGACTCTGCTTGTTGTACAAATCTTGAGTTATATTTTATGGCAGATATGAATGTAAACTGGGAGTTGTTGTCCTGTCCAATGAGAAGGAAATTGGTTGATATATGTGCAGCTTCGGGATTGACTCAAGCAATGAACAAACCAACAAGAATTAGCTTTAATAATGATGGCAGGAGAGTGGCCACTTGTATTGATCATCTCTATTTAAATACACCCGAGATCTGCTCCAAAGCTATATCTATGCCTATAGGATGCAGCGATCACAATCTAATTGCAATAGTTAGGAAAACAAAGGTGCCCAAGGAGGGATCGAGAATAATTAAGAAGAGGTCATTTAAAGCATTTGATGAAGAAAAATATGTAAGAGATGTTTCAAATGCTAAGATATCAAATATTCTGTTGCTTGAAGATCCTGAAGCTGCCTTTAAAGTTTTTGATGATACATTAACAGGTGTTATAGATCAACATGCACCTGTGAGAAAAGCCACAGTGAGGACTGTTAACTCACCATGGTTGGACAGAGAAACAAAAGAACATATGATTGAAAGAGATCAGGCAAAACAGATTGCTTTATCATCTGGTATTAAATCAGACTGGCAAATTTATTGTAAATTAAGAAATTTTGTTACAAAGTTAAATAGGAGGAGAAAAAAAGAATATTATGATAACATAGTTCAGGAAATGAAGCACGATAGTAAAAGATTATGGAGTACACTAAATGTTTTAGTTAAGGGCCACACCAAGTCTTCACCATCTTACTTAGAAACTGGAGGAGAGTTCTTGACCAAACCCAAGGACATTGCTAATCATTTGAATAATTATTTCATTAATAAAATCGATAAGTTAAAAAGTACTGTACAGCATAATGATACTGACCTTGCAGATAGACTAATTAACCAAATTATGGAAGGTAAAGAATGTATTTTTGATTTCAAGACTGTTACAGTTTCTAAAGTTGAGTTATTATTAATGAATTGTAAGAATAAGTCACCTGGGGTTGATTTTCTTGATGGAAGGTTATTGAAACCTATTGTTGGTATTGTGGCCCCAGTGGTAACACATATAATTAATTTATGTTTGACTAAAAATATATGGCTACAAGGATGGAAAATTGCAAAAATAATACCAATTCCCAAAAACAAAAAGTTGCAGTTTTCTGAGTCAAATAGTCGACCTATCAGTTTATTGCCAATTTTGAGTAAAATCATGGAAAAAATTGTGTATGAGCAAATTCAGTCATATTTTTCTAATAATTATTTATTTACAGATTTTCAGCATGCTTACAGGGAAAAATATTCTACAACAACAGCTATGACACAAATGTTAGATGACTGGTGCAATGAAATCTCGCAGAAGAAAATGATAGGAGCTGTCTTCCTGGATTTTTCGGCAGCGTTTGATATTCTAGATCATGAATTATTATTGGCAAAACTGAAACATTATGGATTTTCATCATCAGCTTTGTTAATTATTAAAAGTTATTTGAGTGAGAGATGGCAAATGGTTTATTTTAATGGAAGTGAGTCAGATTTAAAACAAGTAAAACAGGGAGTACCCCAAGGAAGTTGCCTTGGACCTCTTTTGTACTCAATCTTCACCAATGATTTTCCCTTGGCATTAAAAACAGCTCGCATGACAATGTATGCCGATGATACGACAATTTACTTAGCTGAAAGAACTATTGATGGATTAAATAGACATTTAAATGAAGAAATGAAGTTGGTTTCTGAGTGGGTTAACTGTAATGGATTAATTTTGAATGTGTCAAAAACAACTAGTATGGTTATTGGATCAAACTATTCACTGCGTTCAAACCCAGAGCTTAATGTGATGATCAATAACAAATTAATTAAACATGTGAAAGAGGTAAAATTATTAGGAATCATCATAGATCGTACATTATCATGGGACATGCATATAAAGAGGATAATAACCAAAATTGGAAACATTCTTTCAATGATTAGGAGATGCTCTAAATATTTAACAACACAAATTACTAAACAAGTCATTCAAGCACTGGTTTTGTCGCATATGGATTATTGTACAGTTGTTTGGTCCAATACCTCACTAGCCAACATCAGAAAACTGCAACTTATACAAAATAAAGCAGCACGTGTTGCACTTATGTGTGGAATAAGGTCGAATATTTGTCAAATGCATGCCAGTCTTGGTTGGCTGGATGTTAAGCACAGATTGTCATATTTGTTGATGGTTTTTCTTAAAAATATAATAACAACTAAAATGCCATACATTTTGTATAGAAAATTGTCTTTTAGTTCAAACACACATAATTATTCAACTCGACATGCTGCTGGAGGTTATTTTATTTTACCCAGGGCACTCTCTCAAGGCACAGTATTATATCGAGCTATGAAGGAGTGGAATGCCCTTCCCAATTATGTTATACAACAAAGAAACATGGTTAGTTTTAAAATGAAATTAAGAGATTATTATTTTGATCGCAATTTTGACCATTAGTAGCCTATTTGTAAAACTGGGTCCTGGTATTCTTGTTGTGTAGTGATTCAATGTAGGAGCGGGTAACATATGTTAAGTGTTTGTCTTGGATGTTTTTTTTTTTTTTTTTTTTTTTTTTTTTTTTTTTTTTTTCTTGTATTGAGTATGTGTTTTCTGTATGTATTTTTTTTTTTTTTGTTTGTTTTATGTATTAATGTATTTTATGTGTTAATGGTTTGTATTTGTCATTTATTATGATGAAAAGACCCCAGGAAGAATAGCTGCTGCGTGGCAAAAGCTAATGGGGATCTAAATAAACTAAACTAAACTAAAACTAATTGATGGCTTTATAGCTTTAGAAGCATCTCATACCACAGGCCAGGGCCGGAGCTGATTTCCAGGCAGCTATCTGAAATGGATAATTCCAAGCACCAATGCCAACACAGACTCCCAAAGGCTCTCTGCGCGTGTAGGCAAAGGATCCTCCTGGCAGCTGCACGTGCTGGCCTTGACGAGGGAAAACAGCGGCATAAAGATGACACAATACAGAGGAAATATGTGACCTTCCAGTCTCACTTTGCTAAAAAATGACTGTTGTGACATTGTTAAGCTACATCCTTATCTAATGTTTTATATGCCACACATGCAAGTTTGGGGAAAACACTTGACTAACAAGTGCGGGCTGTACCAACCTGCCAGAGTGCTAGCCAGTCCTGCATAGTACTCTATACACAGTCTGCCAGAGTCCACATCCAGACGAGCCTCTGTGATGGACTTCCCATTGTTGACCACCTCCATTTCTGCTATCTCCTCCCTCCTGCTCTGTGCATGAACACCAAGACAAATAAATATATATTTTAGTGTAGTAGACACGACACTGGATGTAGGAAAACATACAAGAAACTATTTTCATGAATTTGGTAAAAGCAATACCCTATTGAGTTAGTTACATTACAGAAATTGTATCAACCATAACAACAATAGCAACTTATTAACCAATTTAAATATTCTGCAAAAATACAAATTAACACACAGAATAAATACCTCTATGATATGTGCTGCTTCTATCATGATCCTCGCTCTCTCCATCCCAGACATTTTGCTCCAATGGCCGAAGGCCGCCATGGCAGCCTTCACAGCCTGATCAACATCTAAAGTACCACATGGCTCCAGATGGCACAAGACTCGACCTTCAATGTTGATAACAGCAGATTATGTGAGTTTAGAAGAAAAAACAACAGGTTACACAGGTTGGACTTGGCAAGGCCATCCATCTCATTTTGCCTGTTAATTAAATTAGAACTGATTCAGTGTGAGTCATCCTTCAGTAGAGAAGAAAATCGTGTCTGGAGCCTGTGGGCTACTGTGCGTGGCACACTGAGAATGGCGTGACGTTCACACTGAGGAGCTGGACGTTTCATTTTGCAGTGATGGTGGCGATAAGATAAGCAGCATCAGTGTGCCGGAACGGTAAACTGCACACTGGCTGAGTGTGAGCTCAAATAGAGTGAAGATGTCTGAATTAAAGCCGGAACCAAGCCACAGTCAGCCTTTAAGTCAATGAGACTGACAATGCACAGGGTTCTTGGCAGGCTGTAATAGCTATGTATGTGGTTGTATGTCTTGATTCTGCTCCACTGAAATTGGTCAGGGGCCATAAAACTATGCATGTACAGTATGTGTTTGCAAAGTGGGAATCTAAGTGTGACATTATGGATAATCAGTACAGGAAGCAAAACATGTTAGCAAGCTGTCAAATGCAGGGACTGTATCTTACAGATAGAAAACTAGAATAGCCTACATCAGTGCTGTTTTATTGGACCAGAGATCAGCAGACAGACCTCTCCACACAGCAGTGTCCAAAGTCCAGTTAGGACTCACTACTATCAGGAATGTAAAAAAAAAAAAAAAAACACACACACACACAGACTGGTTTTCTTTCAGTATAAGATGATTTTAAGGCTAACCTGTTGCAGGTTCGTAAACATTTTCCCTGTTGCCTTTCTCTTGGCTTGTCCTTCTCTTCCCAGCCCAGAAGTTTAGCGGGAGGTTTACGTCCGCTGAGCCCGAGGATATGCATCTAGCCGCCGCGGCGAGGTGAGCGGCATGTGGCCGCCGCAGGGTCACAGCCAACCTCGGGAACATACTCAAAGTGGCCCTGTTTCTTCCAGATTTTGCCGATAGCTGTAACACACATCATGCCGGTTGTTGACGTGCACAACGTCACTTCATCATTGCAAAACTATGTGCAAAACATTAGCAAACGGTACAGTCACTGTCAGTAAATGTGCGCAAGCAACTGTTACCGCTAGCTACTTTTCTTCGACTTGTCATTATATTGGCGATGTTTATCTCTTGTGTTTATGTGATTGGTGAAACACGTACCTGCAGAAGTCTCGGCTGTCAGTGCACTTTTGAAGAAAATGGACTATTAATGCAACTTAATGCAACGTTTAATTGACCCCACTTTGTTTTGCTGAGGCAGACCCAGGGGGCGGGACTAAGACCGTACGTGCTTCGCTGAACCCGGCAGCCGTCATAGCGTAACTGATGATTGGACGGCGTCATCGTCTAGCGGAAAACATCTGAAATCATCATAAAGAAATATTTACAAATTACGATTTTGATTTAATACAAACCCCGGGTGTATGGCGTCTAACATGCATGTAAAAAACGAGAACAATTAAATGTTTGTGGTTAAAATACGGAGGTTTTGTGGCGTGGCCGTTAGTTTGTGGGCGGAGCTCCGACACAATGATATTCCAGCTCAGCAGCTCGGTCGGCTCACTGCAAGCATGGCCGGGGACAGTGAGACAAACCCAAAGGACCAGAATGAGAAAACCAACGTTATTCGACAACCGTTTCTCATCGGGGTGTCTGGGGGCACCGCCAGCGGGAAGGTCAGCGCCATACTCTGCTAATGTGACCGTTTTCGTGAATTGTCATGTGTAGATTTGTAAGTAAAAACACACCGGGGCCAGCTGCCGGTGAACGGACCGCGTGGCTCTGGCGACGCAGGCAGCGCGGAGGCTTTGATTGACATGTATGATGTATCATATGTGTGTGAGCAGCGGCGCCTCGGCTAATGCTCCTACACGGCTCGTTGTACTGAACTCTGTCGGTTCTGCCACATTTTCTGCTCCATACAGACTGGCAGTCGCTAGCCTGACATGTCGCTGTCTGACCACTGTTTCTTCGAGCCGCCGAGATAAATTCCTTCACATGCTAGCTTAGCATAGCCGGATGCGGGAGACAATAGTCGGCTCTGGGTCGCCTCGACGGAAGCGAGGCTGTGTATGTAAACATTACAAATATCAAATGAGTTTCCTCTCTGGGATAGCTCAATGTAAACATGGTAACACCATGTCTAGTTGCAGTGATTAATAGTCGATGTAGGGGCTAAAACGGATGTTATCCTGAATGACCGGTGGTAACCGGCCACAGTAAATATGGGTAACCTACATTCAATGATAACGGACAGAGGCGCCCGCGGGAAAAAAGAAAAAAGAAAAACATCAGCAGCAGCTCGGAACATTTCCTGGATCAATCGCGCCCACACCCCTTTATTCAGTTGGAAGTGATTATTACAAAGCAAAATAAACGAGTTTTAGTGTAGCGTCAGTCTAGATTATGTAAACACCTCCCGATCACAGTGAGTTTTATCCACGTATTAATAGCTTCCTTGTGTCGCCTTTTACTGTAACATACGCAGCAGCTGCGGGGGCAGTGACTCACTGACGGCGGCAGCGCGCTGGCTCTGATCCATGAGGAAAGACGTGGATGTTTTCTGAAGACCTAACTAGATTTCTTTGTTGTGAATTTGTTTGCGACTTTCGATCGGCGCCTGAATTTGGTCTGAAAATCTTTCTTTTGAGAACCACCAACAATATCGGAGTGTTTTAATGTCGGATAAAGAAGTTGGTAGCTATTTCCCTTGTTGGGAGTTCATCCATCCTTTTTTTCTGGTGAATTGGATGATGTAATTTTAGTCGTCTTTACTGACAAACCCCCCCCCCTCAGCTCAGCATGACAGCGATACAGATTTAGTTTGTTTTGTATCTGCATCAGCCCTCGT
The DNA here is from genome assembly GCF_905171665.1 of Trachurus trachurus. Lineage (NCBI taxonomy): Eukaryota > Metazoa > Chordata > Actinopteri > Carangiformes > Carangidae > Trachurus > Trachurus trachurus. Next base: position 24,011,372 of record NC_139900.1, read on the forward strand.
GCTGAAGCAGGATCAGAGGAGGGACAGCTTTCCTTGTTAAACTCAAAACACATTTCTTTGTTTAATCATTAATGGATACAGCAGCCTAAGAGGCTTTGCTGTCAAGTTCATGCCCATATCAGTTACTGGTAAATAAATAGATGAACAGATAATGCCCATCACATGGCCAGAGCATCAAATACCCAATTAAAAATCATTGTTATGACTGTCAAACCCCCGAAGCAGCTGTTTTTAGAAGAATAATAGGCAGCTTGATTTGTCAAAATGTTAAGGTAAATATCTTTTTAAATGACACCAAAATGCTAGAATATTTATGGATTCATTTCTTTACCCAGACTAATTAGACTGTCATCTTATTGACGGTCATGCTTGTTGGCACACACTGTAGATTACACCACCAAATCTTGTTGTAGTCTGTTTTTATAAAGTGAGGGCCTCATGGCTCAATGCTGCATTTGTGTGAGTGTGTGGACACATCCACCTTGCTGCCGACTGGGGGCGTCCAAATCCATTGAAGCATAATTTCATGAACACAAAAGCGGCACAGCCGAGGAATGCCCTGTCAGCACTGGGTTTGAGATTCATTTAGTTGGCGAGGTCAGTGCGGACAAATACGGTGGGTCATTGACCTAGTACGGGGCAGGAGATTAATATCCACCCACCTAGATATCCAGGTAAAGTGCGACTCAGGATTTGATATAAAACTGCTGGTTTTGTTTTTGTTTGGACTGAATTGAACCTTGTACATCTCTGAGCCACAATGTGTTTACTCAATACTCCATCACCCACTTTCTCCTATTAAGTGACCTACTTTCTTTTTTCTTTTCCTGTTCCTGCAGTCGTCAGTATGTGAGAAAATAATGGAGCTGCTGGGCCAGAACAAGATCGACCACCACCAGAGGCAGGTGGCGATCCTCAGCCAGGACAGCTTCTACAAGGTGCTGACTCCGGAGCAGAAAGCCAAGGCAGGGAAGGGCCAGTTCAACTTTGATCATCCAGGTATGAGGACATGGGCGAGGAGGTGGCCCAGTTGGGTGCAGGCATCTGAAACGCATACCACAGATTGCGGTGACCTAATTGCATAGCATTCATGCGCTACTTAAGCTAAAGGTTTTGAAATTCTCAACATAACGTAGCTTTGCAAAAGGAGTGACTGTTCTAAACATCTTGGCAAGTTGCATCTGAATTTACAGGTTAGTGGCAACTGAGCTTTAATTTCTAGTATGTGTAACACTAAAGTAGACTCGGTTATTAACGCCACAAATGATCTCTTAGGTGTTTGTTCTCTGCAGCATGTTTTACTGCTGTATGCATAATTTCCCCAAAAGATTCTTGGCAGAGGCTCAAACTCCATTTTTGGAGTCTGTGCCTCTGCCCCCTGTCACTCCTGCATCCTCTCCTGGCTGGTTTCTAAAACCCCACAGTCAGCAGGCCTCTCTTGAAAGCAGCTGCTCTGTGGCTCAGAGAGTGAAGCCAACACGTGCTACTCAGAAGGGATTCCTGGGTTACCAAGGGTCCAACATGGGGGGGGGGGGTCACACGTGTCCATGGCTGCATGGGTTAAGTTATACGACATCCACATTAACATCACAACTTTTCCTCTTTCCTCAGATGCCTTTGACAATGAGCTCATCATGCAAACACTGAGGCAGATCCTGCAGGGGAAGACTGTTCAGATACCAGTTTATGACTTTGTCACTCATTCCAGGTGAGCACCAGTCTTTGTTTTCTGCTCACGATTTGTTTGTCCTTACCCATCATTGTGTTATTTGCAGAATAGTATATGTCACGATAAACAGGTTCCGTGACTGTAATGAGCAATTTGCATGATACCATGTCTTTTATAATCACTGACAGAAAGGAGAAACCTTTATTTGTGTTATCATTCCAGGAAAGAGGAGTTTGTAACGGTGTATCCAGCTGATGTGGTCCTGTTCGAGGGTATCCTCATGTTCTACTCGCAGGAAATCAGAGATCTGTTCCAGATGAAGCTGTTTGTTGACACAGATCCAGACACACGGCTGTCTCGCCGAGGTGTGTAGCCAGAGTTTGCAACAACTGTAGTGCACATCTTAGGGCGCACTCACATTAGGCGATCGTACTGTGCCGAGGCACGTTTTCCCCCATAAAGTCTGGATTATTTGGCTAGTGTGAGTGCACTACTCGAGCACGGTACAATTCCCTGGCCCAGTGCGGTTGGAAGAGGTGTGATTGAGCACGGTACACTTCATTTAATTTCAAAGTTAATTCAACCAGCCATTAGATTTGCAGCTGTTACTTTCGTCCCGACACTTAAACTGAGCTGCTTCTATACTGAAAAACCGACGAGTCAAACTGTACGATGTTAGAAACTAATTAATCTGGCTAACCATCATAACTATGACAGCTGAACCGGTAAACACAGCTTGATCGATCGAAAAAATGACCTCTCGAGTGAATGTATGTATGAATCACTGCCTGTACGACGTATCTTAAAGATTTTTTTGCAGTTCTGTTAGGTCATGCTGCTGTACATGCTGACAAAGTTAGACATGTCAGACTTGTATGGGCCTCTAAGAAAATCGCTTTGTTTTGTCGATTTTAAATTGTGGCGGCTCTGCCACTCGTCGTTTTGCCACTCAATGAGCGTTCCACAGCGACTTCCGAGTACCGCGAGGTCATGTGCATGCATACCCTTTATATCAACTTTATGACGTATGTGTCGGTGGCAACCGTGCTTGAGCACACTTGGGCTCATGGTAATGTGAGTGCGAGACAGGGGAGGGAGGGGGGGGGCATTCATGCTTCAGCGTGGTACGGAACAACTGGCCCTAGTGTGAGTGCACCCTGAGTCAATGTGAACTAATTTGCCAGGTTAATCACAATGATCCAGGTACTGTTGATAAAAGTAGATCTGCATCTGAAAAGTCTATGCAGTGGTATAGATAGGATTTCCGAAGCCACCAAAAATATAGGCATTGAATATGTGTGGCCTTTTTATATACAAGAATTTCTGTCTTTTTATAGCCGTTTATTTATATTTCCAACTCTTTACTGTGCTTCCTCCTTTCAGTTTTAAGAGACATCAGTGAGCGTGGCAGAGAGCTGGAGCAAGTTCTGGCTCAGTATATTACATTTGTGAAGCCGGCCTTCGAGGAGTTCTGTTTACCAGTAAGTGACGCTAACTTGCAGCACATATGGGACTAATAACACCACAAACTCTTAATGTGTACATGTATCAGAAAAGTGTGTGACTGAATTCTGAACGATGTTTTTCTGTAATCAAGAAACGTGTTCTTCTTCATGAGCATTATTTGACCTCTTACTTTATTTCCCCAGACAAAGAAGTATGCAGATGTTATTATTCCAAGAGGAGCAGATAACCTCGGTAAGACCTTCGTGATTGGACGGAGCAAACTTTGCATCAGTGTTGTAATGATAAACAAAGGCTTCTCTCAAGACCTTGTAACCTAGTGGACCTCTATTGCATGCTCATGATACTGGTATAATGGACCCAAATCCCCTGCCCAAGCCGTTGGTTGTCTAATGGCATTGTGGGTAATATAGGCACTGGGTTATTATAGAGAGCTTACATATGTCGCTCTATATCTTTTCTCCATGGCCTTTCCACATTAGTTATTTAGTTTTCTCCCCCTTTTTGTTTGTTTTTTGTTCACTGTAAAGCGACTTTGGGTTTTTGAAAGGTGCTATTTACATCATTATGTCTTTGGTTCTGCAGCAGCAGTTGTGATAACGCACTCTTGTCCTCCTCCCACAGTGGCCATCAACTTGATAGTACAGCACATCCAAGACATTCTGAACGGTGGTCTTAACAAGCATCACAACGGCTGCATGAACGGGCACAGCACTCACCGTCAGAGGCGGACCTCAGAGTCGAGCAGCCGGCCTCACTGACCTCATCACCCCTCTCTTCACAGGCCAGAGAAGGGTGTGGTGGTTGCGCTGTAAATAATGCCTGTTGGAATCACTGTATTTAAGAGAGGGAAAAAAGAGATGCAAAAAGAATTGAAATGCCTTTTATTATTACTACTATTATTATTATTATTATTATTATTATTATCACAACTACTCTTGTTATTAGGTACTTTCATTGTTGAACTTGAAATCCAGATTTTTGTCAGGAGAGTAGAAGAGAAGTTGTTGTTCTTGTGACGAGACCATGGGTTAAAATGGACCCCATGTTATTTCCTCCCACATTGCTTTTTTTTTTTTTTTATGTTTTCCTCGCTGCTCCATGTAAATTCACACTGACGACAAATAAAAGAGGAGGGCACCTTTTTTTTTTTTCTTTTTTTTTTAAACGTCAGATAAAACTTGAATACCTAATCGGAGTCTGATAAATGTTTGGGGTGGTTTCCAAACTAGAAGGATGTGGATTAGAAGATGAGTTAAACAAACCAGGATTGCACTGTATTTGTGCTGACAATCTTGGAAATGTTTTCTACCCTGTTTTTCTGTTAAGATGTCTCATTGTATTGTTTAGTGTAATGTGTTACACTACAATTCTGTTTACTACAGTTCAGTATCCACCACATCAGTTGTTAATGTCTGCAGCAGCAGAAATGCACCACCGCAAACCACCACCACAGGTCACTGCTTGCAGAATAACGTGACTACCAGACAAGTGAAGCCAAAGGTGTAAGGTTCAATTGTCTCTAATGTATTAACTGAGTCCAGTGTTGTTGGTATTGTTACATATTTTGGCATGTTTGCCCTCCAATGAATTGTCCATCCATGCATATTGGTGGTCCTTGTCCAAACCTATTAACACATCTGCTGGGTTTTTGAATGAAACAGTTTTTGATACATGAAAAGGTATTCAAATGTGGGTATAATTTTCCTGATTTAAGGTTTTGCCAGCTCTCAGATGACAGAATCAGCCCTGTTGAAATAAAATCAAAGCTATGACGTGTCCTCTCAGGTTGATTATACCGGTTTTTTGCTCTGAAACGCCAGGAAAATGTGTGATTAGGGTTTCAATGCCACAGCAATATCAGTTAATCCAGGTGTGTGGCCATTAACCACCATTACCCACCGCAATGCCTCTGTGAAGTTGCCTCAGGTTAGCATGTACAGCAAGGATCCGCACTAAAAACAGTTTCCATTCTAACAAGGTTACAATAAAAGCTGTTGAATCAATTTTGTATCTGTATTTGTTGTGTATAGTGCAATTGAGTGAATGATTTGTACCATGAGATTTGTACGTATGGCTGTTGAATTGGCTTTTTTTTGATGATTTATATTAAGTCAGTTGCAAAAATGATCAATAAACTGATACAACCTATAGTATCTGTCACAAGCGTTTGATTATTCACGAGTAGTCTGTCTGCGAATGGCGTACATAAGAGGGTTAGCATGGATGTGAGTGCTGGACTACAACAAAGACACTGACGTGGCTGCGTCTCACTATTTATATGCAGTTTGTTTTTAGTAGGTCAGTCTCCTCCCAGTGTGTCCACTAGGTGGCACAACTGACCCCCGTAGCTCTGCTGATGCATATGAGGCATTTGTGTACCTGTGGTTAACTTGAATATTGACAATCAATATTGGGGGGGGGAATAAAACTCCAAGATAGTCTTTCAAATAACATAGAAAAACACCAACACTTTACATGCACACTCACTTCTTCGCCTTATAGCTAACACAATCCCAAAAAAAGCAGAGCGCTCCCTCCAGGACTCCCAGAAGCAGAATATACGAGGAGTACGTGAACGCAGCAGCCTGAGTTGTCAGTGGGAAGGCTAAAGGCTTCAAGATGGTGGTATGTATCGCTGCTACATGTGCAGACTGTTGTTCAGTGTAGCTAGTGCTTTGAGTCAATGTCAACTTGTCTTTATACTGACAGAAATATGGACTGCAGTTTAAAGCCACTCTGGAAAACGTCACCAACGTGAGACCGCTGGGAGACGACTTCCGCTGGTTTTTGAAGGTGGGATGGTTTTTTTTTTTTAGCTAGCATGCTAATTCACTGCCCCACACACCTGCTCATTTAGTCTATTTCTCAGTAATGTTGATACTTTAATCATGACTTTACTGCCTCTTCAACGAGACATGAAAAGTATGTTTCTGTTTTAGATGTGTTGCAGGCAGCATCTCTTTTGTTTTTCTGTCTCACTCATGTTAGCATGTTTTGTTATCTTTTCCCCTTAATTTAGTTGAAATGTGGGAACTGTGGCGAGATCCCAGATAAATGGCAATACGTGACCTTAGCGGTAAGAACAATGACAAACAATATTTGTGTCTGCACAGCCTCTGTATAAATCACACCCTTGCAGTATCCAACCAGTGTTTTCTCTTTTCCCTACATATGACCACAGGAGAGTGTGCCACTGAAAGGAGGGAGGGGCAGTGCCAGCATGGTTCAAAAGTGTAAACTTTGTGCCAGAGAAAATTCCATTGGTATGAGCTGACATGCCATTAAACTTACATTATTCACATTAAGTATATCCACACCATCCTTTTAACCCTGGTGGAGTGTAATGGTCAGGTGTTTCCTTACAGATATCCTGGGAGACACAATCAAGGCCTATAATGTAAGCAAACATCCTGTTCCTGTCAAGCACATACACGTTACAACCCACTTGTTTCATTCAGCCTGACGTGACAATATACATGACTCAGCTGCTCCAAACAAACTGTGTATTGTAGTAGCCAGTTGAAAGCATGGCAGGTGATGCTGGGTGTGAATATGTAAACACGAAAAATGTATTTTTACTGACAATGTAATGTCTGTCTCTCTAATGTTGTTTGTTTGCTGGGTTGAAGGCTGATGACAGCGAAACCTTCAAAACAATGGTGCAGTTTGAATGTCGAGGTTTGGAGCCTGTTGACTTCGAACCACAAGTGAGAATCTGTGTGTGTGTGTGTGTCATTAAATGCACAATGTGTACGTTTTTTTTAACCTCCCTTTTCCATAGTTGACATTTTGGCCTACTGAACATGGATAAAACTAATAACATTTAAGTGTTTCAGTCCCATATTAGCCTGCTTAAATCCAAATACTTCATGAGGTTGAAAAACATTGACTTGAAGTCAAGCAAACCTTTCGCAAAAAAAAAAAAAAATCAATGACTAATGTCACAAAGTTACACAAAAACTAAAGTAAATGTAGGTAACAAATGCTACAGACGTGCATTGAAATCAGTTGACCTGCAGTTGAACCCATCTCATACAAACCAGATGTCAGACTTGTATACATATGGTGGACAGATTAAGGCTTTAACTGTCCTGCTAGGGAGTATTTTCCTGGCTCCAGCTACATGTGGATAGTGTGATGATGCCATGTGCCTCTTCCTAATTTCTTCCAATAGGCTGGATTTGCTGCAGAAGGAGCAGAGTCAGGGACACCGTTTCCTGAAATCAACCTACTAGAAAAAGTAAGTACAGTGGAAACAACTTGTCCTTCAGAGTGAAACATTTTAGTTTTTGTTCTTTGCGTGAGTGTACATTTTTAGGGAATGTTTGACTTGAAACAGGATTGCAACCTTTTTGCATACTGTATTGTTTGGATATTGTTACCCAGTGATGTTATTTTGTGAAAGGTCATTTCTCTCATCTGTGCTTTTGCTTCAGTCAGTGATCTCCTATGTGCTCTGAAAGGAACTTCAGTAACAAATCCATGGTTTGAACATTTCAGGACTGGACGGACTACGATGAGAAAGTCAGCGAGTCAGTGGGGATATATGAGGTCACACACCAGATCATCAAGTGCTGAAGTCATTGTGTGATGAGCCCTGCAGGGGGCTGGGGGTGAATGAACACTATGGCCAAATATATGCAGGCCTGTTTCCTGGCAACAAGGATGCTCCTGATGCTGAGGTGGCGTGGTTTTGTTGATGACGAACATGAAAAGATGTGGATTAAAAGCTCAGGTTGTCCATACACATGGAGTGATCATCATGTGCAACAGAGAAGGTTTTTATTTTCACTGTGTCAATAAAATTGGAGGGTGAAAATTTTGAGTTGTCTTTTTCTCTCAGTCCATCAATGGCAATTGGAAGATGTATGAAGTAACCACCTTGGCACTTGAACACATTTAGGGGGCTCTCAGCGCACTTGTGGGGAATAGCAAGTTGTTTTCCAGTTGTGAAAAATGGCAGACAGTGTTTATTTATATGAAATATACTCTGCTTTGACTTCAAAAACGATTTATGATGTATTAGGTCCACAAGTTTATATTTATTGTATATCCAGTAATTACCATGAAACAATACAACATCACACCTTGGAGAGTAGCTGACTGCTGGAAAGTGACTTCAAATAAACCCCAACAGCAAGACTGCAAAGGTCCAGCTGTGCATCAGGAAGAAGTAACATTGTTTTGAATGGGAGTTGGACAGTGAAACATCAAATGTACTAGTAGTAGTACCAGAGACGTTCTAATATGAGCCTAGAAGGGCTTTGGTAGTACTAACTAGGACCCCGAAAATGAAGAAGTCTCACTCTGTCCAGATTTCAAGGTACTGCAACGATTTCCCTCACGCCCAGTAGCAAACACTTCGATATTTTGCTTAGGCAAAAGCTACACACAATTATAATTAACTTTTTTTTTTTTTTTTATCAACTAATGTTAAAGATACATATTTCTTGTCTTTAGCACTTCCTCTACCTGCCTATGTTGACTAAGAAAAAAAGGGTTCCGTTTTCCCAAACGAGTGACTCGTCAAACGAGACATAGACGATCTCTGCTGTGCCGCTGTGTAGCTTCCTGGCTGCTGTTGCTGTTGGTGCTGTCAGTGCTGCTGTTGCTGTCAGTGCTGCTGCTGTTGCTGTTGCTGTTGTCCACAGACCTGTCTGTCTCTGTCTGACCACCTCTGACCAGCTGCTGAAGAGAACCGACCATGGCACCCGCAAACAAGAACAGGGTGTTTGTCATCGGTGTGGGCATGACAAAGGTGAATTTACACTATATACTTAACATGGATGACCTTAACACCCGAGGCTAGCTTTGTTTGCTAACTCCAGTTGTCAGTGCATTGAACACGTTATATCTACTTTAAAGCTAAAGTTTCCTAACAGACCATGGTGTCCGGGGACTGTTACAGTTTGTGTCTTGTCTTGTGTCCCCATTGTTGTGACAGCTGTACGACGTCACATCTGAGAATACACTTTGTAAACAAGCTAGCAAAGTTAGCCCAAGAAGATAACATTGTTGCAGTTTGTTTTCGTGTTACTTCTAGTGATAAATGTGTCCTTTTTCGCGGGTTAGGAAGCTTTTGTTCTGGGCTGAATATACTCAGGTCTGTGTCTCATGCCCACCTTGTGAGTCCATAGTTCATGGCCACCAGAGTTACAAACTGTGCTAAGGGTCATTCATCCCTCCAGCGGCCGCTAACAGGAACTGTAGCTCCACAGCTGAGCGTCATCCCGAGCTGCTTCAAGTGTCAAGCCTCTGGTTGTTGACCATGACCACCGCAGTGACCCAAGCCTTTCCCTTTGTGCCTGTTTATTTCTTTATTTATGAAGTGAGATTGTATCTGATAGAGCTACCAGTCCTGTTCCTGGCATTGTGCAAGCTCGATGCCCAGCTGTCAGATTGATCTGTAGACAGAGAGTCTAGAGTTCATGTTCACCTCCAATCACACACATCATGTGCAGTTATCACCAGAAAACATGCCTTTTGTGATATGTATTTTCCCACTGTTATTAGTCTCAGATATTCAACAGTAAAACAACACTTCTTTCCTATTCAAACAAATGATTTTCCTGAAAATGTTTTGAAAATGTTTTCTGTGATCTTTGCAAACCAACAGTCGACAATAAATTGATGTGTGCATTTGACATTTTGACATTTCAAATTAAACCCTTCACCGTATTGTAGAGTGAATCACAGATTACGTTTTTTCAATAGAAGAAAACTAATCTGCCTGACTTTCCTTTATATTGCTATACAGTTTGACAAACCTGGAGCCAGAGACAACGGTGACTACCCTGATATGGCCAAGGAAGCAGGTGCTTATCTTCACCGAATATGGACATTGCTCAGTATTTCAAAAGATACCATATCTGAACATCTGAAATCGATTTTGTTCTGTAACAGGTAGAACTCTGCCACAATACTGTACTGTCTGTTTGCATCCTCTTTTAGGTGAAAAGGCCCTAGCAGATGCAGGAATCCCATATTCTGCAATTGAACAAGCCTGTGTAGGATACGTTTATGGTACAACCTTTTTCTCATTCTCCAATAACAGTTGTTATTATGTAACAATTGTTTTTTGTGCTATTAATGTTCCACATGTTTATTATGTACTGAAATGTATGTATGCATGAATGAATATACTCTAAACTAGACATGTTATGAAGGAAAATGCTGTTCATAAGAAGTAAAAACATAATCATAACTCATATTATCACAACTATGCTCACTCAGGGGATTCCACGTGTGGGCAGAGGGCCATTTATCACAGCCTGGGCCTGACCGGGATCCCCATCATCAACGTCAACAACAACTGCTCCACAGGCTCCACTGCTCTCTACATGGCACGGCAGCTGGTCCTGGGAGGTGAGTCAAGAAGAAGAAAGTTATATAAAAGTTCATAGGTGGTACAAGAGTTTAAATACTTAGGAATCACTCTTGACTCACAACTTCTTTTTAAACGACAGATAAAAAACACTGTGAATAGAATTAAGTTTAATTTGTCCAACTTTAGGTTTATTAGAAACAATTTAACTCTTGAGTCAGCAAAATTGTATTTTGATACTATGATCATGTCACACATGTCCTATTGTGTAACAAGTTGGGCATCGGCCTGTAAGACGACACTAAAGCCGATTGAAACAGTTTATAAACAAGCTCTGAAAGTATTAGATAAAAAACCAAAAACGTACCACCATTGTCAGATATTAAAAAAACATGAGCGCTTAAACTGGGACAACACTGTTAAATACACCGACGCCATCTTGATTTACAAAATCTTCTATGACAAAGCACCTCCTCAATTACAAGAATTTGTGAAAAAAAAACTCAAACTAGAGGTGACTGTGTAGTTCCTTTTAGAAAGAGTGCCTTTGGTCAAGCCACTTTTTCTGTTCGTGCATCTCACACCTGGAATTCAATACCAAACACAATACGTGAACTCCCGACTTTGACGTCTTTCACCAAACTTCTCAAAGCTTGGCTATTAGAAGAACAACACTGTTGCCACAATCGTGCCTAAACTTGTATATTTGTTTAATGTTAGTTAAAGCAGAAGTAAGCGGAATGTTTGTGTTAATATAAGTCTTAAATAGTTATATCTTCCGACAGCAATCACTTCTATAGAGTGTTTGGTCCGAAACACAGGTCTGTCAGTCACTCTGCTCTGCTGTAAGCCGAGGAGAAAACTTTCCTTGTATCCTACAACCTTTATCCAATGAGGAGAGAGAACGGCATGAAGGGCTGTGTGTGCAGCCAATGGATGCGCGTGAATGTGGTGACGTAGGGACGAGGACTAATAGATCCATGACGAGGGCAGGGACTGCTAACTCCATCGGCTGACAAGAAGTTAGCCAAAACGACCGGATCGCTTACTTCTGCTTTAACTGTTGGGGTACCTTTTACTTCTCAGGTACTAGGGCTACGTGCAAGGCAAGACACACTTTATATTCTTAAAAATGGGTAATGTAATATGTAATATGCATTGAGTATTGTGCATTTAAAATAACACTTTATATTTACTGTGCAATCGGGCAATCTGCAATATAATTAGACACCTTAAAGTCCCACTCCCGCGACCCTTTTTGGTCATGTTAAAACCAGCTCATTAGCTATGCACATTAGCAATGCACCTCTGGGGGGTGGGCGGAGACTGCGCTGCTCTCCACCCGCCCAGCCACCTCCTCGCACCCCACCCTCCGCTTGCTGACAGCTGGACATTGTACAATTACAGATTCAGCGCGTTTAGCGTAAAACTCCACACTGGGATTCGATCCCAGACTGGAACATAGTCCTTGCTCACGGTGCAAGCTGCTCTACCAGGTGAGCTATACCTGTTATACCTTGACAGCTACACCGAGCAGCCAAGCCTTTCAACTCCAGATGCAGAGCGGGGCGGGAGCTTGTAGCACTAGTGCCCTCCCCTGGAGCTGTGACACATCAGCTCCAGTCTCCCTGAAACTGCCAGTTTGCGTCTGCCATTGGTTCACAGCAATTTGAAGGCAGAAAAACTCAGAAATGCAATTTTGCACTTCCTTTTCTGCTGATATGTGCTCTAACACAAGAAAAATGCCACAGGAACATGTGAAAAGCTCAAAAAACACGATTTTCACGGGAGTGGGTCTTTAACACTTGAGCACTCTGCACTTTAATCAGCCCTTTGATATCTAATTTTAGCATTTTAAATACTAGTGAAATACGTATGGTCCCCTGATCCTTGGCCTGTATGTTTCATGATCCACTATACGGTTTCATTGTTTTTTGTTTTTTTCTGTCCTATTGTGTTTTCAAGGACACATTTTTCCTCTCTCTGTAATTACTCCTGCTCATACTGGCCATTAAGGCTAATTGTTCTACTTGTTGTCACTGTTGTCTTATTAATCTTATGTTGTTAACATCAACCTGCTGAAGGGACTAAAGATGGAAATTAGCCGTGGCTATAATCTTGCATATTTACATGTATATGTCCATTAATATGTATTGTCCCTATTTTAAATAAATAAACTTAAAACTTAAAGGGATAGTTCAACATTTTGGCAAAATGACCCATTGCCATAATAGCTATAGTCATAGTAGTAGGTTCGTTACCTTTATTTGTCGGTGCAAGCTATTTTTAGAACGGAGGAGCGGAGCGTCTGGCTGCTCAGAGCTACGCTACGGAGGCTAATGGGATTTCTTGGTTTCCCTCATCAAACTCATCAAATACAAAATCCCAAAACTCCAAAACGCTTTCGTGGACAAGTTGTGACCTGCACAACCACCACGCTATGAGATAATAATGGAACGTTACGAAACGGAGCCGTTTTCGAGGTAAATACAGGGTAAATACAGAGACTGCTTGCTGAAAAACTGTCCCTGAACGCAACGCGCATCAGCAGTTTTGCATGAATTTACCTCTAAAACAGCTCCGTCTCGTAACATTCCATTATTATCTCATAGCGTGGTGATTGTGCAGCTCACAACTTGTCCAGGACAGCCTTTTGGAGTTGTTGGGTTGTGTATTTGATGAGTTTGATGAGGAAAACCAAGAAATTCCCTTAGCCTCCATAGCGTAGCCCTGAGCAGCCTTCTGCTCCGCTCCTCCGTTCTAAGAATAGCTTACACTGACAATTAAAGGTAACGAACCTACTGCTATGACTATAGCGATTATGGCAATAGGCCAATTTGCCAAAATGTTGAACTATCCCTTTAAACTTAAACTTAAAAAAACAGAATGAACCAGAATGAATCTAGATATTTTCAATGAATCCTAAGCAGAAAAACAAGTTTAGCAAGAGTTGTCTTGAATTAGTTTGTTTCCGGCATAATTTGCTAATAATCTGTTATGTAAAAGACACATTAAAAATGTTTATTTTGCAGGTCTTGCCGACTGTGTGCTGGCCCTTGGCTTTGAGAAGATGGAGAGAGGCTCTTTGTCTTCAAAGGTACAAAAAACCAACAGTATTTCATCATATACGTTGCTAGTTTCATAGCTGAAAAGAGAGAATAGGAAGTAGGGTCCATACTTGTCTTCTTCCCCTGTTAACCAGACGTCCACCTCATTGATAAACATTGTAACACAGATGAGAACAGACATAACAGATTAACTGTGGCTGCACCCTCAAAATGAAGAGATAATGAACCACTGCTGCTTTTATTAGATGTCATTAACTGCTCATTGCTGTTGAATTTCAATCAGTGGGAGCAGAGTGGTGAGCTGGATGCACAAACACACTGATGTCATGACATCATTCTCAAATTTTTTGTTTTGTTTTGTTTTGTTTTGTTTGATAGTTTATGGACAGGACCAATCCCATGGACAAGCACATGGAGGTTATGATCAATCGCTATGGGATGGCGGCAGCACCGGCAGCACCACAGATGTTTGGCAACGCTGGCAGGGAGCACATGGAGAAATATGGTACGTACAAATATGTGTGTTAAAATGTGAAATTCATGGTTGTATCCTCTATTATGTTTTACAAAATTAGTTTATCCACTATGTCAGTGTTGTGGTGTCAATGTTTTAATCTCTTTAAGGCACGAAACCGGAGCACTTTGCTAAAATTGCCTGGAAAAACCACAAGCATTCGACCAACAACCCGTAAGACACAGTTTACAACAAAAACAAAAAAAGATAACTGCTTTTAAATATATATATTTTTTAAATCTCTGTCTGTGTTTGAACAGTTATTCCCAGTTTCAAGAGGAGTACAGTTTGGAGCAGGTGAAAAACTCCAGGAAAGTGTTTGACTTCCTCACTCTGCTTCAGTGTTGGTAAGAGCCTCACACACTGATAACTTGTGTTGAATAAAAATGAGGAAAATATTTAAATTGGCCATCAAGCAAAGGTACGCTATGATGTATAACAGGATATAAGATGTCTGGTCCTTGTGCTGCATCTTCCTTCATCAGCCCTACATCCGATGGTGCAGGAGCAGCAGTGTTAGCCAGCGAGGCCTTCGTCAGGAAACATCATCTGGAGAACCAGGCAGTGGAGATCGTGGCCCAAGAGATGGTGACCGACCTCGTCTCCACGTTTGAAGAAAACAGCTGCATTAAGATGGTAAAATAAAAAAATGTTTGTTTGGTTTTTTTTGCCTGAAATTCACAGCACTGAACTCAAAAACCTCAAATGGACAGACAGCCGTGGATCAAGTCTATATTTATCCCTTTGGATGATAGAAAAACAAATGACTGAGATTAGTTTCTCTCATGGGAAGCAAAGCTCTGTCGTACCATTTTAAAACCCAAGCTACGGATGACGACATTAGTAACTAACTATCTTTATGCCTCTGTGGTGGTGACAGTGAAAGCCAGAGGCATCAGGTGGTCTGTCCATTCATACGTCTCATTTCTTGTAGACAGGATATCTCAGTAACGCCTCAAAGGAACTTCCTCAAATATTAACTAGAACTCAGATTTTGGTGGTCAAAGGTCAAGATCACGGTGATCTCCTTGAAGCAATTTTGGAAAAACTGATGAACTGATCAAAGTTTGGTGGTCAAAAGTCATTTGAAACAGATAGACTGTGTTCTTAATACATGTACATTCATGTGATGATGATTAACCTGTTTCCTCCGTACTTATCTTTATGTGTTTTTCCGCGCAGGTGGGATACGATATGTCTCATTTGGCGGCTAAGAAGTGTTATCAAGCTGCAGGTCTGAATCCCAGTGATGTTGACGTGGTTGAGCTGCACGACTGCTTCTCAGCCAATGAGCTCATCACGTACGAGGCCCTGGGGCTGTGTCCAGAAGGTAAAACAGCAGCTTTAATATCCTCCAAAGATCGTGAGGCGGGAGGTGGCGTCCCCATCTGACCCAGCCGATCACGAGTGGACAGTCGGTTCACACCTGTTGTTTATATCAGTCAGGGTGTGAGTGAGTGAGAGAGAGAGAGAGAGAGAGAGAGAGAGAGGCTTAAAGCTGACCAATTGTGATCGGATCACCTGAGACAGATGTTAATACCAAGTCTTGACAGGACCGTAGGGAGGAGGCGACAGACTGTTGGCTTTTAAGTGTTGTTGACACACTAATACCCGACTGTATCAGTTTACGTGATGTTAATGACCTGTCAGAGAATCCAACAATACGGTTTCCCTGGTGAACACTGCTTAGTTCATATCAGTCTAATGATGGATTATCCCTCCGAGGCATAATGGCAAACATCAAACCGACTTAATGCCAGTTTAATATTGTTGATGATGTTAATCTCACCAAAGCTTTGAAATCGTTTCAGTTTTTATGTCCTTTGATTACTTTAATTTAGCATTCTAAAAGTATTTTGTTTTGTTTTTTTTTGCCTTTAATGCACAGTACAGTTGAGAGAGAGAGACAGGAAATGGGAGGCAGAGAGGGGGGGGAATGACACACAAGATAGGGCCACTCGGCGCGGGATTCAAACCGGGGTTGCCTGCAGTGAGGACTGTAGCCTCAACACATGGGGCGGGTGCTCTACCAACCGAGCTAAACACCGCCCCGAGATTCCATGGCATTTAACGACATTTACTTAAGCCCTGATGCGTACAACACAACACAACACAGTCCTGTATCACTTTACAGATTACTTTAAAATGTTTCTACCTCTCTCCAGGTAAAGCCGGGGAGCTCATTGACAGAGGGGACAACACCTACGGAGGCAAGTTCGTAGTGAATCCCAGCGGCGGACTCATCTCTAAAGGACATCCTCTGGGTGCCACAGGTACACCTTATCTCTGATTTCTGACTCCACTTGTCAAAGAACTGTAGAGAAACAAAAGCAGATCAGGGTCAAAAAGCATTTGCAACTTTTTACTTATAACTTGTTTGGGGTCTGTTCAAGCACAAGAAGCATCCTACACAACACGACAGTAGTTAAGAGACTGATAAGAGATTCATTATTTCTAGTTAGAGGTGTGTATGTAGAGCGATTTCCACAGCGACCACCAGGTGGCATGTGTGCGTCATGGTGATGACCACCTGGATGGTAACAGGGTAAAAGTGATCCTAAGCCTGCATGTGAGAGGGCAGCTGGCTGTGACTTTGGCAAGACTCCCCTGTGATCTCTGCACATATTAAACCATGGAGAGAGACTGAGCAAACAGTGCAGCTGCCTCTGTGCGTCCCCGCGACAGCAGGCGTCATCTTCTCCCTCATCGACCGGGTGTTTGTCATACACATATTTTTTTTTTATATCTATAGTCACAGCATCTTTGGTTGGTGTGCTCACACCTCCTCCCGTGGGACGACAGAGAGAAATGGTGCCATCTACTCCTTTTTTCCTGTGTTTTGTCATTTCCTCATATGTGTGTTGCTTCTTCTCCTTCCCTCCCTTCTTCACACCCAACACTCTGAACTGTCAGTCTCTCTACCTCTTTATCTTTGAAGGACATTTTTCATCCATGTCATCAATGGTCGCTTGGCCTCCTGGGTCACTACTCTCCCACTGTGCGAGTGACCCGGTCAGCTAAGCTCCGTCTGATCCGTGGTGTTGCTCCAAATCTTGCCCTCAAAGCTCTGAGCTCTTCCCTTGAGAACGCTGCGAGCAGAGATATCGACAGCTTAATTGAGTGACCCCGCACCCGCAGGGTCTTGCTCACAGGTGAAGGAGTGAACCCCCTCAGGAGGATGTGATTGTTACGTGTTGACATAACCTAGATGTTATGTCAACACATAAGGGACCTTGATGGGAACAGCCTGACCTATGCTGTGAATAATGCTTGGTTACCATGGAAGAGCACCTGTATCTACTCTGAGAGAGGATTTCCAGGGGTTCTTTATTTATTTATCTATCTGAAACACACAGTGAATTTGTCACCTGCTATTTTGACAAAACTCTCACAGGCTCACACAAACAAGTCCTCATGCAGAACGTGGAAGACACACCGCCGAGAGGTCTTTACTGTTAAGACCTTTAGCTGATTGGGATAATGAAGAAATGCAAAAGCTCATTAAGCAGATGGGATGAAATGCTTAGCTATAACGCTAACGCAGGAGCTGACCCTGGACAGTTGTCAGATTAGGAGTCAACTTGTCACCCCTCTCAGTTAGGATATTGTGTTTTACGCATCCAGGGCGCTACAATGTCTTCACGTGGGGAGCTGGACACATCAAGGGATTGAAGCCACACTCAGCATGGGTGTTTCTTTTTTTTTTGAATGAAATGATTATCCACAGTTTTATAGGATAGAAGATCTATTAACTGATAGTCAAAATGTAGGTCAGAGTTCTGTCTGAACCAAGTCTGAGACATTACTTTTTTGTCAAAGCACTGATAAACAGGAATCTTTGTCTATAAGATGGATTCCTCCAAATGTTTTGTAGTAAAATGCTCTGTTACCATGGCTGCTTTATTAAAAAGAAATCCAATGTGTATAGACCTTATCAGTCTTCCTCAGGGCTGAACGGCACACACAGAATTAAATATTAATAGTAATAGATTATGAAGTAACAGTTCTACACTAGAATTAAAAAAAAAAAAAAAAAAAAAATAGAATTAAGTTTCAATCACACACATGATAATTACCATATTCATATTCTTGTTCTCAGTATTGAATGAATATGATGCAGATAATAGCAAAAGTAAACGAATCCTCTGAAAAAGTACATAATTCATAAAACTAAAGTGAAAAAAGACCCTTTAAAAACAAATAAATAAATAAAAACAAAACTAATTAAACTCAGTCAAAAGGAACTTAGGTATTTTTCCTCTGTGTTTCATTTCCAAAGTGCTCTCTATTTTTATGTGATAAAATATGCTACACTCAGTTTTCTTTTACAAGCCCATTCTACAGCTTTTGGCTCCATCCCAGTCGGATCACTCAGCCCAGCCTAACCCAAACACTTTGCAGACAGGGCAGGTTAATCAGGTGAACACAGTGGAACAGTCAACAGAGACACACTGTTCCCCCAGGAGCTGCTAGAGACCAAAGCAGAAAATCAGTGTACAGTAAATATTGGACTCCATATAAATGTTGTTGTTGCTCTGTACCTCATTCTGTTGGATGTGCAAACAGTCTGTGCTGACAAGTTCACTGTACAATTCATAATTATAAAGTATTAGAAAGATCTGTGTGTGAGTGTGTGTACTGTATAATGAAATCAAAAAACAAAAAGCTGGTTTTTCTGTGCGATAAAGCGTTAATCCACAGGAAAAACTAGAGCCATTATACTGTGAGTGATGATTATGATGCATTTTCAGATTCAACTGCATTTAATTATATAGCTCAGCTCCTCGCACCGCATCCCCCACAATGACTCACCCACATCCGGTGTGCTGCTCTCCCTCAGGTCTGGCCCAGTGTGCAGAGTTGTGCTGGCAGCTCCGAGGGCAGGCAGGCAGGAGGCAGGTCCCGGGGGCAAAGGTGGCCCTGCAGCACAACATCGGCTTAGGGGGAGCTGTGGTCGTCGGCCTGTACAGGATGGGGTTTCTGCAGGAGGCCAGGTGAGCAAGAAGTTGGCAACAGTTTGTTATTAGTTCAATTAGATGCTGTATGTAAGTGCATTAGCTATATAACTTTATATTTGTGCAATTTTCTGTTTTGTTATGTGTCCTGTAATGGCCAACATTTGAACATTGTGTCTTCCATTACTGCAACTCCAGCTCTTCTTCTCATTATTTGCCTAAGTGCTGTAGGTGCACTTATCCTCTCTTCCTGTTCTGCAACAAGTCACCAAAGCTGAGCTGAGTCATGACGAAGATGAAGTCCTTCTGAGGTTAAGTCCTTTTTTCCCTACAGCCTTTGTACCTTGTATCTGTTTTTCCTCCATAGGTCCCGCGTAGCTGCAGTTGTCACCAGCTCGAGCAGTGGCTTGGAGGGGTTTAAAGCGTACCCTGTCTTCAAAGAGATCGAAAAACAGTTGAAGGAGGTAAAACAGCATGCTGAGGCTTTACAGACATTCTCCTCGCACTTCAGCCTGGCTATTCTGTGTTGGATCCAGAATGTTTACATCCAATTATATGCCTGCACGTTTTTGACGCTTTGGAAGCTTTTGGTGTGAACGCACAGTTAGCTTGTCTTTGTTCCCTTTTCTTCCTTTGAGCCTAATGTGATCAATGCAAGTCAACCCATATGTATCAATAACTGTCTCATAAATGCGTCCTTCAAAGAAAACATGAAAAGGTGGCTACAAATTAGAGACAAACCACAGAGTCTATCCTCTGTCCTTTTAACCGCAGTGGATAATTTATGATCTTCAGTTGCTTTTATCCACTGAAAAGTACAGTATTGTACCAACTAAACTGTAAATCAGCTAGACCATCAAAGCAGACAGTCTAAGTGCTGCAGTGTCTGGGCTGTGTGGCTTATACAATCCTGTTTCCTCAGAAATACATAAATATGTACCGATACAGATTAAAGCTACATTTGTAAAACTTTAAAAATAAATATTTCACATTAATAAGTAATCTTGAGGAGGTGCAAAGATGAAACAACAACTTTCAATCTCAAAGAAACACATGTCAGCTGTATCTTTCATACGATAGCAACTGTAGAAAATGTCCGAGTGATGTTGGTCGTAATGTTCCCAGAAAACACTGCAGCTGTGGTTAAGGCTAATAACTGTGCTCAGACCAAGGACCAGTCATTTATGTGCATTAGTGAGGCCGTTTCCTGACATCAGTCCAGACTGTATATGTGACCTTTATGTTCAACTCACTTTTCGAAAGGCAGCAACACTTTACCTCAAAGTACATGCAGCCCCTCATTCTGAGCCCCGTTATGTTCGTGTTAATTTCTTTAGTTTACGGCAGGGTTGAATCCCCAAACACCTAATTATTTTCAGTGAAATAGAACGAAGAAGAATCTGTGATTTCTCACTGACCTATTAGTAACTGCATGTGACGATGACTGACGCCTCAGGTGATGGTTCCTCATCTGTAGAGTGCAGATGGAGAACTGATTTCCTGTCAATGATGCGTGGGAGTGGTCAGCTGTCAAGTGTGCTGCAGTGCGGCTAAAATGCCTGAAATCCTCAGGTGGCAGGATTATACGTTTGTGGAGTGTGTATTCATATTGGTTTGGATTCCACTCACTGCTGACCTGTGGAGTGTAAGGACAAACGATAACTGGCACGCACTGACTGAGCTGCAGGAAACGTCATTTTGATGAGTTGTTCAGAGTGTCACGTGTTTGCAGCGTAGACATCACCGTGTCCATGAGTCCGGCCTAAGCAAGACGTGTCCTTTCATAAATGTATCACTGGCAGAAGTGGGTGAGTGTTGTGTGGTGATGGAGTTTTTGTGGTCAAGTGAGGATAATGGTGAGATAACCACTGGCCCGAATACCCAACTGTACACAAACACTAGAATGACGGGGAGCTGAGATGCCATCCGGTCAGCATTGGTGAGGCTAAATTTAGTTATACACCGTGGTACAATAATATGAGCAGGGTTGTAAGTGTAAGCTGAATGTAAGCCACTCCACTACGTAATTATATCACTGCCTCTTGCAGTATCATAATGAAGGATTTATGATCAATATTTCTCTGAATGACATGTCTAACTGACTGAACAGTGGTGAGACTTAAAGTGCACTTAGATTTAACTTATTATCTGACTAATAATGAGCAGTATAAAAGCTTATTGATAGTAAAGTGAGGTCACAGTTGGCTCTTCACAGGTCTAATAACTTCGATACAGTTCTCCTACATTACCCTGTAGCTTTACATCGTACATCTTCGCTGAATTGATTATTGTCTGAGATGTAACCATGTACCTTCTACTTACTTAAGAATTCTTCATATAACAAAGGATGTATGGTATCAGATTGAAGTATGTTATGTTATGTCGGTCTGCAGCCATTATATTACTAGGATTATACTGCAGGGAAAATAAGTATTCAATCAATCAACCGAGGCCATGGCGGTTGAGTGCATTACTCACTGTTTTCTTTTTTTTTTTACAACTCTGCCTCCTAATTGCAGGTCTGTCTAAATCTCTCTGTGAGGAGCACCTGGTCGTAGCCAGTTTATGGTGAAATCATGTTCTTTTCAGTTCTGGATAATGGCACTAACGGATAATACGGTGCATTCAGACACGTCTGTAACTGATGCTATCAGTTTGTTCTGCAACATAAGTTTCTGAAGGTCTGGAGAAGCTCTTTGCTTTTACGCATCATGAGATGCCTCTGGTGTGACACTTGGGTGATGAGAAATATTTTATAGGTGTCAACTGGACTAAACCAGCTGATATTACTTTGCACTGATAGGGAACAGGGTTTCTTTCTAAATACTGACAAACTCCAGCTGCTTTCTTGGCTTCCCATTCCTTTTTGCTCCTCATTTTCTTCATGTGTTCAATTCTTATTCCCTGTGTCATTTCACTTAATTACACATTACTTAATTTATGTTTGTTTGTTTGGATTTTTTTGTATGTGCGCATTACTTGGATTGTTGCCGACATCTGGTGAAAATTTTATGTCAATAGCTCTATTAGAAATATATTTTCTGAGAAAAATGTTGACGCGTTCAATGCTTATTTTCCCTGCTGTATCATGGACCTCAAAAGGCTTCTTGACTCTCTGCAGGAAGGAGAGAAGCTTGTCAAGAAGATCGGTGGAGTCTTTGCATTCAAAGTGAAGGATGGACCAGATGGGAAGGAGGCGACTTGGGTGGTGGATGTGAAAAGTGGCAAAGGGTCTGTCACCAATGATCCAGGTAGGAGCTTAACGTGACTGTCAAAGCCTGGTTATATTTGCTATTTTGTTATCAGCAGAGGGATTTGAAAAAACAAAAGTCAACATTTCATTTTTTATCTCAGGCCTTGTTCTCTTACCTTTTGCCTCATAAATGACGCATTTTGTTCAGTATGGCTTCGCTAAAAGAGCTTAGGGATTCCAAAAAAATTCTGCCTTCAATATATTCTTAAGAAATCCCTGTAGGCCAGATGGGAAAAGCTGTTAAAATGTAATTTTCACACAGTTCGACTACTGAAGCTCCCAGCAGCTGTATGTGAAGTCTGCAGATGAGATTAGTTCTGTAATACACAGCAGCGTGTCTAGTGTAGATGTAGAACCGAGGATGTGATATAATGCTGAAACTATGAACACAGGGCTCATGACAATCACTATTAGGGATAGTCCAGTTTTTTTGAAGTGGGGTTGTATGAGCTACAAATGGCCACTTTTATCTATTTTATGCTTGAAAGTATCTCTATTGTCATTAATGTGTTTGAGATGTTTGAGCTTCACTGTACCTCCACATCTGTAGGTGCAGGGTTTGACACTAAAAGGGTCTATCATCTGCTAAACATACCTCTTTGCCCCACTCAAATGTGAGTTCATATCATCTGTATAGTATGTACAAAGCAACATCCCATCATGCTTTGTGGCATCATGTATATAATGCTGAGCAGGCCCATTCGATTCTAATCAAGATGACAAAAAGAAAAGATCCGAGGGACTTTGAAAGAGGTTTTGTCGTTGGGCCACAGATGGCAGCTGCTTTACTCAAAGATGCTCAACTGGCTCCTGTTTCCATAGGAACAGTGGTTAAAGATCTGTGGCAAAAACATTAGTACATACGTAGGTTTGGAAACCTTGGCGGACAGCACATTTAATGACCATGTTTCTATGATATCATTCTGTAATGTACCATTTCTTCAGTACAAGTAAAGTTTATTGAAAAAACAAAAAACATTTAATGACCATGATGCCCTGCGTATCAAGAATTTTCATTTAGTTTTAGGTTTTCATCTCATTGTTAGTTTTATTTTTTACCTTTTGATGAACAGATGTGTGTTTAGTGTGTGTTGTGTCCACACTGGACTGGTCGTAGATGCTGTGGCCCAGTGGCTCATCACTGCAGTCAATGGTTTTGACACTCAATGTGCACATGTACTGGTGGTATACAGAGAGACAGACAGCTGCAAGATACTGTGTAATATGGCAGAGCTAATAAAAAGTGGAAGGAAGATTTCATATCCACCCAAAATAGCAGACTTACCTTTGAAAGTAATACATTTTCTTCTTATTTACGTGGATGGACATGGAAAAAGCGATCAGATGAGTCATTCTTCACCTTCCTCCCAGTGTGTGGGCGAATGCGTGTGTGGAGAACGGTACAGGGCTGAATGCTCCATCTCTACAACGGGGCCGAG
This sequence comes from Trachurus trachurus, assembly GCF_905171665.1. NCBI lineage: Eukaryota > Metazoa > Chordata > Actinopteri > Carangiformes > Carangidae > Trachurus > Trachurus trachurus. The sequence continues at coordinate 24,035,061 of NC_139900.1, forward strand.
AATGTGGTGGCTGTGTTCTGTGGCGGTGGTGGGGGGGGGATTTTGCTGGCCTGGTCTGGGTACACTTGTCTCCTTAGAGGGAGAAGTGAGGACATACAATACAAAATTGCTCTGAGTGATACATCTCTATGCAGTATGTGGTCTCTTCCAGGATGACAAAAGCCATCCATCCATCCAGATGGCATGAGGGGTCACTCATGCCATCTGGATGGATGAGAGTAAAAAACGATGCCACTCACATGCTGTGGCCCTGACAGTCAGCAGGGGCCGTATTTATCAAGCGCCTTAGAGTGCCATTTTAGTCCTACTCTCAAACTTAAGAATAAAAGCTATTTATCAACTCCTCCTCCCCCAGATATTTAAGAGACCTCAAAAGGTGTCCTACTGTAAGTGGTTAGGAGTTGCCAGTAGGGGATGGCACTACGGCGAGAGAGACGTGCGCGAACCCTCAGGGAGCGGAAGGATGATCTCTGGCCTTGTTTTTTTCTTTTTTTTTTTAAACTGTAGCCTCTGCATATGGGGCGCCCACTCAACCTACTGAGCTTTACGGCGCCACACATTCAGGCTCTGTTTGATGACAAGCAGTTGATCAAACGATATCATTTGGACAGAACGGGGATCATCCTTGTCACGCATTTAAAATGCTATTTAAAAACGTATGCATATGGTCTCACTCACAGTTTATGTGCAGCTCTTTTCTCCTCTCATCTGGGTCCATTTTTGCCTGATCAGCTTGTGTGCACAAGTGAATAAATCCCTACATTAACTGTTGATTTGAGACACAGCTCAGACACAGCTAATGTACGCAATCTGTAGGTACGTGAGAAATAAAGATTAATATGTACACAGTTCATGTACAATATACAAGTATATAGAACTGACTTTTAAAGCTTGTCATATTCACTTTTTGTTGCAGTTGTGTCTAAGAGGCATTGTTTCAAGTTAGTTAGCACAGTACAGTGGTGAGGATTGCTCTCCCCTATAAGCAATTGACAACACACACATCTCTTAAAGAAAAAGAAAAAAAAATCATTAGATTTTCCGATGCCATGCCTCAAGCATATTGATACATCCTCATCATGCCTGAGGCCGACTCTTTCCATGATGATGGAACAACATTTAACAAGCTGCAGGGGGTGTTGAGATATTTTGATGAAAAGTGAAAGAACACACCAGGACTGATTTTGAGTCGCACTATAGGAGGCATTAGTCATTAAGCTTTTTGAATGGTTGCCTCAATGAATGAAAGTGCTTTGTGTCTGTGTGTGTACGTGTGGTCTTTACACCAAAGGAAAGGTCCATCAAAATGCCAGGGCGTTAGAGTGCTGTAATCATGGTGACTAACATTTCTCATTTTCTCCAACGTACATTTTCACTGTACATATTTAATGTGTGTACAAGATCAGTAAGATTAAACAAATTATGAATAAGTAAATGTTAGCAATGATGAATAAGTCATTGCTTCATTTTTTTTGTCTTGCAGATAAAAAGGCAGACTGCACTTTGTCCATGTGCGACGGCGATCTTCTGGATCTGATGACAGGAAAGTTGAACCCACAAACGGTAAGTGTCATTATCCATTAACAGGACCTTTATTTTTATTTTTCACATATGATCTCAACATTATAGTTATATGTATAAGTGATTGCTTAAATTTTTTTCCAAAATATGATAGAAGCACCAGTGTATTTTGGTTTCTATGACTTTGGAGCAACTTTTATGTCCTAAATATCATTAAGATCGCTGTCTCACCTGTAGTTTGGTTCATTTGGTGGTGCTCTCTAGTCCTGGTTTGGTTCATGTTTATATTGACTTTTTATAAACAAACCAAGAGCTTTAAACTGTACGCCTTACAGACTGATAGGTCATTGGACAATATTTGGAAGCGTCATTGTGCATCACCAGCACTGCATGGATCCATTAGGGGAAATATAATTGTGATAATTGCAGGTCTTTGAGCACTTTACTGCACCTTCTGTATTCATTTATCTACTAAGACAAACTGAATAACATGGAGTAGCACTTATCACACGCTCAATAGCCTACATAGCTGTTTTAACTATTCTATTAAACCCCCACACCAGCTGAGTGAAACACATACATGTTGCCATGGTTACAATCCTTTGAGTATCGGGAAACTGAAAACTGTGAAAACTGATTTCCGAGGGTGTTAATTGTGCTGGCCTCACCCTGAACTCAATATTGTCAATGCCTGACATTAACATGCTACAAATACAATACAAGTGTGATCAATGCTGTAGAGTCAGGGCAGCTGCACACATGATGCTCTCTACCACAATCTCACCAGTGGCAAAAAATTATAAACAATAACTCACTTTTATGAGAGATTAATTGAATGTTTTAGTGATAAAGAAGCATTTTGAGATGCTTAAAACATTGCTGAAATAACCTTAGTTATATAGATTTTTATTGCATTACAATAATCACAGAATGATGAAAAATCTTCTCTCTGCAGAAACTTAGTCTGAATCATAAGTATACAATGGTAATCTTTTCTCAGTACAAAATGTTGAAGTCACTTTTTATCCTTTTCCTCAGGCGTTCTTCAAAGGAAAGCTCAAGATCACTGGAAACATGGGGATGGCCATGAAGCTGCAGAACCTCCAAGTGGCACCTGGCAAGGCCAAGCTGTGAGACCATGAGTAACCTTGTTGTTGTCCTCAACACTAACAACAGTTGAAAGGCAAAGGAAAATTTGTTCATTTTGAAACTGTAATTTTTCCAATCAACTAAGTCACTTCAGAAAAATAATGTTTGATTATGTGAGAGTTCTTAAAGTTGTAATTCCAGCTGCGACTTTGATGTCATTGTGTGTACAGAACAGCTAATATACACCTTGTTTGGTCCAGCTTTGTTTTGTTTCAGAATTCTAAAACGTTCAAGGAGTCTATAGGAGCTGTTTTCTTTCATGCAACATCTGAGATAATTGGAAGAAATTGAGAAGTTTCACAGTTTGATTGCCAAATGTGCCTCTGACCTCCGCCTGATTTAACCCTGTAGTTTAAAGCCTCATCCATTTTGATAGATCATTTTGTATAGAATGTACCTCTGTAAATGAATGAATTAACTTTTTCTTTTTTTAAATAAATCCTTCACTAATGATGCATCCTGTTTCTCAATGGTATGAATTTTGATATTAATCGTTTTCATCTTGTCTATTATGTAGATGAGTGACATTTAACTTTGTTTCGTTTCATTGTGAAATCTGGGAACTAATTTTAAAAAAAAGTATGAGTCAGATAGATACAGTACAGTATCTTTTTGAATCTACATTTATGGTGGAATCAGAATAATAAAAAGCAGAACTTCTGTATACTGTATGACCTTGTGTTGGTGGCTGCTTCTATTCAGGCACAAATAAAATATCTTGTATTTATCAGATTCAGCTCCCTGATGTAGCAATTCATCAGGAAATGTTTTACAGTTTGTTCCACCACTGAGCATAAGAAAGCAGTGCTGCCCACTACAATGAGTTAACATTACCAGGACATGACTGGCCATAGCAAAAACAAATCTTACGTAGTGATGAGTTATTATTATCACTAATCTAATAAGATCAGAGCCTAGATGACAGATATCAGTGTTGTATCCAACATATTTTTAGGGGATTATTGATACCCACAAACAGCAAAAACAGCAAAAATGGCACTGAATCACTCATATACTCATCCGCCATAGAAATCAGTCTTCTAACTACAGCACAGCTTCGACTGGTATTCACACAAAGGGATTTCAGTTGAGCCTTTGTGCTCTGCCTCCCTCCTTTTCCATTTCCCTCCATCTGGGCTGCAACACAGTGTGTAAAAAGTACAGGAGTCTGAAAACTTTCTGAATGCACTGTGTTTTTGACTCTGATGTGGATGTCTCCTCGTTGGTCAGTGACCACCGTGAAACCTTCTGCCAGATCCAGCCTGTCCTCCTAATTGCTCCTATCTGGCCAACTCCCTTTAGCCCATCCCCCACTGCTGTCCCTCTGCCAGGTGGCCAGCTGGCTGGCCGGCCAAATGGCAATATTCAGTAGCCGCACAGGCGACATGGCTGCCTGCCTGTCTGTCTCACTGACCATTAGCAGTATTGGGTCTTCAGGAGATGTGCTGTTACAAGCGCAACGATGGGGCAAGGTGAGGCAGACTGGTGTTATCTCAGGATTGCCAGGCTTGGTTTCGCATCAAGTCAACCTAGAGGCCCAGCTCGCACTCACTCTGAGCTGAGTAACCTAAGCCCTATGTTTTCTTTGAGTAAAATAGGCTAAAGATATGTATTGATCGCTCTTATTTCAATCAGACACGTCAGCTCTGCAAAGGCTGTGACATTGGCTCAGTGGATCAGTCTGATACAAACACTGTAAAAAACCAACCACCAAAGTTCACCACCTGCCTATAAGTATGTCTGAGGCTATATCCAACATCAGACTGTCTGGCTGTCTGGTGTGTTGAGAGCAGGGTTGCCAACTTTTGGTCCTGGGCTGGAGTGAGATTCTGTTAGCGGGGGGGGGGGTGCTGTCTATAATAATAATAATAATAATAATATAATGTTAATATAATATTAATGTTTAATGTAGATTTTCTCTCTGTCTCTCTCTCTCTCTCTCTCTCTCTCACACACACACACACACACACACACACACACACACATTATACCTGCAAACTGAGTAGTAGTGGAATAGGTGACAAAATATATCCCGTCTAGGGGGGTCTGGGGGCACCCCCCCAGGAAAAAATTGTGATTTTAACATGTATTTGAAGCATTCTGGTGTACTCTGAGAGGAAAATAAAGGGAAAACACAACATTTGCTTCAGATATGAGGGGAAAAAAGCAGATCTGTGGTTCCTATCATTGTATGGCTGGAGTGTATGAAACTGGAGCCTATATGAAAGGACAGAACAGACATGTCCTGTGATTTTCAGTCTTCTATTACAGACTGATGATACAAGTCAGGTCCTGAAATGTGTGTTTCTCTTCTGTAATAAACATTCTACATACCCATTCAGAGTTTGCAGGTATGGCACACGTGCATGCATGCGCACGCACGCGCACGCACGCGCACACACACACACACACACACACACACACACACACACACACACACACACACACACACACACACACACACACACACACCTGTTGCTGCGCTGTCTCTCTCTCTCCTCTGCTCTCTGGACTGAGCTGCCTGGCTGTACTTTTGTGCTACCCAGTCTGCATCTTGATTTTATAGTTTTCAACGGCCTGGCCCAACCAGCCCGACCGCAGGCGCCGCGTAAGTTCGAGCCGCATTCAGTCCGAAAACATAACTCGGTCAGGTTGTGTCTTGGGCTTCGCTCTCTCCCTCTTTCTTTTGACCATCGGATTCGGACCAAGTCGGGTCCAGGCTTCAACACCCGCGGGTCGGGCCGGGTTAGATTTTAACTTTTAAGTCCGTGATTGTAGACTGTAGAGATGCCAGTTGCCTCTGCGCACCGCCGCTGTTGGTGGGGGGTGGGGGGTCGCGGATCGACAACTCCCCGTCCTACTGTGCTGTGACCTACAGTCTATGGCTGTGATCACAGGCTTGAGCAGCCGTCCAATCGACACGCGGATAAGCACACGCACACCAATCAGAGAGCCCAAAGCTTGCTTTTTAATTTTTTTTTTTTTTTCAAATCGCTTGATTTTGGCGTGAGAATTGTTTGAGTGGCGTGAGAGCGTGAGACAGGACCTAAAAGCGTGTGACACACGCCAGATGCGTGAGAGTTGGCAACCCTGGTTGAGAGAGACGTTTTTTATACAGACACACAATAAGGATCAAATCTGGACTTTCTCTAATAACTTGCTGGATAAAGGTACTGTATCTAATTGTCTACACAACCATGGAGGAGCTTTTTCTCTTACGAGTTATCAGACTTCTTTAATCCTCTCTAGCACTTGTGCAGACAGTGACACAGCCTTGACAGTCTTTTTTAGATACAAAAATAAGAAATGTTGAGTCAGTAACTTGAAAGGACATCAACAAGTCTGACTTTCTATCTCGCTTTACTCATGTGATTAAACTCATCTGTCCCTTGGTAGCAGTAGTGTAACAGTAGCACAGAGAGCAGTTAACTGAGTTAGAGTCTGGTAACATTAGCATTAGATACATAGCTTAGCTAATAGCTATTTTCGGGGTAGCCAAGCTGCCGGTCGTACTCCTGTGTATGTTTTATTTCATTCATTCATTCATTCATTCATTCATTCATTCATTCATTCATTCATTCATTTCATTTCATGAATTTCATTACTACATCATGCAATGCACTGTCTCTTTAAAGTTCAAATACATTAAATATCATTAAGTAGGCTGCTCAAGTCACTGCTTTATGCAAGCTGAAGAAACAACCGTAGGCTATATAAAAGTTATATTTAGACACATTTGTTAGCGAAGGAACATTACCAATGCTTTATGTTGTGTTACATGTTTTGTTTTTTTACAAGGCGATGGTTTCCAGTCTGTCATATTATTCTTTATGAGATAAATAACCATATTGTTAAACTTAACATGCGTTTTTTGATAATTCATTTCAAATGATTGAGTGTGAAGTGGAAATCGTGGGTAATATTGTGAATTGAGTGTGAGGGTTTGCATGTTTGATGTCCAGTGTGAAAAGAAAAAGTACCTTTGACTATTGTGATAATCTTACATAGGCAGTAGCCTAGTGCTTTCCACCATATATTTCTACACTCTGGACACTGTAAGCTCGCTCTATCTGTCCCTTGAGGTTGTTTGGTCAGTAGGTTTTGAAATGTGCCCAATTTGTTCTCCAAGGTTGCCTTGGTGATGCTGTTTTTCTGACATTTCTATCCAGTCTTGTTCAAAGGCAGACCTGTTGTATGTTGTTCTTGCTATCCTCTCTCTCTCTCTCTCTCTCTCTTTAAATCAGCAGAGATGCCATTGAAATAACATCCTCTGGCACACTAAGCCTGTTCTGTAGGCTAGTGACCTCTATTTGTATGCATCTCTCCATGCCAATATGAATATTGATATGGAAATGTACAGTATGTTTGCCCTTTTGTTTGAGATTTTTTCCATATTGAATGTTTTTATTATGCACATTTCTCATCTTCATCCCTATTTAATAAGCATTCAATAAACTTACTGAAGGGTAAAGCATGACTGAGGTCGGCAAAATAACTAAACATAAATGTATCTTGAATAGGAAATTCCATGCAAGACAGCAATACATTCGTTTCTTTCAGCCAGACATTTGTTAAAACACTTTCACAAGTGAAGGAAAGGGTGCAGCAAGAGGATAAAATGTCATAAACAAGCTGTAGTTTTATGTGGTTTTCAATAAAAGATTGAGAACGAAGGATGGACAAGGGGCCACCAATCAGATTAATCTGGAAATTTTACCCACACCAACTTTTTAAAAAGCCATCTATGTTCCCATGTGAACTTAACCTGGACGTAAACAGCCCTCAGTGGTAATGGTTTTTAATCTCCTCTTTACACATTTGACACCCCAGTCAGCTTTGGGCACCTGTGTTTACAATATGAGCACTTTATGTGAAGTCATACGTACTTATACTATTTTGAATGCTCTGAACATTACTGTGCATCTTATGTAGATTTTCTAAATGTGAGGTTTGTGTATTTAATGTACCTCCACAAGGAAACCGTAGCAGAAACTTGTCAGATTGAATGCATCACGCAGTGTGGACCTCCCATTTTTTAGGTGATGGGCACCTGTATTTACCATACTTGAAATTGCACTTTGTAATTTAATCACGATGACTGTCCTTGTTTTTGTTTTTTTCTTTCTTTAAAAAAAACCCCTTAGTTTTATGATTGCTGGTATTAATGTACCCTGTATTGTGTATCTTAACTTGTACTTACTGTCTATTTATGATGTCTGTTTTTATGTCAAGGACTACAGATGGAAATTAGCGCTCTCGCTAAATCTGGTGCAGCCATCTTTTTATTTCTTTGAATAATCAATGTCACTGCACGCTGTCCTGCTATAAACTAAACTAAACTAAACTAAACTAAACTAAACGTTGAGATTTATTGATATTATAGGATGTTTGTTTGGCTGAATAATCAAACAACTGCATTTTCTTTGCATGGCCTGTCAGATTTCTAAATGAAGGGTTAAATACTTGCACTTCTGCAATTTTCAGTCCTTTAAATGTCAGTGCCATTTAAAGAAACAACTCAAACAGTGCGCTGTTGGTATATTTTTGATATATTATCCATTTTTCAGTGTTTTCTTTTTTACAGAGTTGGTACATTTGTTATAAATTTTAGACTACAGTGAAATGTTTCTTGTAACAAATACAGAATGGCAGCTTTTGAAACATACCCACATGGTAGTAAAATCTAAAAGTTATCTTCTTTTTTTTTTAAAGATTTGCAGTACATGTGCAGCATATATCACAAACATTTGGACAGAGTTCGGAGTATGACGTGTTACTGTCGTCGTGTGTTGTTTCATCTCATGTTTCAGCGTACATCAGTAACGTTCTGGTCCTGTGTGCTTCTCCTTTGGTCGTTTAAGGCAAAGAGGGAAAACAATGGGGTGCAAAGACAACATGACATGACTTCAACACAAGGGCAAACATTCGTCTTCATTTTCATTGTGATCTTCATCATCATTTTTGCCTTGATTGCGGCAATGACCACGCAGTGCTGCATGTGTGAGGCAGAGTACCCACTTATACTATGGACAACAAGGCAGTGAAGACAAGTGTAAGGAAAGGTGTTACTGAGAAAACATAAAGAATCCCATTTTCCCTAAAATCTGAGACATGTGTTTTTTAATATGTACCAAACTGTTGCATGTGTGTGTTCAAAGAGTTTCTTGTTATCTTTGGATTATCATATTGTGTCCCATCTTGTCTCTTTGTTGTGCACCTTATTGAGTTTGTGAATCTTGGAAAGCCAGGCAACAATTTGCTGAAGGTTGATTATAGAGAACACAATGAAAAAAAAAAAGAAAAGAAGAAGAAATATACAAAAAAGCCCAACCAGTAAAATTCTAAAAACATACCAAACCAGACTGTAGTAAATAAAAAGAGATATGAGTGAATGTTTTTTTCAGTTTTTTTTTGTTTTGTTCTTTTCTTTTGCAGTCCACAGAGGGTAAGGGTCCTTTAAGTATATCTGACATAAGCTATTAGTGTTGTCCGTCTCTGTTTCTTTCGGATGGGCTGACTCACAAATCTGGGAGGATGTTAGGTAAACCTTGAACAGGACCAGTTCTTGTGGTTTAAACAGTTCGTCAGCCACCCCAGCACACTGCAGCTGCTGGTACCAAATAATACATCTGATAAATATGTACACTCACAAACATACACAATCAATTGTGGGTCATCGTTTAGGTTATGTAGCAAAAAAAAAAAAGTCTTTCTTTTCCTGCATCCCTCCGCTGCGGGCCACTCTAATTCAAAGAGGAGAAAAGCATGTGACTTGGGTCACCTCAGCTCTTTCATTTGTCGTCCTCTTGCGCTGGCCTTGAAGCTGTGGGTGTGCTAGTAGCTGTTAGAAGGGCAGCTGCTTTTACACATTAGTCTCCAGCCCGTTCATATCAATGGAACAATGGTCTTTGTCCCTGTGCTCCCTCTTGTGATGAGATGAGTGGCCGTGCTTCTTCTTCTCTATGGGCCGAACCCCCTCCTCGAGTTGGATCAGGCGGGCCACGTCCGGGGAGAGGTGGTCCTGTTTGCTGCCCGGTGGAGGCGGCTGGTAGCAGCCGTTCTTCTGGTTCTGGTAGTTCATCATCTGCTGGATGCTTATCATGGGTTTAGTCTCACAGATCAGAGGCACCTGGTGAATGCAGTGGACGAAGACAAAGGAGGAGAAGAGCCTCTTGATTAGTAACTTTATTAAGAAAGTAATCGCTCATGAATGCCATGAAACTACAAAGCAAAAGTGAAAAACAGCACGAACATCCAAAAAAACGATGTCAGGCCTTTTTGTTTTCATGCCATGAAACTACAAACATTAAAATGACACACTTGTTAAATAGAAAAAGCTTTTATCCATGATGTGATAATGGCTTGTCTGGCTCCATCCACTGTTCAACTCTTGGCAAGAGAGTAAATATAGGTATTTCTCCAAATGGCCAATTAAACAGCATGAGCAGCTGTTGAAATGACCTTGGTGATACTGTACAAAAAACGATTAAGTGAATTAAATAATTGAACAAATCTATCTAAGAAAATCTCTGTATCTGTACAGTAGGCTATCTCAGAGTCCCCTGATTTGGCCTTGGATGCTCTCACCTGCTCCCCCTCTTTGACAAAGTCTTTTCTGCAGATATGAGCCATGATGCCCGTGGCCAGAGCGTCGCCCATCACATTGACCATGGTCCTGAATCGATCCCTGAACAACAAAAACCAAAAGTCAGTCACAGTGTTAGTGAAGGCTTTATTTGGGTTTATGTAATACAGAGACTTACAGCGTTATATGCCAAATGCGTAATGCACGTTGCCTGGTTCCATTTGTGTATATTTTTGCTGATTGCATCTAAATTCCCTGGAAGCTATTGATTAGACTTTACTGGAAAACAGTCGAATGTCATAAACATTTCCTGAGTTGGAGGCTTTGATTATGCCGAAGCTTCTAATGGTGGAAAAGATTAACCCTTACTTACAAAGCCCAATCGACAGCAATGATGAGAGTAATGTCATCTGTGGGCAGACCCACTGAGGTCAGCACGATCACCATGGTTACGAGTCCGGCCTGCGGGATTCCTGCTGCACCGATACTGGCAGCAGTGGCAGTGATGCTGGGAGAACAGACAGAGGAGCCGAGTGTATTTTATCTTGTACAAGGACCTCATCAAAGGTGTGTATTATATATACTGTATATGTATATATGATCCCATATGATCCCTCTGAGGTAGAGATTTATCTTTGAGTGGGAGAACAACATGAAATGATTCAAAGCATAAAGAGAGAGTAGCAAAGCTAGTAGAAAATATTTACTTAACATAAAACACTGTTTAACTTGACACTTCTGACCTGAATCAAGTAGTGTATTTTTGTTAACATGGCAGGGAGTGATGAAGTAAACTGCAGCCTAGAGTAATTGACATTTCATTAGTCTTGCCCACTTCACTGCCAGCTTGTCATAGCCTACTACATAAAACTGCAGCAGTCAACAATGAAAACAGACACATTTTACCATAGAAATGGTTTCAACAACGGGCCCTCGGTTAGCACAGAAACAAAAGGCTCCTGCTGAAATGAACACGGCTGCTGGCAGCTCTTGTCAGCTTCACTTAGCATAAGTTCCTTAACAACTTTCTCTTCAGCTGACCCACTGCAACATTAGAGCCTTAATTAGGATATTTCTGTCATGTGTGGGTGACATTAGAAACTAGCAAAAATAATAGAGCTACAATTTATAGAGCAACGTGAGTACATAACAGGCTATGCCTTGCTTTTGAAAGTAGCACTCAAGCTAGTTAGCTGGACAGTATACCTTCAATATATAGATACTGAATATCACTTTTCCTACAGCTCCACAGCTGTTTCAACATGTGGAGGAATGCAAAAATCCACAAGCCTACTGTGAACAGTTACCAGTAATACAATAAATCACCTAGACTTATGAGTTATTTAACTATTATTTTGGTTTGCCTGTAGTTAATGTAAATGCCTGTAATAATGTAAAATGTCCTGAAACTGAACCTTTTTTTTTTTTTTTACAAGATCAATAGATGAAACTGCAACAACAATGCTTTGTAAAATATTTCAAACTGGCTCCATCTCAGCCTACTACAATATGAAAATGCAACCACTAACAAATACCCAAGAAAGGAAGCTTCTCAACACTAGCCTATATTATTTTTCTGAAGTAAACTTTTAAGCTTTTCATTGTGTTATGACTTTTAATTAAGTGAGGGGTTGTAATATTTCTTGCAGTGGTGCAAATGTGCTTGGTGGTGGGGGTGGGGTGTTATTATGCAGATGGAGCAGCTCCATGGTCAGCAGCCAAACGGCACGGGAACAGGACAGAGAGAGGGAAAAATTATTATAATTCTGGCGTGACAAGGGAGATGAGTAATACAGGTCATATGGGTTTTACCGCCAAGGGATTATGAGGGAATGGGCACAAACCGCAGCCATGAGGAGAGGTCTGCTTAATGTTATTACAGTAGGAAGTAGGAAATCAAATCAGAAGAGGGAGGGGACTTTTTTAGACCTGGGTGGGCTTGTTTACCTGAGGTCATTGAGATATAGGGTGGTGGTGTTAGTGGGAGATGGGCCGTTGGTGTTTTTGTCAGTCAGTCTGTCTGTGTCCCTGGGGCTTCCAGACTGATTTAGCAGAAATCAGATCAGACTAAGAAGCTCATATGAGGCGTAATCTGTGTGACATTTACATATATGTGTATCTGGTAAATCCCATAATATTTTTTATTAATTCAGAATTAAACTAAACGTGTGACGTTAGATTAATTCACACGGTGCACTCAGACTACCACCAGTATGCTTATATATGCTTTTTTGACCCAGATGAAATTTGCCTAAATTGCCACAGTTTTGGTAACGTTTTTTTTTTTCCTAATTTGAAACGATTCAGCTATTCAGATAAAAAACCTGCCCCGAAAAGCATTTTCAGAGAAAAAGTTTGACATTTGGGAAAATGCAATAATTAATTTTATTGCTGAAAGTTGCATGTTAAATCACTCTTGTGTAAGCGAGAAAGCGACTAAATCTGCCTGCAGGCACTTTAAATTGACAGTTTCCAGACAGCCAGTGGTAACTGCAGCTAGGCCGGCAGCACATAACAAGAATTGTTCAAAAGGAAGCAAATAAAAAAAAGAAATAAAAGGAAACTAACAATGAGCTGAATAACATTGTAATGAGCTTTGCGTGTCGTGTGCTAGTGGGTGGATTTGTTAACTTGTACAGGGTTGGGCTGACAGTTTCCCTCTGGTTTATGTCTCTTTGCTAAGTGGGAGGTCAAACATGTGGCTTTGACCGAAGGTAACAAGACTGGTATAAGTGTCTCCATCTTAGATCCTTTGATTGATGATTTTTTCATCCTTGAGCTCAGTGTAGGCTAGCCATAAAGTTTCTGATTTAAGAGCGCTGTGCAGAGCAGGTGACAGGTTTGTTTACATTGTTAATGGTCTGAAAGACATCACAGCTCACAATATGAAAGGAGTTAACTGGGTAAAAATAAGTGAGGTCACATTGGTGTTGTTGTCATTAACACTTCTAGGAACCATAGTCAATAAATACCTGTTACTACTGCAGAGTCATTTGACCCTAGAGTAAATGCCATTTGAAACCCTTTTCATTGCTGACAAAAGCCTGATATGGGTCTCAGCAGGTTTTTTGACCTTTGACCAAGGGGTTTTAGTGTTGGGTTTTCTCTAGAAACAGTGTGAGAAAAGAATTCTTATAAATGATGCAGGTGAGACCAAGACACTCTGATGTTGAGTTTAGAGTGGCTTCCAAAGACCGTCTTCTCTCTTTGCAAACAAAGGCTTTCAGGCTTTTGAAACCTCTGTCCAGATCGAGGACACTACACAACAGTTTTTATGGGATGAATAATACACTGTGTGATCTTATTTCACCATAACCTAGCCAATTATCGCAATGTAATTGTCTTAACTGCTATTAATAAAAGCATTTGAGAGCTTCACAGACGTGTGATTAGGTACCAGGTAAATGTTCTATATGTCTGACCTCCCTCACCTGCGCTCATTTTGTAGTTAATGAAAATTCCCATCAAAAGTCAATTTTCATGAACTTTCTTCAGTCTATATTTAACTGCCCTTACCTGATGGTTATAATCTGTCCAAAGTCGAGCTCATAATTATTCACTTGGGCGATAAAGATGGCTGCCACGGCCTCATAGAGTGCGGTGCCGTCCATGTTGATTGTGGCCCCGACAGGCAGCACAAAGCGGATGATGCGTCGGTCGATGTGGTTGTTCTCGAGGAGGCACTTGAAGGTGATAGGCAGAGTGGCAGAGCTGCAGCAGGAAGAGATAATGATAAGAGCTTCTCAGACAAGTATTAGCTGGAAACGTCTTTTGCAGAACTGGTGTGTGTCAGTCATGTAACAAAGAAAAAATCTATCTCTTTTTTGTTACATTATTCCAAGCCGTTATTTTCTCTGTAGTTGGTCCTTGTTTGTGCCAAAGAGAAAAGAATGAAAAACCCAGAGAGTGCTGAAACTGTTGCTAATTGTTGTTTACCCATTTGTCAGTGTATTCAACCACTTCTTGGATTGTAGCCTACTGTGAAGATTTCTATTGCAGCTGTTGATATTAGAACTAAAGACCAAAAGTATGTGACTGTTGTGTTTTCCAGTTTTGTAATTATAGAAAACACTGAAATAAACATAGGTGATGAGGGGCAAATGCTAATGTTGGGCATGATTTAATTATAGAAAAATGTTGGGAGATAATCTTAAACTTCAAAACAGGCAATTAAAGAGGCGGTGCGTGGCGCAGTGGTTAAAGCGGTTGCCCCATGTAGAGGCTGCAGTCCTCGACGCAGGCGTCCCCGGTTCGATTCCCGCATGTCATTCCCCCTCTCTCTGCCTCCCCCTTCCTGTCTATCTCAACTATGTGCTATCAAATAAAGGCACAAAAATATTTAAAAAAAAAAAAAAACCCAAAAAAACAGGCAATTAAAGAGGTGGGTTTGCTTAAAACTGAACGGTGCAAAAAGATGAATTTGGTTTCAATACCTCCAGTAGCCGTAGCAACCCACAGAAAAAAACACAGAATTGATGTGTTTGTTGAGTACAGGAGCCTTGCCTGGTGCACCTGAACATCTCCAAATATTTCTCATTAGTCAGAGAGCATTTGAAGAGGAGGTCAGGGAAGATTAGTTCTGACTATCTCCACACTACTCTCTAGTTATGCTGCTTAACCCCCTGAAAGGAAAATGTGTTGTTTGAAAAGACCAATACATGTCCAATCAAAACATAAAAAGACAGCCTTGAGCTAGAGTAGAGGCTGAAAGGGTTAAACCTCATAACGCCCACTCCACTCAAGGCCATTTCCATTATCTGCTCGATTTAGAATTGATACAACAGAAGTACATCCACTTTGTCATCTTCTTTCTGTCCTCTACTTTGGCCTCTTCTGGTAGTTTTTATTTATATATTTATTTTTTGGGGGCTTCTTGTTCTTTTACTTCTGACTGTACATTTCTCATCATTGTGGTGTGAACATAGCAATTTTCAGAGGAGCTTTCATTCACGTGTTCCTGGAGTGATCTTGTAAGAGCGTTAAGTGACAACATATAATGACATATAATGACTTTTTTTTTTTTTTATCTTTCACTAACTGAATAAACAAAGCAATAAAGGAAGTTTTATTCAATGGGTTTATTCTCCTGAATTGGATCCTGAAGAATTACTGCCAAAATGCATTCACATCCCCCAATTTTGTGAATTAATATGAATATGAGAAAACATACACCCAGTGCGCAGTGTTTTATTGTGAGAAGTCATGTCTTTTGCTTTTACCTGGACGAGGTTGCCAGTGAGATGAGCAGAGCCTGCAGAATCCCTCTAATGTAAACGATGGGGCTCTTCTTCGTGATGAAGAAATACATGGCCGGGAGGATGAAGAGGCCGTGCAACACCAAACCCATTACCACAGTGATGGCGTAAAAGCCCAGCTTCTTTCCCATGGCTGAAGGGTCATCCATCTCCAGGATCTTTCCAGCAACCAGGAAAACGATACCGAAGGGAAAATACCTTGGAGGGAAAGGGGGAAGAGAAAATTCTTGTTGAGAAAATCAGCTTCAAGATAAGCTTTTTCTTAAAATGTATTTCTCTAGTGTTATGTAATAATTTAGTTATTGCTCATGAACAGTTCATCATGTCAGCAGCAAGAAAAACATTATCTTCAAGGGTGTTGAAATGGGAAAAGAACTTATTTAAAAAATGGATTGGGTTAATTCATAATGAAATTGTTGATGTGGTTCCATGTTAAGTCTTTAATGCCTACAGGAGCAAAACTGCTACTGGTACAATTCATTATCGCATAACCCTTAATTAAGCATGTTGCATTTAAAGTTAATAGAAATGGCATTAGATTTACAGGAATTTCATTCTTAACCACAGTACTGGAAAATAATAAAAATAATAATAAAAAATAATCCATCTAGTATTTGACATTTTCACTAAAGATAAGAAATGTCTCATGGTGGTGCTACTGTAGATAAAAACTCAAGAGGATCACCAAAGCCATTAGGGTTCAGCCTCTGGGGGCCATGAATGTCTGTGCAGGATTTCATAGCACATTTATCCCGAGCTTTGGGTAAAAAGGAGCGATTCCAAGTACCGGTCTTCAGCTGAAAATGCTCTGTTAGGAGCAAAACTGCTCACTATTTTGTTTTTGTTTTTTTTAACCCTGCCCCTTTATTTAACACTTACCAGATGACAATGGCTACAATCTTCAGAACTGCCTCATTCACACTCTGGCAGAAATTCACCAAAGCACTTCCATTGGGTCCCATCCTTCCCAACATTATTCCTGGATTGGAAAACAAAAGAAAATCAATAACAAATCTTGCATGTAGGAACTGAAGATTCAAACACATTCCATAACTCGCCTCCAGTGGAAGGTGTTATTCGAGCATGGATAAAATATGCATCAATCATACGGCTACAGTAATGCATTCAGCAAATGTAAATCGATGAGAAATGATTTCTTTGTTCTCTGCTTTCCTCGTGAGAGAACCCCCCCCCCCCCATTTTTTTTTTTAGAATAAATTATACTTGTAAATTATGCAATTGCAATTGTGAAGTTGTTGTTGCAAACCACTTACCCATGGTTGCAGAAAAAATAACAATCCCCAGCACGTTCATTCCATCGCTTGTACCGGGTGATGTTTTCATGATGACGTCGGGCGGCGGCGTAAGATCCAGGGAGAAGTTCTGGACATCTGTGCCGTTGTCATCCTGGATGCCGTAGATATAGACCCTGCGTGTGGTGGTCTCATCCAAGAGCTGAGCCACCGTTGGTTTGGGGATGAGTTCTGGGACTCTCTGGGTTCGATACTTGAAAAAACAAAAACAAAACAGAGCATCAGTATCGTGAAACCTACACCGAACTAGCAAATTGTGGGCACATATCAGAGGTGTTGACACTAGGATATATGAAACATGTTACGGCAGTGTAACCAACACAACTCTAATGTCTCTATATGTGCTTCCTTGGAAAAGGGAAACTAACTGGCTGCCGTCTCCTCATATTTAGCTACAGGCATGAAGAACTATCAGCAACAGGCAAAGTATTTCCTTAAGTGCCCAAATATTCCTTTGATCTCTCTGTTTGTTTATCATCTCATCCTATTTTTCTGCTTCAGTGCTTGTTCTTTGCCTTTCATCATTTCAGCTTACCTGTTGAAATGTAGCTTGAACCAGGTTGGCTGGAAACATGTTGCTGGGGGAGAGAGAGAGAGAGAGTTTTGATAAATGGTTATAAGTTCTTCAGTGGATGGCAGATGGAGGAATGAGACATAAATGTACAACTATAATGTAAAAAGAACAACAACAAAAAAAAAGACTTCACAGTTGGTTCCACAGGATGAGAGCACAACTGACTCACAACGTTTTCATTTGGTATCAATAAAGATGCTCTCCCAAGTCAGTTACCAGTTGGTTTTGAAAAGAGATTTATTGATCAAAAAACAAACACTCTATATATACATATACATATAACATGTTTATGTACCCAGCAAGACAACAGTAAATTAGCCTTTGTGTCTTCTACCTGGATTCATTTGAAATGACTCATTCCCACTTGCTCCTTTGGTCAAACTTTTCACTTGTATGTATGCTCTGCCTACCAATTGCAGCAGAGGGGGCAAGGAGCAGTTAAGGGGAAAGGGGAAAGGGAAAAGGGAAAAAAGGGACTTGTGTGTATATACTGCTACCTCACACACTTCACAATCACACCTACATACAGGATTCTCTTTTGTGAAGATTGCCTAGGTGCCACATTTCCCTCCCATTGAACAAAGGCATGCAAGATTTCCTACTATTGCCCAGTGTGAAGTGAAATAGACTCCAGCCCTCTGCAAACCTTGCACAGCATGGATAAGATGTGAATATATAGGGAACGGTATATACTTCACTCCAGTGGTGTGCACAGGGGGTGGCCCAATTGTTCAAAAACATGTGCTAAATTGCCATCTTGGGAGCCAAAACGCACACTAAAGTGCCCTCTTCAGTGGCAAGGGCGGGCTGTGTGCTCTTTTTTTTCTTTTCGCCCTGTGCACGCCACTGCTTGACTCAATGTGATTTAATTCTCACACGTTCAGATCATTAAATTGAAGGTGATAATAACTGATAATGATGGCGCGTACCTGCATAGTTTCCTGGTTGAGGAAAAGGAAATTATCATTTTACAAAAAAAAAGAAATAACTTGAATGTTCCTTATGTTGCTGTTATCAGCAGGAGACTGAGGCTCAGGTCCACATGTTGAAATGCACTTGAGCAAACCTGAGGGGTTAATTTCAAGCTCTTTGTGCGCTGAAGAAATTTAAACAATTCACTATTCACTACAAAGATGATTTTATGTATTTTATTTATGTCTGTCAATGAAATTATAAAGTATTATACAAGACAGACTAAAACCAACAAAACATCCTCAAACAGATTAATAAACCCTAGAATCAGTCAGAATAAAACAATTTAATTGGATTGTTTTAAAAGTTTTAGAAAAAGGATTAGAGCAGATTTCTTCTAACCTTGACTCAACTTAAAAAATTAAAGCTCTATCTACATAATTACTTTAATACAGTAATAATGCCCCTTCTGTCCTTACAGGCATACATTATGTGCATTCTTTATGTAGAAAAGTGTCTGTCAATCACAACAGCATTAGTAAACCCCCTCATGACATCAGAGCTCAAATCACAATAAGAATTCAAACAGCACATTTCAGATACAGGGAGATTAAAAAGCCATATTGTATTTTAGAGCCCATTAAACTGAATGACATTAAAGAAACATATGGCAAAGCTATCCAAGGACATTATGGCCCAACTCAGTGGACTATAGTGTGAGTATTCTGCATGGATTTGACCACTTAGCCATTCAGCCGTGCATCCATGTCTAAGACAGAGCAAATCAGGCTAATGAACCCCTCTGACCCCAGAGGCCTTAATAAGTCCAAGTATACACATATTCATACAGACTGTGCTCATTACACATACTTATCACACACACACAGACACACACAGACACACACAGACACACACACACACACACACACACACACACACACACACACACACACACACACACACACACACACACACACACACACACACACACACACACACACACACACACACACACACACACACACACACACACACACACACACACACACACACACACACATATAACTGCCGACTGTGGGACCCATTTGTGAGTGTACCGATATAGTATCCCTGCATGATAGATGAAGGCTGTAAAGAAGCTTTGCGAGATAAATCCAAAGCACAGCTGTGCTCTGGGAAACACACAAACACACACACGCATACAAACACATGTGCTGAGATCCCGTGAACGACTGGGCTTCACCAGTGCCACATGATCAGTGCATAGTTGGATGGGCTTGGCTGGTTTATTACTCCTTTTTTTTTTTTTTTGGGTTGGAAGTGACTGAAATAGAATTTATTTTCACTTTGATTTAATTTTGTTATTGAAAGTCGGAAATGATTCATTCAGACTCCACACAACATGAAAATATTACTTTTACATAAATGATTTAAAAAAATGTTTTTTTTATTCAAAACACACAATAGTCAATTTTCACAATTTAGTTTGCGTTTGTGATAAAATAGTATTGTGACTTAATATTCTTTTGTTGGAGTTGGAGTCTGAGTGTCTCTCTGTATCACAGACTGCTGCCTTTAGCCCACTGACCAACTGTCACACTGACACAGTGGCTGTCAGGGCCTTCGCCGATGTGTTTCTCACTGCGGGGCTGACCCAGGTTCATCTCTCACACACCACCTCCATCCTTTAGCAGCAATAATTAGCTTAGCACGATGACCCACTGGCACACGAGGCTCCAGGCTTTACACTCTGACCTCAGGTGTCTGGCAGACTTCAGTCCTCATGAAACCCTGCACGCAGATCAAGGAGCGTGCATATCTCTCTCACTCTCTCACACTCATCTCCCACGGGTAGGAGCTGAAAATGATGTGTAATCGCCAAGTTCATTTTTCATTAATTCTGCCTCTAGTGCAGTTGAAAGTTGTTACTATATTTGCAAATTCACAAAATGTGAAGGAAACACCAAATGGAAAATTATCATCGGCCTCTCTAATGTCTTTTTCATGACCTTACGTCGCTTGTTGCAGATCCTCCATGAGCTGAGCTTGGAAAAAACAGTGATATTTTCCTCTCTGATTTTTTTTCAATCAAGAAGAGATAATTTTTCTGCCGTGTAACTCATCTTCAACACATTCCGATTTATCTCTTATAGAGGTTCAGACCCTTAGTTTAGGACCTGGAAATTATGAGACCTACCATAACTATCATAAAACATTTTGCTTATCTCCAATAGTCAGGAGGAACAATGGGCCTCATTCACAAACCGTTCTTAAGAACAAATTTGTTCTTAAGTCCTACTTACAAAGTTTTTACGAAGATTGTGGCATTCATGAATGTTTTCTTATCCAGAAATTGTTCTTAACTACGAACAAAATCTACGAACAGTCAGGAGTATACTTACGCACTTTTAGGTGCTGAGACTTCTGCAAAAATAACCGATTATAGCGTTTTCTTTTGTTCTGCAGTTTTTTGACATTATATGATTTGAATAAGAATTATTTTCTTATCTTTTATGATGTTTTTAAGTATCATATATATTAATAATAATAATAATTGACAAATCATTGCAGTCTCCCCCAAAAACATTATAGACACTTTAATTCATATCATTTTTTTTTTTTTTGGGGGGGGGGGGGGCATACAGCCGCCGATATGATTTTTTTCCCCCTAATTGCGGGCTGCAACAGTGCACTTACTGTAAGTGTTCACACTACACACAACTGGGTTTTTTTCATATGTGATAATATGATGATATTTATGATGGCACACGTGAGAGTGTGGTCTCTCTGATAACAACCCGAAGAGCTGCATCCACTGCTGACGCTACTAAATATAGCCTAAATATAAAATATAAACTAAATATAAGCCTTTTGTTTGTTTCTTTGTTTCATTCCTGCCGCAGTAGCACCACTTCACTACTTAAGTTCTTTTTACATTTGCAGTCTGGTGCTCTCTCCCAGATTTTCATTTGCGCATTTCAACTTTCTTTCTTAGGCTACTTCATCTTCTCTGCTCAGTGCCTGTGGGTGCTGTGTGCACACGGCCCTGCAGTCTCATGCCCTTTTATGGACATTGATGGGGCGGTTACCTATGCTAATCCTATGTTAATTAGACTCACCTGGCACATGCCCTCAACTTACGAGGAGATGGAATAAGAACACAGCTGCAAACAATTCTGAGGCTTACGAACGCGTTGATGAATCTGACGTAGGGTTTTCTTAAGGAACTTCTTAAGAACAACTTAAGAAAGAATCTAAGAAGGTTCTTAAGAAGATATTGGTGAATGAGGCCCAATGATACATGCACATAAAACAGTGGGTATCCCCATTTATTTAAATCATATCATCCATCCACTATAATTTTGTGATGCCTCCTGCCAATGCCCACCCTACACTCATACAATGCTAATAAAAATCCACCATTGATAGCTGTAACATCAATAAATTAACATCAAGATGGAGAGACATTGGGGTGGTGTTTAGCTCAGCTGGTAGAGCACCCGCCCCACGTATTGAGGCTATAGTCCTCACTGCAGGCGGCCCCGGTTCGATGTCTGTTATATTATATTATTATTATATATTATTATATTATATATTATGTTTATTTGCTATATATAAAAAAACAAACAAACATATAAAAGACACAGCTGTGGTGGCATGTGACGAACCACATATGAAACTACTTCCCACAAGCAGTGCAGTGAATGTACTGTACATTTATCCAAGTCATGTGTCTCCCTATGTTGCCTCCTGTGTGCAAGAAATAGTGTTGTGATGTTGCTCACGTACGTCACATGTTGGCCAATGGCCACCTATCCTACCCTATAGGAATGATGATGATAATGATGATGATGTATAGGAAAAACATGGCAGCCTCTTACCGAATGAGGTCCAGCAGAGCGTCAGCAGAGCTGGTCATGGGCTTCTTGCTCTCCTCAGAGTCCTCCTTCTGCGCAGCTCCACCTGGGTGGATGATGTACACCATGATGATGCCCACTACCACGGCAACAAAGGTGGTCCAGAGGTAGTAGGAGATGGTCATGATGCCCAGACGGCTGGAGCACTTGGCGTCTAGGGCGGCTAGCCCTGACATCAAACTAAAGAGGAAGACACAGAAATAGGGAGATAAAAATTGATGTGAGAGAGAGAATTATCTCCTGCATCAGTTTAGAAGCGGACTCTTCTACAGTTTCCTTGTATGAGGAGAGAGAACAACTTCATGCAATTGCACACACACACACACAAACAAATGTGCATCAAAGGTAACACGCAATTTCATAACTCCTCTGCCAGTTTAGGAGAAATGTTGCTTAGTGAACGTGTGAAACAAATTTCCAATTGGCCAATTTGCCAGCCACCCACCAACCCTCCCTTGTCTTCTATAAACAAGGGAAATCATAAACATTAGAAACAAAGACTATCATTTGCATTTAAATGGGGAGTGTTGCACAGTGCCCATGTAGAGAAATTCACTTCCATTACGCTGACATTCACTGTATGTTGTCATATGGAATAAGAGCTTTTCTTCCATACTGTTTATGGCTGGTATAGAAAATATAAGAAGTGCAGGCGTATGTCATTTGTGGCAAGTGTGGAGGATGTTGGAACGACGGTGCAGCAGGAGAGAGAGGCAAGTGAAAGCAGGAGGAGAGATTGAGTTGGAGGGCTCTTTGCTCTGTCTCTTGAGCTGGAGCGACAAGATTTTCTCCGTGTCCAAAATGTAATCTGGCTCGACTTGGCAGTGGCTGGAGCTGCTGAGTCCTGCTCTGTGTGTGCTCCTCGTCCTCCTGACATTTGTTCCATTATCAGCTCTGAAATGTCTGTGTCCTGTAGGACTGTCACTGTCATGAAAGAGATACTTTTCAGTACTTATGCCTTTAAAAAAAAATGTATTATCGAATGTTGTCAGCCAGCTGCAAAAAAGTGAGATCAAAGGATTGCAAATGTGCGTGTGTGGGAGCTGGAGTGAGAATCATCTGAAAGTGTTTCATTTTCCCCAGTGTGTCTGCTAGTATGAAACTGGTGGAAAGTGATAGCAGCACAACCTAATTTCAAAAAGTTAGAGTTAACCACAGGATTATTAAAATGTTCACTTTCCACTGCAGCCACAAGGACACAGACACTCGACTGGAGCTGGTGCAATAACCGCACAACTAGAAACATTTTACAGCTAAAATGCACTGATGGAAACTGCTGTAGAAATGTCTCACACTTGTATTCACAATTATTTGCTGGGAAAGAGTAAATGTGTCGAGATTCCCCTGAATATTAAATTCCACTTACTGTAATGCAGCTGTGACTGTGAGTGACAGTTACAGGGGAATAGCAAAAGCTCAAACACAGTGTAACAGTGTAACGGTAGGATGAGAAGAAAAGAATCAGCAGTGTCCTGAAATGGCCAGTGGTGTGTTTTTGGGTCATAGAGTCAACTGCAATTTCTTCTTTCAAAAGCATCTGTGGCCTCACTACAAATGTTGTTGTTGAACAAATATTCTCCACCAGAGTAACAAACATGGCGGAGAAGAGGTGGTGGATGTCACTGTAACATCAGACATTGGACTCTTTACATTGGACATTTGGAAGTGATGTCAAAGAAAAAATAAGGTAATAGCAGACTATGGGTTCCGCTCAAAAAAAAAAAAAAAAAGACTATGGGTTCCGCTCACAACCAGAATGATAGTATTTTTAAAAAGATGGATGTTGCCATGACAACACGATTTAGTTACAACAAAGAAAATATCAGGTGTCGTCAGTATTCCAGGTCAAATTCCTGTTGGCACTAGACATGGCAACTTGGTCACATCTGGTTTGGTGTAGTAGGGGGTGATTTCACTGCATCACAGATGTTGCAGCTATTACTGTGATTGCTGCTACTTCTCCTCCCACACATGGAAAATAAGGTGAAGCCCTGCGCTGGCAGGTATGTCAACAACTAGATTCGCACACCAATGGTTTGTTGCATGATCCTGCACTGACTGTAGCAGAACAGATGAACATAACCAGGTTCATGACTAAATCTCTCACCTCCACGTGCATACTGGCTCACACTTCTAGTAGCTGTGACTCCATTCACAGATTTCCATACACGGATGCTTCATTCTTCACTTACAGTGTTGCATTTTTTTCCCCAATTCCCTCAAGTGGTCACCCTGACCTGTGCTTTATTGAAAGCCTTCTGTTCAGATGGCCTCATTCATGAACAAGAAGAAGAAATTCATTCTTAAGAACAAATTTGTTCCTAAGGCCTACTTAAAACGTTTTTACAAAGATTGTGGCATTCATGAATGTTTTCTTACCCAGGATTTGTTCTTAGCCAAGAACAAAATCTAGCACACTCAGGAGCATAGCTACTTACGCATATTTGAGAGCTGACACTTGTGCAAAATGAATTGATTAGCACATTTTTGTCTGTTCTACAGTTGTATAATATTATATGATTTGAATTAGAATCATTTTCTTATGTTTTATGATGTTTTTAATAATTATTTTACAAATCATTGTAAACACTTCATTCATATCAATTATGTTTGGGGGGAGGGGTAGTACATGTAGCTACCAAAAACCAAAAATCCAACATTACAGCTATTCCCAGGGGAAAAGAGTACATCATTTTAATGATAGATTTGACTCTACTTCAAATGAGAATGAAACTGCTATAGAGTTAAAAAATAAAAAACAACAACATGTGTGTTTGTTGTTGTGATATGTGATATATTGTGATACGAGCTAAGTATTTTATTTTTTCTTATTTTCTTACTGTAAGTTTAGTTACTACACACAACTGTTTTTTTGTTTTTTTTCATCAACCGATCTGCAGACCACTTAGCCTACATGCCGAACGGATCAACAACGCTCCGTTGCACCACTATCATCGTGGCATCCAATAGCAACTGCCCATATGTGATGAAAATTATGATATTTATGATGGCACACCTGAGAGTGCGGACTCTCTGATAATAACTCGATGTGCTGCATCCACTGCTGACGCTACTAAATATAACTAAATATAAACATAAAAATATTACTAAATATAAGCTTTTTTGTTTGTTTATTTCATTCCTGCCGCAGTAGTATCACTTCACTACTAAAGGTATTTTTACGTAGGCTATGTAATCTGGTGCTCCCTCCCAGATTTTCATTTGGGCATTTCAACTTTCTTTCTCACTTGACCTTCTTAGCTCAGCGTCTGTGGGTTCTGTGTGTGCACGGTCCTGCAGTCTTATGGGCATTGACGGGGCGGTTACTTATGCTAATCCTGTGTTAATTGGGATCACCTGGTACGTGCTCTCAATTTACGAGGAGATGGCATTCTTCAATGTAGGAACACAGCTGCGAACAATTCTGCGATTTAAGTTGATGAATCTGATGTAGATTTTTCTTAAGAACCTTCTTGAGAACGAATTAATAAAGAATCTAATCTAATCTAAGATTTAAGATATTGGTGAATGAGGCCCAATGTCTTTCAACATCAGTTGACATTTGACCTCACTTATCACTACACCTGGAATGTGTCTTTGGCCTTAAGATCTTCAAGGTGAAGATATTTCTAGTGTTTTCAGTGACAGAAGAAAGTCTGTGTGGAGTGCTTTAACCCAGATGCTCAGTTACTGTGTCAGATCACTGCCATGCGTAGATTATAATGCTTTATTTCTCTGAAAGATGATATAAATTGCACCATGATGTACGTTTGTCCAGAATATAATCACCAGTCATTAGATTAAAATTCTTATCACAGCCGTTATAGACTGCAATAATTAGACTGATGTGTAGGTTGTAATTATACTGCCCACTCTGTTGTTCCTCATTCATCAAACACAGCCAAAGGTGCTGCACTGCCTGTCTGTTGCTTACACTGACAGTTGTGATGTGACTGGAATCACATTAACAGAAAGAAACAAAGTCTGTGTGAATAAACCTTGACTCCTTCTATACGTAGGGACAGGCACAGCTGCTGCAGTAACAACTAAGGGGCTTGTCCAGTGCCGGTCAGGGATTAGAGGACCTCAGGCCGGAAAATCAGAATGTCATAAGTAGAAAGTCAAGCACAACAAAATGTCAGTCTTCCCAGCAGCAGCAGACAGCTTCAGCTAAAATGTTTTACATTGTCTGTCCAGATGTTTGGTACAGAGTTGACATCAATGCACTTTTTTTTTTTTAACTACTGCAGCTCTTTGGGAAACTAGAAACTGCAGCCAGGAGATCAAAGAGGGAAAAAAATTACATTTGTTATTCCAGGGATTTACCACATGACCTTCTCCTCATCCCTACTCTGTGCATTTAAATCTGATAATAATATCACAGTCAAATGTTGTATTTTTTGGTTGTGAACAATCCACAAGCCCTGTCTTATCTTTAGTTTTTGATGTGATACTTTCTCGCGAGGTGGCAGTGGCAACGAAACTGATGAAAACTTCAGAGAGAAAGTGATAAAAACATCAGAATATAGCAATTCTCACAGATAATTTGCTTTACTTCATTTAAACAGCAATTTTATCAAACTGCCAAACTGTTTCTTTTATCTCCAGCAAGATTATTCAAATGAGTTCCTGATTCACTCTGATATTATTCAGAAGTTTTCACATTTATTTTGTTACCTCTGCTTAAGGCTGATAGGCACAGCAGGCTGGTTTTGTGTTCTGAATTTTATTCCACTGTGTGGGATAAATGAAGGTGAAGGTGGACAAATATGAATATTCATACATGTGCTGTGTTTCTGAATCCCACTCACCTACTGATGGAAAATATAAGCATACAGTCAGGAAAGATAAAACACTGTCACTTTGCAGCCAGCACTTTTGGAGTGAATTTGATCAAACTGTTTCTGGACATAATTTCACGTCATGTCTAATATGACATGTGTATTTATGTGCATAAATACATTGTGAAATTTAAAGTGCTACACTCTTTGCTACATCCAACAATTTGAGTTTATGGCATCATTATTTGTTTTGGCCACTTCAGGCAAAAAAGCAAAAAACAAGCAAAGAAAAACAACAACAAAACAAAACAAAACTATAACCTGTAAACCAAACAACTTCTATGTTTATATGCTGAACTAGCTAGCACAAAGTGTCTTATTGTTATATCTAGCAGGCATATAATAATAATAATAATAATAATAATAATAATAATAATTTCGATTTATATAGCACCTTTCAAGACACCCAAGGACGCTTAAAGGTGATAGCTACAAGTTTAATTCCTCCTGGCCAGTAGGTGTTCCACTCACACTGCCTGCTCTCGCTCCAACCTTCCGTTTTACTGGTAAAGGTGCGTTCACACCGGACCTTTTATTTTTGTCGCTGTCGCTCGTATCGCTCCGAAAAAAACGCCCCGTCGCTCAGCTGCAGACGCTCGTCAATTTGGCACAGAGCCACAGACTCGCATTTTCGCTTTGATGACGTCATGCCCACTGCCATGTGTCTCTGTTTACACCGGCACCACCGGGATTACGGCAGCCAATCAGCGCTGAGCGACGAGCGACTGACGGCCGGAGAGTTGGGATTTCTCATCTCGAGCGACGGGAGCGACTTCAGCGAAAAAACGCTGAACGTTCTAAAAACAAAAGGTCCGGTGTGAACGCACCTTTAAGCTGCGTTCACACCGGACCTTTTGTTTTTCGAACGAGCGATGAGTTTACATGTTAAGTCAATGCAAACGAGCGATGGAGCGTTTTATCACCCAGACGAAAAAACGCTGGGGCTCGGAGCGACAGCGTTTCTCGAGATGAGAAATCCCAACTCTCCGGCCGTCAATCGCTCGTCGCTCAGCTCTGATTGGCTGCCGTAATGCCGGTGGTGCCGGTGTAAACAGAGACACATGGCAGTGAACGTGACGTCATCAAAGCGAAAATGCGAGTCTGTGGCTCTGTGACAAATTGACGAGCGTCTGCAGCTGAGCGACGGGGCGTTTTTTTTGGAGCGATACGAGCGACAGCGACAAAAATAAAAAGTCCGGTGTGAACGCACCTTTACCAGTTACAGCAGTAGACACATGACATCAACGTTCTAATGCTGTTGCCACAGAGATCATTCCATGCTGACGTTGCCAACGTAACCAGATGTAAATATTTACATATTTCGGACCCGCCAAAATTTACATTTCAACAATTATGTATATACTATTGAAAAAAAATTCAGTAAAATTTATACTTTTATTCTGCACCCCTCTAGACATTCCGTGGATGCATTATTTTTTGAAAAATGTATCCTTTTGATGGAAAAAGTTGTAGCTATAACCTTTAACAATAACACAAGACACAAGAAGGATGCTTAACAATAACACAAGACACAAGAAGGACGCTTAACAATGACACAAGACACAAGAAGGACGCTTAACAATGACACAAGACAAGACAAAGACAGGCGAAGGCCTGAGAGAACAGGTGCCTCTTCAACAGGGATTTGAAGGATTCCAGGGTTTGGGCTTGGCGGAGATGTAGTGGGAGTGAGTTCCACAGAGTGGGAGCTGCCACACTGAAGGCCCTGCTCCCAAAGGTGCGCCTGCTTGTGCGGGGGATGGCGAGGAGACCCAGGTTGGCAGACCGCAGGTTCCGTGAGGGATGGTGAACATGAAGGAGGACGGTTAAGGGCCAATGCATGCAGGGATTTGTAGGTGAGGATGAGGAGTTTGAAGGTTATTCAATATTTGATGGGGAGCCAGTGCAGCTGTTTGAGGGTGGGGGTGATGTGCTGTAAGCAACATTAAAGAGAGAGAGACACGCACATCGTAGGCCCAATTGGGATGGGTGCTGGATAAACGAGGAGTAAATGCAAAAAGAGAAAATCATGGTGTGCGGATTTTTTCTCTGTAAGCAACATTAGCATTGATGCTGAGCCTAACTTGATGTTGAGCTGTGTTTTTCCTGACAGATATTTCTGGCTCTTTAGCAGCTAAATATCCCACCATGTTCAGCAGGCAGCTGCTACTTGTCTCTCTGTTGTTAACAGTTGTGCAGGTAGAGAAGGTGCGGTGGTTCGTTTTCAGAGCTGCTGCTGTTGCCAGAAATGACCATGAGAGTGGTGGGATTGAATGTAAAGAGGCTAGAAAACCAAAACAACTGGCTGAAAGATACTAAAATGCTCTGCAGAGATGAGAGGAATTGCAGAGCGGAGTGATAAACTCTCTGGGTGCATCACTACAAAATGCCCTATTTTTTTTATTTCACTGGCCTCTGAAACATCTTTCCCGTCTCTTTAAAGCCCATACAAAGAACTTTCATTTTGTGTCGATATTGGCGACCCCTGTGGACAAAAGCTGTAGTGTTTTGCCAGAATGAAGGCTGCATTTCCCATGAACTCTAGTGCGTGTTGTCGTAAAAGTGCTTGGGTCAGGGCTCCAGACTATACATAATCTGACTTTCAGGTTGAAAACCAGTGGAGCTCATACAGAGAAATAACTTTCAATACACCTAAGCTTTGCTTCTACTCTCCCTATTACTGAATTGTAGAACTAGACTCTTGATACTGCACTGAGATCTCTGACCTTCCAAGTCAAGGTGGGATTACAGTGTGTCGGCTGTCATGTAGCTCTGCCATCGTGACGTTTCAAGAACATGGATAGTAGATCTGTCACAAGATTTTTGGACCATATGGAGCTTACAGTGCCTGCTGCACCTTCGCTGAGCCAGAGCATTACAGTAATCCCGTGTCCAGATGAAAAAGAGAAGGCCCAGGCTCCTTGGAGAGGAGTTATCCATGGCATCCGTGGTATGTACTGTAGTAGTGACAACGTGGCAACTCAGGTCAGAAAAGGCAACATCAAAGATCCATTTGATGGCAGCTTCACTGTTTGATCATCAGATACAGTCTCTAGACATCACTCTCTAACCACAGCTATACTATTTAATATACTGACTCTATAGGTGAGAAGAAGGGGTTTCAACCAAGCTAACAACAGGTATGAAAAGTAAAAGAGAATATTAATGACAAAAAATACATACTAGGAATTCAGGACATTCTTACTTGGTTGCAACGTGGAATGAATAATAAATGAACTATAATGATGGAATAATGGTTCCTCCCTCATTCTATGAAGTGCTTTGCTTTCAAGGTCTTTTCAAATTAGTCGTCTGCCAACACATATAAAGGCAACCATTAGCCTCAGAGGACTGACAATCTGAGATTTGTTTGCGTGGAGAAATTGGGTGCTGCTCACTCTATCAATAATCACTTGTGTTCACTCAGCGAATCCAATCATTTCAGTGTGGCAGTGTGTCGATGACACACTTGTCACCCTGTTGACATGAACACTGTACCTCTCACTGCCAGAAAGTCAATTCAAGACAGGGATCACACATGGAGGTCAGGGCTGGTCGATGTTATTGCATGTGTTATGACTGGTACAGTATGCTGTGAAGTCTTATGGAGAAGTGGGAGCATAAGTCAAGGTGAACTGAAGGAGTACTAAAACAGACACCATGATTAAAAGAAATATTCAGTGGGGTTTTTTTTACGGCCGCTGGGGTGAGTCAGGAGGGAAAGGTTCTCGCTGCCCTGCTGTACACCGCTATGTGTTTATCTGTCTCTCTGTATGCTGAGATTAAGAAAACCAATTCTCTATAAACCTCTTGTTCATCTGACTCCACTGCCTGACCTGCTGAGCTGACCAGTGACATCAAGCAGACATCTGCGTCAGATGCCAAGTTTCTGCTTCCCGGAAAAGGCAGAAGCAAATCCACCAGTCATTTTGACTAAGATGCACAACACTTTGTATATGTGATAACAATGTTATGTTATTACATAACTCTTAATAACCATGTAGACATGTAATATAAATGACAAATATGTCCCTTTATGAACAACAATGCTGCCATTTATTTCACCTTTAAGGGGATTCACTATTATTGCATACACACATATGAATAACTTCAGTAACCTATAGTAACATATGAAATACTGAATTAATCATGTCACTATTTTTGGAAAAAGCTGTTTACTGTTTTTACTGCTGTTAAAGTATAGCTAATATTAGCATATGCATAGACATTCATCCATATCAGCTAGACATATGTCAATACATTCAATCAGTTTCTAATAGGTTTCATATACAAAATTTAAATGCTTCTATCTTGAATGCATTTATATGTCATAGAGACTCAATATGTTACATTGTGTTACATATGTGTATTGCTCTGTGTTGAAATTTTACACATATAAATCAAGTCTATTAGCTTTTATCAGGGACTATGCAGCACGCACCAGTCTCTTGAGCAGGGCATGTTGAAACATACAGGTCCAGTCCTCTCAGAGACTGGCACTTGAACTAATCAGATTGTCTTTGTGAGATATTTGGTATGTATGCTGTGACTTTTCACCTAGCTAGTTGGTAAACTGCCCACGCAAGCTAACAGCTAACAATGGCTGACAGTTGACATTTTCCCAAGCTGCTTATAAACAACAAAGGAACTCAATTGAATATTAAATGTATTTAAGATCAGAATATCCCACACATCATATCTTCATTCAGCCATTCTTTAAAAAAAAATCCCATTGGCTTCCAGTCTGCTTCCATCACCACAAAGGAAACACAAAAGACAGGAACGCGTCACTATAGATCAATTTTACAAGCGCCTATTCCAGCAGTGGCTTAAAGCAGAAGTGAGTGATATATTTGTGTTAATATAAGTCTTAAATAGTTATATCTTCCGACAGCAATCACTTACATAGAGTGTTTGGACTGAAACACGGGTCTCTCAGTCACTCTGCTCTGCTCTGAGCCGAAGAGAAAACATTTATCGTATCCTACAGTTTTTATCCAATGAGGAGAGAGAACGGCATGCAGGGCTGTGTGTGCAGCCAAGGAACGCCGTGAATGTGGTGACGTAGCGACGAGGACTGTTATGGTGCGTTCAAGGAAACTCGTATTTTTCCGACCGTGAAGTGGTACCAGTTCGATCTGGTACGAGTTCACCGGTCGGAAGTTACGAGTGGCCGTTATAGTGACTTTCACCGGTAAAACAGGTCGGAAAAACACGAGTGGGTTGCCTGGAACGCTACAAAGTCGTAAGTTGTGACTTGAAGCTGTAATTTACGATTTCAAAAGCCTGCCTGGAACGCAGCATTAGCGAAAACGACCGGATCACTCACTTCTGCTTTAACTGAGCCAGGGATAATTTCTTCATTCATTTCCTAAAACCTGAAATGATAGTCTATATTACCTTTATATGACACATTTCAAACAGGCAGAAGGGCACACTTTTTCAACCATGGATTTGCTCACATTTTATTCTCCCCCACAAAATTCACCTCTTCTGTAGCTGCCTGTTTTAATTGTGTTGCCACTGGTTCTGGTTCTGAAAGTGTAATATCCCTCTTTCTCCCTGTGCTGGAAAACATTTTGTAAACCATTTTTTGTCTGGCCAGGTGTCACAAATGGTTTTCTGTGGAAATAATATGCAATAATAGCCTACATGTAATTGATCTAACTTTAGTGCTATCAAAATGTTCATAAGGTTTTAACTTTAGGGTATTTCAAATACATATTTTTAGAATACCATCAGGTCCTCACACCTGTCTGCAGTCTCAAACCTGCTCTTGTGTGGAGCTGTTTTTACTTAACAGACAGAGGAGGTTGATTAAAACCAACATTTCTAAATAGACTACATGCTTCCTCCACTTTGGACTCTGGCCACAGGTTACAGCTTCACTCTGATCTCCTCGACTGAAAGACAATGGGATTTTTCTGTTGGCTCTGGATTATCATCCAGCAAGATAATCTTCACAAATAAACCACTTTCTGCATTACTTCACCACACTAAACTTCCAACTTCGATATCAATTTGTGTGCTTACTTCTTTTATCTCAAAATGCCTTACACCTAACAAAGTTTGTTAAAACAGAGAGGCCACAAAGAAGAACTGGTATAGGGAGATAAATTCAGTGCTATAATGACTGAGTCTCATTTAGCCTATTGTTAGTAACTGCTTCTAAAATCCTATAAAAATAATGAGTAGTAAGTATTTACTAATTCAAAAAGGTAAGATTTCAGGCCTTAGACTGCCACACCACACAAAAACAGATCAAAATGCTGGTGAGCAAGAGACATTAATTTTTTCTTTCTGGCTCATCTGCCCTCCTTTGAACAAGTTCTCTGAATTGAATGATCTCAAGTGAGCACCGTGGTTTATGAATGAATGTGATCTGACTACTGAAATATCATTTAAAAAAATTATTCAAAATGAGCTCAGGCTTCACTGCGGTATCTGTCATCCATTGGGACAAATTAGGATGCATCAAGAAAGAGAGACACGCATATTATCTGCACGACTGTGACGTCACCACAATTCAGCCGACACAATGTGACTTGATGAGTCACACTGACATCCTGGAAAAGCACAAAGGCTTACATTTGAAGCTCTCTCCTCAGTTCTGTTCACTTTTCACATTTGTTCTATCTCAGGAGAATCACTGCTGTTCATTTTATCTCCATGTTCGTATTCTGGTTATCAAGGTTTATTATAAGCCACCCAGACAAAGTCAGCCTGCTCCTGTGCGAGAACTGAAATCAGGCAGTTAACAGAAAAAAAAAAATCTGACTTTGAAGGGCAAATATTGCTTCAGGCATCACTCCACGAGTTACTATAATCTGACATCCAGGCACAGCAGATGTATGATAACCAGAACAGGTTGAGCAGGTGACATGAACTGCTGTTACAAACGAAATAGACATTCATACCCCCCAGGGATGTTGTGCACTGTGTTAAGGGTTCTCAATCAAACGTGTATGTTCATATTCCTTTTCTGAGAAGCAAACACCTACAGCAGTATCAGATTTAAACATAAAATGCTTCCAAGCTTCACGTGATTCGCATTTCTAAAGAAACCAGGGTAAACATACTGGGATGTTTACCCTGGTTTCTTTAGAAATGCGAATGACCCTCGCATTTGTTTGGCACTGCTCATCCTCTGTGTGGATTATTATTATTTTAACTGCAAGTAACTGAGCTCGGCATGGAGGGGACTGACAGGGAACAAACTAAAGATCAAATGAACATGCAAACATGAATGTGGGAACAGGTGCTCATACGACAGCACCGTTTTGCTGCCTGCTGGCTGGAGATCTTTATTTGCATCTCATGGTGAGATTTCCCGCAAATGCAGAAGCTACTATTATCATGCTGAATACAGTTCGGATCAGCCATATGTTTGTGCGGATGCTTCATATCATTAAAACTGCTCTTCACCTTTGACCTTCAGATCCTAGCCAAAGCACAGCCAAACAAGAGCTTCCAGGGGCTTTTACTACTAGAAAGGGCATAATACTGAATGAACAAGGTTTTTCTTTCTTCAGAATTTGCTCCATTTAATTTATTTATTTTAATTACAATGCAGTAAAATAAAAGAAACGTGGAACATACGGAGGCAGTAAGTGGAGTGGCCATTGATTCTGCATGACGCGTTCATGGGATAATCTGGTCTCCGCTTTGGCTAGTGCGCAGATGGCCTTGGGAGCGGAAAAAATGGGGACAGGCAGGCTATAGGGCTGGGGCGGATATTCACCCCTAGATAAGCCCTACTGTACCATGCGACATGTCAACCAGCCAGTCTGTGCATCCCAATCTAGATACTCTCTGCTGACATCCGTGGCCATGGCAGAGAGAGAGGGAGTCTGTTTGCGTCTCTGGCTGGATATTGGCATGCACGTCTGCAGCCGTCTGCAAAGATGTGCAGATATTGTGCATAGTGGTTGGGAGTGGGTAGATAGTGATTGGTCTGAACATGACAGCTGTGAGGTAACTAGCAATGCCTTCTATACCTTCCTTATCTATTATTGACTTCATTAAGAACCAGACAGGCACCAGGGACATTGAGTGTGTTGCAGATTCAACAGGAGCTCTTAGCAGCCTGAGCCCATGCTGAGTGTTGAATGTTTGCCATGATTGCTTTTACATTGCCGTGTTCTGTAGCAGTTTGTTGAACTGCATTTGGCCCCCTGCCTGCATGCACTGTTTCAGATTATGTGTAATTAACATCTCTTGCCTTCACGTGCCTCACGATTGGCAGGGAACCTGTGCTGAGGTGATCTCCTGCTCTGAATCTGTAAAACTGGGAGAATGTACAACAAGCATGCGTAAAATCACAGACGCAAACTCTTCCCGCCCTTTGCCTCAAACTACAGAGAAAAGGACAAAATACCAAAGGAAACCACAGAAACAGATAGAGACACAGAGAGAGAGAGAGAGACAGACAGAGAGATACAGAGAGAGGAAGGGAGGATTAACTTCTCATCCAGTCTTTGCTGTTGCAGAGATTGTAAGTAGCTTATTGCACAAAGCACCCTGCATGTAACCGGTGCGTTTGCATGATTTGTTTTGGGAGTTTTTTTGTGTGTGTTGGACATCACTGATCTCATGCAGGCAACTAAGAGCTTTGGGCCTAAAATAGTCAAATTGGAGAATGTGTCACCCCATGCCCTTCTAAGAACTCATCCAGAGCTATAAAAGGTTCATCAGGTTTACTCCTTTATGAACATGAACCTTTAATCCTTGATAGTTTGATGTGAAATCAGCACAGTCTCATCTAAGTTTCGCTTTCATCTACACAATGCAGACACACAGCCAGAGCGCTGAAGGCTGTGCACAAAGAATGTATGAGGCTGAAAATGAAATGATTTTAAACTGTGAGAGGAAAAACTATATGACTAGATGCGTCTATCTGGAACAAAGTCCCAAGAAACAATTCTCAGTTCTTTTCAAATTTTAGGCTTAAACATTTTTGTGTGCCTCGGCTTTTAAATTAAATTTGGGACTATTCATTCATATCATGCTCTGCACTGTAACTCTAGAATTACTCCCATTGTCCTGTTTAATTTGTTTTATTTAAATGTAGTATATATCTATCTTTTATTCCATTTCACTCATATTAAACCCTTTGCCCCGTTTCTTGTCTTACATGTGCTCTTTATGTCGCAAGTAAAGGATTGGGAGCAGCCATGTTATTTAAGGCTTTAATACACATAAAACTGTAATTTCCTGTATCCTCTGAGAGGCATTGAAATAACAAAGCATTATTTAAATTGTTTATGAATACTGAGGTGTTGAACAAAGCTAAATCCTTCACTGCAGCTACTGACAGTAAATCAACAAACAGGTGTTCTTTGAGGATATCTGATTGGCCAGATGGATAAGAGAAGGGACAAAAGGCAAAAATCAAAAGAAGCCTGATGCAGATGCAGCCGCAACAAAGAACAAAGAACAAAGAACAAAATTGACCCAGAGGGGTGGGATACAGTGCCGCTGTCATTTCAGATATTTCATGCAGTCCATTCCCTGGACTACACACAGCAATACAGCTCTTTCCCACATGATTGTGTGGAGATGTGAGAGTAAACACTCATAATCGATTCTATCTGAACCTGCAACAGCTCATTCTGATGCAGTCTCCATGCTCTGAGCTGAACATTCAAAGCTCCCCGGCCGGTCAAATTGTGTGATGGTACATGTGGGGTCAGCAGCCATAATTGCTCACACAGTACATTTTCAAAGCAACGTCGATATCACAGGTCGAGACAGCAGTGTGCTACCTGCAAAATGATAGTGCGGCATATGACAGCAGAACACACACTGCACTGCAACAATGTCCCC
Organism: Trachurus trachurus; assembly: GCF_905171665.1. Lineage (NCBI taxonomy): Eukaryota > Metazoa > Chordata > Actinopteri > Carangiformes > Carangidae > Trachurus > Trachurus trachurus. Next base: position 24,071,953 of record NC_139900.1, read on the forward strand.
TCAATCACAGTTCAGTTCAGTTTTGATTGATGTGGTTCTTTTCAGCATAAAGGTAACATGGACATCAGTATGGGTAATACAAGCACATATGTGTTGTGTTTTATCCTCATCCCTATAATTCTCTTCTAAAAACCACCACCAACATTTCCGTGCACTGAACATCAACATCAACCCATATAATTACGAAAATCTTTTATCAATTGTGGCATTTGGCACAGAGGGCCCATAATTATTTATGTTGAGTGTGTGTGTGTGTGTGTGTGTGTGTGTGTGTGTGTGTGTGTGTGTGTGTGTGTGTGTTGCTGTGTTGCTCTTACCTGGATACAACAAGGGGCAAAATTAACATTTTCAACATCCTCATTAGCAGCTCTCCAGGAAACTGGAAGTACTTCACTTCCTGCAGGTGTGAAGAGAAAAACACAGTTCCACAAATTTAACACCACAAGCAAATTACATTATGCAAGTGTTTCTCAAAGTAGGGTGACAGGCAACATGCTGTTATATTAATGTCATAGGCAGCCACGGCAGGCTAAAGGAACTGCATCAGATATCAGTCGTCAACCTACGCAATCATAAACCGCAAATATTGGACAAAATTTGAAATCAGACCGTGACAGGTGTGAGAAAAGGTGAAGCTCTGCAGCACTGCAGCTAAAGTTTAGTCAAGAAAAGAAAACAGAACACACTGAGAAAAGTTTTTCAATTGACCTTTCATCTCTTACAGTACAGTATGTATAGCATGGACCTTGCTACACGTAAAAAGGCCTGCTGAAAAGCTATGAGACATCCAGATGTGTCAGGTCATCTGGCACCAACTCCCTGCTGTTAGCATTTATGTTGCTTCGTTGTTCTGATGGAGTTTCAAATATTTCTCACTTCTTTCTACTTCTGGCAGAGAGGTGCTCTGAGCTGAAGCGTATCATCAGAATACTAACATGCTCACAATCACAATGCTCAGGTTTGTTCATCATTATTATAATATCAATAATTGTGGAAATATTCTGTTCTGGTCCAAATGGGTGGCCTGTTTGACTGACAGGCTCTTACTGCTTCCTGGCTGCCATATTGTTAACTGTCTCCTTACATCAACTCATCTAATTATCTTCACAAAAGAAATCATACTATTAGAAGTGCAGAGACAGAATGTACGTTTTATTAAAAAATAGAAAAGAAATCTCCATAATAAGGGCTTGTGCATTGTTGTATTCACCACGTGACACTGCCAAGTCCCAGATGCTGTGACCCTTGATCAATCAGTTTCTAGGTTTGAACACAGTAATAAAACAGATGGGTACTTTAAAAAACACTCCATTGAATTAGCTTTGTACTTTATGTATAATACTAATGTACAATGTTATAATTTTAGGGCATGATGGTTATTAAACATTGAATTTAGTAGACAATTTTGAGATTTGAGATTCAAAAGTTGACTTGAGTCTACTGATTAGTTATTTGTCATTATCCTGTATCATCACTGTGCACATTTTAGTCTGTTACTTTCATGTCTGTCAGTGCTGGGACCAACACATTACTGTAATTCAACTACTCTTTGCAGTAACAGGTAGTGTAACTCATTTGCAAATTAAATAATGCAGTTACTATTAGTCTGTTTAAAAACATGACAACTTCAGAGGATTATACGATTCATGGTCATTGATCGCCTGACTTGGTCAATTAAAGATACAGACATTACTTTTCTCTTCTGGAGATACAGGACAAGAATGCAGTGGTGATGAGCTGCCGTGGATGTGCAGGTGTTAAAAACTTTTCAGCCACTATACTATAGCCTCATCCTGAAGTCCTGTAGAGGCTAAAATAAATATCCATCTATTAATTACTTCTTGAAAGAAGTAAATAGAAACTGTACTGTAACCAAACTATTTAATTATTTTCAGTAACTAGCCCAGCGCTATTGTTTTTTTTAGTATGGCAACCCAGTGAACCCACTAAATGTTTCTCTTTGGTATTCCTTCTCTCCATCTCCAGCTGAGTTTAGTTGATCAGCATGTGGTAAAAATAAAAAAAAAAAAATATATGCAATATATATATATATATATTTTGCAAGTCAAGGCCAAATGGGAGCAAACGTTTTAAGTGGAAAACCTCTCCTATAGACTGTTAGGGGTATTGGGCCTTTGTCGTTAAGGTGACTACTGTAGGACAACGTTGATAGAAAAAAAGTACGGTGTGTGAAATAAGTAAGGTACTTCTTATAGGGGACCTTTAGTGTCATGGTTACAAGAATAAACACATTGTGAATGTTATGTGAAGGTCAAGGGAAAAAAATCTGTTACATCATTCCCCCTTTGCTGCGGTAACAATTACTATGGCTGTGAGAAATTCTCTGTTCAAATAAGGTTATAGTATACCTACTACTGTGCCAACCAAATGTGACAGTGACTTTTGGTACCACAGAGTGATAAGACGAGAAGAAGAGCTAGCTGGTGAGCATGCTAACCTGAATTGAAGAAAAGAAGCTAAATAAATACCCTAAAGGCAAAACCAAGGTTTAAACTGGTATTTCTCTTCACACCACTGAACACAACTCTATAAGAAATGGGCTTTGGTGCCTCACACTGCAAGCAAGAAAACTAATAAATAGCTCCTTTGACGAATTAACCTGGAAATACTGTGTAGGCTCTATCCCGCCTTTTCGAAACCTAACAGCGGTGTTTCGAAGTGGGGGTGTTTCGGAACAGCGGGGTGTCGAAGTGGAGGTGTGTCGGAATGGAGAGCTGTCCCCCTATCCATGCAAAGAGACGCACTAATGAATGACAGAAATAATAATAACTAGAAAATGTCGGTGCGATTGCCCGTGGCCCTAATAAAAAACACATGAATGTTTTGGACAAAGGATTTGTCTTTGTAAATCTAAGACATTTGAAAAAAGAGTGGATACAAAGTGAATGAGTGGGCGCAATGTCTGTGAGTGATAACCAATTCAAAAACACAAAGTAAAACACAGTATATTAGGATAACGGTATACCACAAGGGAAAAGAGCCTGTGGAAAAACAAAACAAAGTCAAAGAGTTGGAAATAAAAAATAAATTTAAGCATAGCACATCTGTGCAGGGAGATGATGAAGCAATAAAAGCTTTTTGCCTCTGTTTCTGAGTGCGGGCGCTTTTAGGCTAAATGGCTGAGTGTGTGGATGTGTGTGCGTGTGTGTGGGCTCTGGGTACTTTATTATGTTTTGTCTTTTCATGGCATTCAGAGTGTGTGTGTGCATGTATGTGTGTGTGTGTGTGTGTGGGGGGGGGGGGGGGTATTCTACTGCGTGCATGAAGGACAGCAGGCACACACACACACACACACACACACACACACACACACACACACACACACACACACACACACACACACACTACGTCCATGTGCTGGCATATCTCCAGTATATGCCATTTGTGTGCAGATATCCATATAAATGCTTAAGGTGAAATTTCATACAGTGATGCAGCCATGATTAACAAATTCTGATATTATTGCGCTGCCTTCTATTCCCTAAAAACCATCTGACTGGACTGAAAAATAGATATACGTAGGTCTTTTGATTAGTTACAGAGCTGTAATTTACTGTCTTGCTGAGACATTTATTAGTGTGCCATTGCTTTTGTATTTCAATACTAATCAGGGACTGAGGAAGGATGAAAATAAAACTATTTTAGGGGCATGAAATCAAAGCTGGTGATGCATATCCTTATGTTGCAATGTGTATTCCCCTCAGTTGTCTTGACTGTCAAAACGGTCTCTGGATGACTCTGGAAATTCAATTATGGACCATATTCACACCGTGGCCATTATCCTCTGAAAACTATATAGATCCCTATTTACCACCTCATTCAAAAATTGTTTAAATGGGCAGATGAAAAGATAAAGCTAGATTGAATATAACATCCACAATATTGATATAAGTGCAACACACACTGGAAACTGGATGCCCAGTTTGCAAGTAACTCACTAATTGAGAGGCTTGTGCCAACATTACTGTAATAATGATCTACATAAGTTTAATGATCAACCTACATCAATGATGCAGTGGTTTGGTAGCAGAGTGAGTGCACCACTGCGAACACAACCTCTCACTGCTTTTGTTGTGAAATGAATGAGTGCTTTTTCTGATTTCTGTTTTCAAGGTGATATTAATTTAAATGACAGAGTGAGGAAGCAAGTGACAGCCAAAGTTGAGGATGGCAGTACTACCACTGTCAGAGACAAGGCACAAAAATTAGTCATCATACAGGGTATAATTATCTTTTCTGTTGCTGATTGATTGGGAAGCTGCGGAATAACAATCATTCGTCAGAGTCACATTTGTCGACAGTATTTGAGCTCCCCACTGTGACTGTGAACCAACCCAGAGGAATACGACAACTGTGTCAGTCTGATTTATTGCATCTTCCTGTCATTTAGTGATGTAAATTTCTTCAAGACTAACACATTCCCCACAGGCTTTGTATAAATGCACACACTCACACACCTGCTTCCTAAATTCTTGTTTTCGCCTTGTATTCATGTGCGAGCTTAGCTGTCCTCACCCCTGCCTCCACCTTCACCCTACCAGCTGCCACACAGTAACAGTCAAATCCACTACAATGCTCATCACTACGCCAACTGCTAAATGCTTTTTTTTGAGTATTTCCACATACAACAGAATTATTGATTGGAGTGCACTCCATGTATGACCTACTGTACGTTTAATCAATAAAAATAAAAGACTGGGAGCCATTAAGTGATTTTAAGGTTCTTCCAAGTGTGTGTTGCTCCTTAAGCTAATACTCTTCTGTTCCTCCTGCTGAAGGAGTAAACCCTGGCAGGCTCAGTGTGGGCAGATTGTATAGCCTGTTGATCAGAGGAGCATGAATTAGTGATGCGGGATACCACTGATTTTCATTCTGATCTGATACCAAGTAAAATCTCAAATTACAGTTAGGCTATGCAGTGACACTAAAACACAGACAATCTTTCTTTGGTTTAATTTGAATTGTCAGTGACAATAAACACTGAAAAAATAGACATTAAAGGCAAGGGCATAACAATAGTATGGGGGTGGGGGGTCCATATGAGAGCCCTTCCCCAGAATTTTTTTTTTCTGCGCATTTCCCACAATTCTATGATGTTAATATATGAACATTTGCTAATTTAGAACATAGTTTTGAGGACTACATTAACCATTTGAATTCACATTTAAAGGGATAGTCTGCAATTCTCTGAGATGCCACTGTCACAGACAAGTATAGGCTACTTGTAGAGCTACCAAATGCTAATTCTTTAGCTCACATACAGAACATACAGGCTTTGCTAACGTTAAATTTGATATTCAGAGAAAATGTCTGCACAGGATAACAGGTAGCCATATAAAAGCTGTACTACTCTTTCGGCTGTGGGTTTAGGATCATTTCCTTTGTTTTCTTCAGATCCACTGATCTCATTGACAAGGTGAGTCAATTTGAGACCAGACTTGCTGTTGTGAGAGTGTCTCGCTGTGTCTCCATCAAATGAACAGATTAAAAATTTAAGAAAGCAGACACATACAGTATTTGCTGCCAGTGGTGTGTTAATGATTGCTTTTTTAATTGTCATTTTTGTGTGTGCCTTACAATGGAATGACAGGAAAATATGAACTAACATGAGCCACTTTGCCAGTTCATTTTGATTAATTCAACTCAGTAGCTCCTGATGAATATAGGGAATGGACCTGCATTTCCAAGCACTTAGCTATGTCTTCTTGCACATGCATCTGCACATAGGCTATTGCCTGCAGTATCTTAACCAGGCCATATGGGAGGATGAAGTGGTTTAGTCTTTTTTTCACACTGTGCTCTGAGCTCCACCAGCAACTGTCAGCAGCAAGGATTTTCCACTTATATTATTACGAGTTTGCTCACATGCTCACTGACCTCTTAAAAGAGATGTGTGCTCCATATAAAACAGATGAAAGTTACTGTCATCTTACGCAACAATTGGATCTGCATGAAGCCACACACCTGACATTGTCTCGTGCTGGTAATTCTTTTGACAGCTCATGTGTGCTAAATTATTAGGCAATCCACACACACATCTTACACCATGCATATAAAAGCACACATGGACCCATCACCTCAAATGGGAAAAATGTCATCATCCAAGTTTTAATCCAGGCAACCCTACTGCAAAAGCTTTTCTTTGTCATAGCCTATGCTCTCTCAGCAGTTCCAGCTTATAATTGCTAGAGAAATCAATGGAGCAATCTTTCTTTCCATTACTTTCAGCTACTACCAAACCAGCATGGTTAGGGAAATAATCATGCAGTTGCCGTAGAAACCTCTTAGCACCAAACCTCTTTTCCTCAGTTCCAATAATCTAATTCTCCTTCCCATTCACTCAGTGTGAATTATATAGCACAAGAGTATGTTGTTGACTGGATGTCTCTGTGATTGACAACTAATCTTACAACTGGCAATCCCTCTCCATGGATACACAGAGTCTAGCTCAGAGGTTGTATATGCAATCCGAGTAACTGATGAGACTATACTGTTTCAAATAAATTAAAAAAACAAAAAAACATGACCAAACCCACCAAAAAAACTATTGCCCTGTACCCAGGGGTGTCTTTTGCCATTGCTATGTGAACGATGAGGCAGATGAACTGGCTTTCGGATGAGTTTGAACTATAGCCAACCTCTTTCATGTTGTTTTCTTACACTGTCATCAAACATAGCCCTCTTATCCTTGTATTTTCAACAGGCTTTTGTGATAAGACTGTGAACAGAATAGGGAACCTAGTATTGGTCACCTAGGTGAAATTGCACAAGATCCTCCAAGATCCTCCCCTCATTTCAGTCCAAATCACAAGCCACTGTTCACTCCATCATTCACTTTTTGGTCCTACTGGGGATGGTTTTGGTGATGAAACCTATATTTTAGTAGATGGTTTAGACAGGTTGAGTGAAAATATTATATAACTATCTAACTACCAAAATCAAGAAAAAATATTAATTTGGGATTTAAGATTTGGCTTTGGGGTTAAGTGATAATCATAGGTTAAGGTTAGGCTAAAGGCTGGGTGAAGGCATGTTACCTGTTCTGGCTGAGCCTGAGTGTGAGTCAATACAATGCCCTCACAGAGATGGTAGTTCATGTGTTCATGTGTGTGTGTGTGTGTGTGTGTGTGGGGGGGGGGGGGGGGGGGGGGGGGGGGGGGTGTTTGATTGTGAAAATGTCAGTGTTAAGTGCATGGAGCAGAGCTAAAGATGGAGAAGGCAGAGAACAAGGAATCAAATAATCTCTTGTATTAGGAACTGTGGTGTCTGAATCCATCTTGGTATTTAGGAGGGAGACGGGGGGTCGCACTTGGATACTTGAGTCGGGGAGGGGAGGAGGCAGACAGGCAGGTGGGTAGTATGTATGTGGGTAGGGGTGGGGGGGCATTTTACCAACTGACCTGCTCGGAGAGCTGCTTGCCTCTGAGAAAGAAGCCCAGCAGGCAGCCAATGACCACGGCCAGCACAGACAGGATGAGCAGTCCATTCTGCTTGCAGACATTCTTCACCCGCCCCCACACTTCATCCAGAGCCACCGCCATCCTCCACCACTACCTCCTCCTCCTCCTCCTGCTGCTGCTGCTTGTCCTGGTCCTGACTGCAACTTTGCAACCCCCCTGAGAGAAAACCACCCCCTGCACCACCTATTCAGCCATATAGAACCAGCAGAGAGCCGACAGCCGCCACCGCACCGGAAGAAACAGCAGCGCGTGGATGCAGCAGATGAGGCAGTACAGATGATGCAGACTGATGAAGGAGCAGGTGAGATTGTGAGAAAAGAAACAACCCAGAAAGAAAAAAATATTTTAAAAGGTTGGGATTTGGTTATCGTGGGGGGTGAAAAGTAAAATTAAAGAGGTAGTCGTCCAAAAGTAAAGCACTTCAGGAGTTTCTCTTCGAACCTGCTTCCTTGGTTATTCCACGAGACTATGAGCATCACACAGTCACGCTCTCTGTCTCTGTCCCTCTGTCAGTCACCTCCCCGCCTGTCCCTCTACACCCCCACCCCTCTCTCCCCCCAATACGTTCCTCCTGGTGGCCAGCAGGGGGCTCTGCGACAGCTGGCAGTATTGTCATCAGGGTTAATACTAAGATCCTATTAGGCTGTGCTGCACGACTCAGATCTAAGGCTGGATTAGAGAGCTCTCTGAACAATTGGACAGTGGATTGTTCCAGACCAACAAAACGAGAAAAAAAAGACAAAACAGTAAAAAATCACACAAGTGACATGAGGTAAATAACAGCACAAAACAAAAACAGGGCGGCCTCCGAGTTGTGGTGAGTTGTTTTGTTTCACAGAGTACAGTACACATGATTGAACATAATGATGAAGACACCACTGAAGGTAAAATTACAGATACGATGATGACAGGCGGCAGATATGGGAGCATCACAAAAACAGAAGGCAGCAGGGCAGCATGTTGATTGTCATTATATCACATACAATAAACCCTTCTGAATCAGATCAGTGTTCTAAAAAATGTAATAAATGGCATCACAACCTCATGATGAAATAAAGACTTGTACTAAACCAGTGCACTGAACATACTCACATAGGCTCTACAGCACATGCGTATTCACTGTATTTACCAGTGTCAGGGTTAGTTTTCTGAACTGACAGTAAATCTATGAAATGTGCAATTTGGAGGAAAGACAACACGACTATGGGGATCTGTACCAGTCATTTACAACAACAATGTGACAGTGCAGAGTCGTGCATTTACCAGTTTCAGTGTTATTAATCTTTTTTGGCTCATAGTCTGAACTCTGGCTGGAAAGCACCAGGGGGCCATTGGATCTTGAGGAGTTGCAGCAATACAAAAACAGCCGTTATAGTGCACGTGCCATCTGCTCAGAGCTACTGTATAACACTACAACAAACCAACTACACTGCACCTACATACAATAACTACAAACCAACAAGCTACTTCTGTGACAGTACTGTTATGGTCTGCTCTGCCTTCTCTTCGTTGCTGCTGTGAAGCTTACTCCAGCCCCACCTCCGTTCTCCACCCTGCTGCATCTCCTTCTCAGCCTCATCAGTGTCCCGTGTTGTTCCCAGCTGCACCACATCACCAGTCAAGCCTGCATAACCAGTCCCTGTAGACACACTCTCAGCCAGATCGTCTCAGCACCTACATGCCAGCCTTTCCAGCTCTCTCTCTTGGACTGCGTTTGACCACCTCTCCTTGTCTTTGCCCTGGTAAACCCAACAGTCTCCCTGATCTCGAGTTTTGTCTGACCCCTGGTTCCTCTTTGCCTGTGGCTGTGTGGCGTGCATCTACACCGTGAGTGCTCCTGGTCTGATCTCAACTGCTGATCCCACGATTCTCCGTCCATCCACTACCTTCCATCTGCCTGCTCCCCTTTGGTTTGTCTGCCCCTCGGCCACTAACCTGTCATTCAATAAAGCTTTTAAACATGCCTCCCATTGGTCAAATTGGCTGCTGCTGAATTGTGACAAATACTCTGTCTCAAACTTATTCTTGATCTTGCACAGAGGTGGTAAATCAGTGTAATTTCCTCTTTCCTGCTGCTGCCTTTAAACACTTCCAACAAGTTTCATCAGTAGTCATCAGGAAATAAAGATGAATGCATGCAATGTTACATCATCCATATGTTTTGAAGAGAGGTTTAAAGCTCAGGTTTAACTGCTCTGTCGTCTCCATCTTGCCAGAACCTTACTTTGGTGATCTCCTGGCTAACACAAATATAGGCAATGAAAAAGGCATGTGGTCAGGTCAGGTGCATGTCAGCTTGTGGCAGGGTATACGCTCAAACCAACTGTCACTCAAAGTGGCCAGAATTTTATATATATATATATCGACCATGCCTAAACATGTTTATTTCTGCTGAAGTGTTGCACATACTGTATATACATGTACTGTAGTAGACTGACTTGCTTTTGGAGCCCCAAGTGGACATTTGAAGTTGTGTAGTCTTTGCTGTTTGCTAGTTACCAGTGAAAGATCTACAAAATGATCTCCAGGCTTTGGTCAGGAAACTTCCATGAAAATGATAAAAATGATACAATAGCTGGAAGTCAAGTTAGCTTTCAGATGGAAAACATAAAGAGTTCAGTGAATTACATGATGAATACAAACAGTCATCACATCTTTTAGGGAGGAGATATTCCTTCACCTCACTTTACTTCAGTGTAATTTAAAATTTTACTTGGTATCTGTTGGCTTCTCTTGCACTGCGTTCTGTGAGATACTGATAGCTTTCTAAAGAAAATTCAGTGTCAAGTTCACATGTCTCAATAGCTCCTTCTGACTGTATAGATTCAAATGAATTTCTTACTTCTCCTTTTCATTAGAAGCCCACCCACCCCCAGTGTCACTTCATTACCACATTATACGCACAGACCAAGATTACTTATGAAAGCCGATGTATTATTAGTAGGTCAGCGCAAAAGGATCCATTTGCAGATGTAATTTAGCTTCTCCATGTTTTTCTATTCTGTAGAAAGCAAAACTAGCGGTGTATACTGTAAATGCTCCACAGCTCAAAAACATCAAATAGACGACAGGCTGGCACAGGCTCTACCAGTGGCTTCATTACAGTCACTGGCTGGAAGATGTGCTTCAGTTTGCATGCCAGGTGCTGTAACATTTGTGGACTTTAGTGTTGTGTTTTTTGGCAATGTGAAAACAGCTTTTTGGTGCCCCCTCCAATTTGGGTTCAGGTTCAGATAGTTGCAAAGTTCAGTTCATCATTCGCCAAACACACAAGCAACACACTCTTTAACCGTACTTATGCACAACACTGCATAAAGGGGCCTTGCAAATCCTGAACCCTTGCAAACGGGAAGAAATGTTGATAGAGCTAACATCATAACCCAATGACTTATCTCCTAGTTCTCTGGTAACGTGTCATAATCTAGGAACCATCCTTTTTTTTTTTTTAAGTATAGCTTTTTGCCTTTAATTGATAGTGTCAAGAGCGACAGGAAATGGGGAGAATTACATACTATGTAGCAAAGGGCCACCGGAGTCGGGATTCGATCTGGCTGCAGTGAGGATTATAGCCTCTGCATATGGGGCACCTGCTCTACCCAGTGAGCTAAACGGCGCCCTCAGGAACCATCCTTTTACAGTAATGAATCTGAATCAAATGTGTACAAAGACAAACAAATTATCCATTAAGAACATAGAGAGGTGTGAAGAGCCCTGATATAGTTAATTGACTGATATGTAAATGAATAAGTAGGCCTACTTAAATAATGCAGTGCCACATTGAAAGAAAGCATGCACATGCAAATAAGATACAGAAAGAAACCACTCAGTAGTTCAAAATCCACTTAGCAAGTCCCTGAGGTTTCACATAGTAACAGGGGGAGCGTTACAGTTATTTGGGAAACATTATTCAGAGCATGCCCTGCAGTAAGATTATTGACAGATCAGATAGATTCCAGGCACCGCTCCACCTGATCTCCCTTAATTAGCTTCATTCTTTAAACACACACTTGCTGTGAACCCTTTGGTTTCCTTGCTATATAAGGACAATGCATCCCCCACTGAAATTCATTTGTATACTGTCTTTGAAATTTGAAATTATACTTTCACTTATTTCCCGGTAAATGAGAGATAAAGGTGCTTTGGTCTAAGTTAATACAAATGAATTGGTACCTGCAAACCCTATAGAGACTGAATCTGATGAGGTCTATCTGAATTTAATGGTTATACACCTCTACTTTGTACTGTTTTCATCCATCTTTCTTCTTTATTGCTCTTTGTCCATGAGGAAGAGCCTGATTTTAATAACAAAGCTTGGCTTTTGCATTCTTTATCATAAAAGTGAATCTTACCGAGGATGGCGAATGATTTACGAATGATTGTCCTTTAACAAGCTGCATGCATGCACTGCACTGTATTAGCACAATCTAATTATGAAGCCCAGCACAATAAACATGCTGTGCTTTAGCTGACCATTGCCCTTTCTTTGTATTCAAGATTAGAATATAGACTCACAATTATATTAATGCCAGTGCACATACTGGGTGCAATGTATGTATAAAACCCACACTTAAACAGGGAGAACAGTATTTTACATATCATCTTGTGGAAAGGGGGCACGAGTTACGTATCTTGGTGGTTTTGGCAAAATCTATCACAACTTCACTCTGCGTTGTCAACAAAGAGATCGTCATGGTACCTGTAACAACAACATTGATTGCTATTACAGTAATTATAGTGAACATAGCATTCATATCAGAGGATTGAAAAACAAACAAACAAAAAACAGCTTATATGGTTCTTTATTTTTAAAAAAAGACCGGTATGGTTTATCTGGGTTCGAGGACTTGTTGAAAAGAAGACGTAACCCTTCAAACTTTATATACCAGATATCAATCTTGTGGCCTTGATGAGGTGAAGGGAGGCTTGGAGAAACCTCAACTGATCATGAAAGCTCTACATCTTTCAAACTATCTGGGTGTAAAGTCATGTAAATCTTACAAAGATCAAGGCATCCTCCTCAAAGAAGGTTAAGAACCTATTGGTTTTTCAGATGGGATATTACAGTATTAAACACGCACTGATCCTACTGTAATCTGAAACACACAGCCACATTTCTCCTAATTCTGCCATTCTGATTTCCTGCATAAACCAAAAGTTAAGGGTGAATGATTTGCTTGAAAGTCTTGCAATATACCATCAAATATGACATAAGCCATCTCTCTTTGTTTCCTCCAGCTTTAATGCTCAACAAATAGTAAAGTGCCCTCGGAGCGGAGAACCTGCAGCAAGCCAATGTCTTATTAAAAGCTTTTTATCTCCTAATATACAGTACATCATGTTACATGAAAACAGCTCCTGAAATAGCCCCCTAGATGTGTTTTAGGAACATAAAGAACATAATGTACAGAGCATCTTGCAAACACATATAAATCTATAGCAGAACCCTGGCTCCATATGAACAAATTAGACTAATAGACATCTAATGCCTTTATGTGGTTAAATAATAAGTCAGGTGTTTTAATGAGATAAATTCTATTGGTTGTCAGGAGGCCTTGATGGACTATGGCTGCTGAGCAGTGGTAGAAGTACCATGAGCCAGTGAGGGGCACTTTTCATTGTAAGGCTGCTGTGGTCCCACCAAAAATGAAAAGTATGCAAGATGAGACAGAGGGACTAGAAGAGGAAAGCCTCTGAAGAATGTAAATGTCAACTATTCTTGCTTATGCAACATAAAACAATAGCCACATTCTGTCAGACATACCAACACCCCTCATTTCACAGAGAAGCAAGGCAACGCAAGGCAATTTTATTTGTATAGCCCATTTTTACAAACAGTTTGTCTCAAAGGGCTTTACATGGTATCATAACAACATCCTCTGCCCTAAAACCCTCACATTGACTGAGGAAAAACTCCCAAGAAAACCCCTTAACGGGGGAAAAATTAGAGAGAGGTCTGACAGAAGCCTGTGCACCCCGACCCCAGACCACCATCACCCTGATTACACTAGTCCTGCACAATGCAAACGGCTTATTTAATTTCCATTAACAACAATGCCCCACGTGTGACACATGGAGGAAACCAGAGGCTCTCCTGTTATGTTAACATAACAAGCTTTCACATGATGGATGATATTACTCTAATTGTAATCCCAGATGCCACATCTGTTGTGAGGCTGCTGAGTAATCCCTAACTGACTGCCGCGAAAGATGTGGACTCGAGTGCAGACATGCCCCCAGCATGAATCTTTCAGTCTAAAATGTTAATTGCTAATGCTAATTTTGTCAGAAAAAAGGCTGCTCAAGGCAACACATCTGCCTTGAGCAGTGTTCCCTTTGGGATATAAATCTTACAGCCATTGACACAGTGAGCTTTTCACAGCAGACCTCCTTTAGGCACATGGGGACCTGAATCAAAGTCAGACTGTAGTAAAAGAGCTGATAATGTAGAAACAGGCACAAAGGATGGCCGGCTTCCTATTGATGTATGGATCGAACGTGTTATTGTGAACCTTTAGCTCCATGACGTGAAACAGAATATCAACAACAAGAACAAATAAATTTGAGTTGCTGGGCCCAGTCTTGGCAAAGTCAAACATCATATGCTGAGACAGACCTGCTGTATGTGCTGGTGCAGACTGTCATAGAGTGATGCTAACATGCAAAGTGGAAAAGCAGAGGTTCTTCTGTTTTAGAAAACAACACGGTCCTCATAAGGGCCACACAGTGCTCTGTACTGAAATTGCACCAATGAATGTCCACCTCAAGGCTCTCATCGTGGAAAGGTGTTGCAAAAACATAAGCCTTGTTTGACACCCGTAGCCTACATGTATTTTCTGTAAAGTCTTCTGTAGTCTTAACCATCATGAACAAAAGATTGTGGGTTACGGAGCGTGTTTGTGTCACGGTGCCGCAGAGACGAGAGCTGGGACACCGGGGCGGCGGCCTGGTACTACACTGATGTTGCAAGGTTAGTTTTCAGCCGTCAGACGCCAGGTGGAAGGCAGAGAGCCTCCGTTCTCACTCGTAACAAGTCACAACTCATGTAGTTAACTATCACAATTACTCCAGAGCTTTTTAATTAAGGTAAAAATGTGGCATAGCCATGGGAGAAATCCTGCTTAGTTCCTCTTTAAATCTCTGGGAACTACAAATACTACTGTAGCATGCTGGTTGGCATGCTAACTTAAAAATATAAGGAAAGAAGTAGAAACTTCAAGCAACACTCAACTCTGGCTTTACCTCCCACTGGACACAGCTCACGAATATCGTGAATATAGGGATGAAGAATGATAACTGTTATAACCTTGTCTGTGTAGCGATAACATACTGTAGCTTAGGTACCAATGGCAGCTTGTGAGTAAATAAAACCTAACCTGTTGTTTCATTAGCTGTGTCTCAGTTCAGATGCAGCATCCTTTGAAGGATGTAGCTACCGGTATATGACTGACTGCATCACTGTTCCATTTCCAAAGCTTCTTCAAATATAAACCGAAAAATGAAAGGTCACATGAGTTGATAAAACTGTGCTGGTATGACATTTCTTTTAAATGAAATACATTCACTGACTGGAGCTTGTTTTGGTGTGGTCTCCCCCTGTGACACTCAAGGTCAGTAGGATATACCTCCTACAGTGCAGGCACTTTACACTGCTCCTTTAATTCTACTTACAGTTTCAGGGAATTTGCAGACACTGCTGTGAACTCACACAAATACCCATACCCGTGAAATACCAAGTGGGGCACTCACTGACAAATTGCTTTGTCTTTTTTTTTTACAAAGCAACTAACACTAAGGTTAAGACCGATGCCTCATTTAGAGGTAGTGTAAAATAAACTGTGAACTGAGGAAAAACATAATCTTGGTGCACAAATATCTACGTCAGGCATCAATAAAATAAATAGTGAAAAGTAGTGCATATGAATCGGGTGGTGCAGAGATTTGCAGTGTTGTGGGGATGGTTGCCCTGCAGCACGCAGTGTCCCCAGAGGTGGTCACTCAGCATTATCCGTCATGTACCAGTGCTGTGATGGAGGATGTTTCTACCGCTGGCTGCCTGTAGGAGGAGAGATTGATGAGGTGGGGGAGGTAGATGAGGGAGAAGGAGGGTGTTGGGGGTTGTGTCAGCTGTGATTGTTTGCTTCTCTCTTTGACACATTCTTGGGAGAAGAAGTGATAAAACCATGGCTCTCGGTCCGAATCATACAGAATGTGAAGCTCCATGTGCATAGTGTGCCCATTTATTGCTATTACATGTCAATTGTAGGTTGTGTTTGCATGTGTGAGGATGCCCGTGTGAGTGATGTTCATGAACAAGTAGGTGTGTATTCTAACCGCCACGTCGCTCCACAATCCCCCACCACTGTCAAATAATCCCTGTTCTTATGCCAATTTTTCCCTGTTTCTGGATTGGACTGGCAGAGATAATCTGGGATTAGAGCGAGCAGTCAGGCCTGGTGTGCTACTCATTCATTTTGACGTAGCGGACGTGTTCAACATCCACAGGTCATCTACTATGGACCTCAACATATTCCATTACATATCATCCTAGGGCAAAATTTTGCAGATTTGGGCTCTTTGCATGCTAAACTGAGAGAAAGAATGAATGTGGCTGCTGCCTGCTGGGCTGTGGTGGAGCATCTGATTTCATCCTCATCAGACTAAATTAATAAAGACCTGAAATACTGGCTGATATTTGCCCAGCAAAGTCAGCTCCGTGATTTCATCTGGTATTCAAGTTATGTTCAGGATATGTTCAGAAATCCATCCATACACTGTTTTATGTGTCTATGTGACAGGAGCTATTATTCTTTTTGACAAACTGGTCTACGTTCTGCTCATCCAGGATAGATGGGTTTTACTCATATTCTTACACATGGTGCTTGAGTGAAGCCTTTTGGTTGTACAACCGTCCACAACCCACACCACTGTTTCCAGGGACGCTAGTGGGATTATTTTTTATTGTTACAATATCCTTGGCTGCATTGCTTCATTTGAAAGGATGACCTTGTTTACTTAAAAAGACTTCCCGCACATATGGATCACACCTGATTTCTCACCCAGTGATAGTATTTCTGCACGGATGTTTGCCCAGTAGAGCAGGATTAATGTTCATCACCGGTCCACAACTTATTAATTATGATGGAAATGAAATTTTCATATGCAGACTCCCCACGTCAGAGCATGTTCCCTTGTGCCTTGTTACTGTTAGTGGGAGCCCCTGATCCAGGAGCTGAGTGGATTTTTAGTTGTGTTACAGGCTCATTAAATATGCTCATGTGCTTTCACTTCAACACCTCATATCAATTTTTAATCCTGTAATTCACTAATGT
Organism: Trachurus trachurus; assembly: GCF_905171665.1. NCBI lineage: Eukaryota > Metazoa > Chordata > Actinopteri > Carangiformes > Carangidae > Trachurus > Trachurus trachurus. The sequence goes on from NC_139900.1 coordinate 24,088,763, forward strand.
TTTTAATCATTTTATAGTACAAAAAACTGATACAAAGAAGTTGATGCAATGTTTTTATTTTTAATTTAAAAACTATACTCATTCAGTCAATCACAGAAAATGAATCAAACTGATATGATTCCTTTTCTGAATAATAGAAAATGAATCATATTTGTTTTCATACAAGTCCTTACGACTCCCTAAAAAAGAACCTCCACACTTGAGAATCTATTTCTGTAAAAGTCTTTAAATATACAGTACAAATTAGTCTGTCTGACGGGGGAAGGTTTGTTTGGTTCATTAAAGGAAGGTACAGTGCCTCCACACATTTAAGGGGATATTTACAAGTCATCGCCAAAGAGACGGCACCCGATATCCACATAAAAAGTGTCAGAAATGTATAAATTCATAAATTCATTAATTTATCATTGTTGATTGGTAATTTCCCTGGGTGACGATAGGATGATTGGATTGTGCAATCATAGCAGAAACCATCAGTAAGCTGTTGAGAGGACCATTTCATCTGTCATCTTTCATCTTCAACTCATTTTATTTATCTTAAAACTAATTTATAAATCTAAAGCCACTCCAATCAATATTTATATTTTAATAATGGAAGATTCATTTGATGTGAAAGGGGTTGCTGCTGATGAAGCTTCTATCTTTCTACAAGATGATGGCCATCAGCGGGCTTCTTGAATGTTTGATCTTTTACTTCATTAGTTATTACTACTTACGCCTATAATTCACTATAGGACTTTGACAAAAAAAAAGTCACTTAAATGCAACTGTCTCAAACTGCAGCTGTTAAAATGGTTAAAATCTGGTTTCATATTCAGCAGCCTTGGTTTTTTATAGTGAAAGGTATCAATTTATTTTATCCAATCCTAACCAATATGACTAATTAACAGGTCTTTTCCCCAGATGTTGCCATGCCACACCCCACACCCAGTATCATCCTTATGATTATCACCCAAATCAGTTGCAATTCCCCACATCTTTAGGTTAAGTCTACTGTAGTAGCTCAGAGTTTTGGTTTTAGGGGCCACGACTGTCTTCACTCTCAATGGTCTCATCAATCCTTTCAGATGCAGCTAAAGCAGCTCTATCCTGAAAAACAATAATGTGAATGCTAACTGCTCAACATGCAAGTTAGCAGCTAATTACTGTAACATTTAACATCTAGATAATCTGTAAAATAGATAAATAGAATAGAGAGTGTTGGATTGACAATATCCAGGTGCATAACACAACTTCATGTGAAAGCTAGTGTGTCTGCTGAATGTGTAAATAAAGCAGCTGAAAAACCAGTGCTGCTGACAAGATCAATCATAAAGTTCATTAAAGGAACATTGCATGTTGTCCTCATATTTATTCCAATAGGCTACTGTTCATCACATATACTGCAGCTTTGTATTCCTCTATCACATTACATTTAACAGTGAGAGCTGATCTGGAGGACTTGGTTCAATAATAAGCCTTTTCATGCAGATACAGCGACTCTCTTGACCTTATTACAGTACAATCAATAGCAGGCTGAACAGTATTGACTACTAGCAAATGGAAATACAGGCATACATTATTTGTTAGATCTGTAGAAAATTATAAATTCTAGCCCACATTTGAGTCCAAAAACACAACCTGACTTATTTAACTGATGTAGTTTAAAAAACAGGTTTCTTAGCACTAATATTTTAACCACTTATTTACACAATGCCAGGTTGTATAAGGGAGGCTCCACCTGTGATGTGTGGATTTAAGTGTTTTTTTTTTCATAATTACAAACTCTTTTTGTTCGTTTTGCTTCACTTCAGTTTTTCTAATTTCGGAGAACATACTGTACTGTAGTAGACAGGGAATTGAATACAGTATGCAGCAAAGCATTTTCAGCTGAATGAATGGAATGAGATGAGTCATACTGAGCCTGTGGATACGCAAGAACCCAATGGAGCTTATGCCTGTCCCAAGTCATTGAGTCCTTGAACACTGCCCACAAACAACATGGCAGATGGCAGTAAGAGTGTGCCAATTGCTTCTTTCTCCTTATTGTTCAGGCTATTCTTTTCAAGCTAAGGCATACATTGCTTTTTGTGTATACTTGCGGTCACACACACACACACACACACACACACACGCACACGCACACGCACACGCACACACACACACACACACAGATAAATGCTATGTGGTCGATTCACATGGTTAGCGTAACATTCTTGGCTCAATTTCTGGCCTCTCTGTGTTCTCCTCCTTTGTTCTCCTTGTGTTTCCAGCTTCTTCCTGTTGTCAAATTCTGAGTATTTCTAACAATAAATACTGTAGTTCACCTGCACAAGGTTTCCAGGGACACTCAGAGGGTTTCTGAGTTAAAGTTGACTACATGCAGCAGGAGGAGCAATAATGATTTACAGTAGGTAAAAATGTAGGTGCTCCGGTTCACTCTTCAATCTGTGCGAGGCACGGCCTCCTACAGTGTTGTTGTACACAAAGTTCATTACACCAATTTGAGGCTATCTCGGATTTACCCCAATGTAACTGATTCATGTAATAGGTGTAAACAGTCTCCAGCCGACCATTCCCATATGTTTTGGTTTTGTCCCAGGCTTGCCACATTTTGGTCTGAAATCTTTAATACTCATAGCACAGCATATACTGTAACACTTCTATATCTCCTGATCCCCTCTTGGTCCTATTTGGTTCCCCCCTACAGCCTCTTCCCTCTAAAATTATGCAAACTGTTCCTGCCTTTGCCACCCTGTTGGCCAGGCGACTCATACTTCTTACAGTAATTGGAAACACCCTCAACCTCCATCTCACAGTAGGTGGGTGAAAGAAGTGCTACAGTCCATTACAGTAAACTTGACAAGCTTAGATTTTCCCTCAATGGTTCCTTAACCTTAGGTCATTTTGAAAAGACTTGGAGACCTCTCTTAAATTATATTGAATCTTTGACATCTCTGCCTGATTGTGACAACTGCCCCCCCCCCCCCCCCCCCATTTATTTATTTAAAATGTTCATTTATTTAATTTCCTCATTGTTGTTGTTTTTTTTACATTTTTATTTCATTTGCTTGTTTACTTTATCATTTTCCTTATTCATGTATTTGTTGTAGGCTATGTATTCTGTACTGTTTACATGTTGTTATTGGATTCATAGAACTGTTCACCTTTGAGTGGGGTGAGATTGTGGGAGGGATAAAAAAAAATGGGAAAAATGATAGAATGGAAGTCTTCTCTGTCACGTTGTACTGACATGTTGCTGCCTGTGGAATTGCTTCCAATAAAGAAAGTCATTTAAAAAAAAATGTAGGTGCTCCGTTACACGAGTGTGATAGCCTACGGAAGAGGGAAGGACAGAGATCTCAATCAAATCCTGGGAGGACACCCAATTAGGAAAATCTTTTTTCCGTAACAGCTGTATGTGTGTGTATGTGTAAAATGGATGTGTTATCTTATCATCACATTCATGACAATTTTTTTTTGGACACAGCTCTAGAAAAATAAACTTACTCCTAGAATTCAGGTCAGGGTTAACACATCAGTGGAAGGAACCTAAGTTCTGGCCATGAAAAGTAATGAAGAGAACTAATTAGAACTAACATGCCAGTTAAAAGAGATACATTGGCAAGGAAACTGTTGGCATAATGTAGATAAGACGGTAATATTAAAGTATTTTGGTTGGCAAGATTGAATCTTTATGATATATTTGCTATCTTTATGTATTGATAACCATTTTAGAAAATGGTAAGATCACATTGTGTTACAGATCCACTGACTGAATCCCTCTGTGTCTCAGAGAAGGCTATTCTGCATTGCTCAAGGTTAGTTTATGAATGCATAACAAATGACACTGACATCCAGTGAGGTGCTTCTCCCCATGTTTTTCAGCCACTGTATTAGTCAGTTCAATTCAGTTTTATTGGAAGTGTAAAATCACCATAAACATGGTCTTGAAACACTTTACAATAACCACATAGACAAGACAAATTGCAATTTACAGTTACAACTGGTATTGCAGGAATAAGGCAATACAATAGGCACTAATGAGATAGGCACAATGATACAGTGAAATACAATATGTCAAAACAAAAAGGCAGTAACACTACCAGGTTATACCAAATGATTGAGAAAATAAAAAAGGTTTTTAATCTATATTTACATTTTTAATGTAACCTGCATCTGATTGGGAAAGAGAGAAGTGGGGCTTGGTAGGAAAAAGCCCTATGCCTGCTGACTTTTTACTGATCTTGGGGACAGTGAGATAGTTACTGTCTTGTGAGCTAAGGGCGCATGTGGGAACATATGGGATGATTAGATCTGATAAATATGAGGGTGCTAGCTCGTGTAGAGATTTGTAAGTCAGTAGAAGTACTTTAAAATCTGATCTGGCCTGGATCGAGAGCCAATGAAAAGCGATTAAGGCTGGCTGGGGTTATATGGTAAGATTTCCTGGTCCTGGTCAGTATCCTGGCAGCTGCATTTTGTACGAGTTGTAGTTTATGCTACGGTGTGGTAGGCTGGAAAAAAAGAATATTGCATTAGTCAAGTCTAGATGAAATAAAAGGCGTGTACTAAGATCTCTGAGATGTTGCGGAGAAATGTGAGCGATGAGTAATAGGGCTGTCAATTTTTAGAAAAAATAGGTTCGAACTAATATCAATTGACCTGTTATTCGTTCGAATATATTCAAATACCCCCCTCCCGCGCACGCGTGTGCTGTCTCCTAAAACACAACAACATGTCAGAATTTGTTTCTTTATTAACTTCACAGCATGTCTAAAATCACATTCTCCCCATTATACCAGCAATCACATTTGTTCTTTAACAGCTGTAGACACTTATTATGTAACTTATTTATGCACTTCTCTCTTGCTCTCAATAAAATGAAATAAAAATCCTCTTTTCATTCCTTGTGAAAATCAAAGTCGCACAGTGCTGCAGTATTTCGTGCAGTATTTTGTTCTAACAAAGAGCACAGAGTAGGATTAAATCTCTGAATGTAAATGTCAAACCACTAACAACACTGAAAACAGAAGGAAGCTCCGACAGCTTTGAACTAAAAATGCAGAGAGGTAAAACATAGAACCAATAGTTCAGCCGAACGGCCCGACTTAAGTTCTGATATTATTTGCCAGAAACACAAGTCGATCAACTTGATCGGGATCCAGTGCTGCTCTCTTTTTATTTACAATATGACCAGCTGACGAGAACACGCGCTCAGGGTGCACAGACGTTCGAAAGTATTAAATTAGAGAACACATCTAAAGAGATAGGGCTCTCATTTCATACCAGGCGCAGGGTGGCAAACCCCGCGCAGTGCTAATTCCTTCCTGCGCAACACCGCGCAGACAGATTTTAGCTCGGCACAGTGACAATTTTGTGTCCAAAAGGCTGTCCTGAAAATTCGCCAACTACAACCTGGTCTACTTTTGGCGCAAGCGGAGCGCAGCTGGTCGAGTGGTAATTTGACTGACTGGCGCACAGTGCGCACACACGTCACCAAACCTCACAGGCAGGTTTCCAGAATGTCAGGCACATCTCAATGTAATACATAAGTACTGTAAGTGAGTAAGCAAACTTTATTCTCTGTGTTTGGTTGCACAGGTTAGCGCTCCAAATGGGTCTCTCTAAAGTACTGTTTGTCCCAACATTGTTGCAGAAGACGGCACAAATGTGTTGGCACATGCAGGTTGCTTTATTTTTTACCTTCTGTCTAGTTCATCCAAAGCAGTTCCTTGGAGTTTGAGCCTCAAGACTGCGCCTCTCTATGCATTCCATCATTTGAGCCCCCTGTCTGCCCCCTCTCCTCTAATGTCGTGACTCATTATCTTGCTGAGTCCTAACTCATCCGTCCGTCCACATTTGTTACTTGTCTTCTCACCATCCTTATATAAATTTACATTGTGCTATGAGACACAGACTACCGCCTGGAATGCAATATTAATGCTTCAGATGGGAAGAACTCAATTAAACCTAGATAATTAGCGCTCGGAAGCTAGGCTAATTCCTGGAAATGAACTGATTTCAGTCTAAATGAATGATGATAGTAAGTTTAAACCAGTGCTATTAACTATTTAGGTACGTTTTTCACAGTAGCAAAGATACAATGTTCTTCCATCATCAGTATTTCAGATCATTAAACTAATAGGCTTTAAATGTGCTGCTGGGGATTCTGTTTGGTTACACAACCCCGTCTGTGCCTTAAATCAGTATTGCTCACTCACCTGAGACTTTGGAGACTCATTGCTCAGTGAAAGTATCTTAATGATTCACAAAGAGTGACATGAAACATTTGGAGTTCTACTCCAAAACAACAGGCTGCAACAGGAAACAGGGAGAGATTTTGCACACAGCCGATGTTGAGAACAATAATTGAGAATAATCTATATTTGTGGTTCCAACAGGGAGGATTCTGTTAATCAAAGGCCCTCACGTACCTGAGGAGAGATTTAACCAGGCAAATGTGGCAGCACCTGTGTGGATGTTTGCCACAAGTGTGAAACTGTACGGGAATATTATTTCATGTGTTCATAGTATTATTTGTTGATCTAGTTTGAGGTGTCTAAATCAAAAATAATCGTTTTAAATATAATAATCAATATTTAGCAATTATGTGTGAGTCACTGCTCAGCATTCAACTTTAGATTCTGTTGTCTGACTTGTATGAATTCACACAGCAATACATTTGTCTCAAAATGACTGACATTTAATTAGAGGAGAAGCAAGCACAGCCGTGGTGTTATTATGCTTTTTGTTCACATTGAATACTGAGAGGTTATGCACCTGCACTGCACCACTGGGGAGAATCAAGTCACATTCATGTATGTCACCTCACGCAGTTCTGTCCTGTTTAGTTATACAAAAATCAATATGCATGCACTACATTTGAAGGCCTATGCTGCTTTTCTCCCTATGGACTAAAATCATATTTATATCATGTTATATTAACAATTGCACATCTCTGGTGTGGATCTTGATAACTCTTAGGAAAGAAATTGTCAGAGCGACAGGTGGACTGTATTTCCTGCAGTGCTATCAGATCACAGTGGACTGTAACTCACAGATACACAGAGTGGGAATAATAATGTACCTGGACCACACTGCACACACCTGGAGACATGAAATCACATATAGCACACGTCACACCCCATGCAGTGAACATGGATTCAATGAATTAACATAATTATGTTGATTTGTGGAGTAATGCATTGAAAAGAAACACCCAAAGGTAAATAATATGTATAGACTGTAATTATGTATGTCTGTGTGTGTAATTTGTACTTAGATGTACCAGTCACAGATTCAGTGATGATTTTATTAACGTGGCTCATGGGGGAAGTGTTTAAGAAACACCTTTTCATACAACAACAAAAAAAGCTACAGTCTGAATAATAACCATAAACCTCAACTACAGGAGCGTGCAGAGAGAGCTCCGACAGCACAGCTGTAAATATACAGCAGTGCACATAGGCCTATTTAAATGTCAGTGGCTTTTTTTCTTGCTTCACAGTTTGTTAAAACAAATGAATCCTCAAGGAACGTTTGGAGGTTATTTAATATGAAACTGCAGATAAATCTTATAAGAGGCTTTGTAGATCTGTATTGCTGATAACTCGGATTCTGGTTCCTTTAATTAACGTATTAGAATTAATGATGAAGCCAGAAATAAAAAACAAGGCTGTACAACAAGCCTCCAGTCTGGTGTTGGAACTGGACTAACTAGAGCAGATGTGATTTACATGTAGTATTGCCTCACTGCCGATTCACAACTTGGATGTTTCTGCAATTTAATGTTTTTCTGAGCATAAGCCATGATTTCTATGTGTTTTGTTTACTTTGTTTAAATACCCCGAAGTCCCCCATTTCCCAAGCTGGGAAATTGCAGCGTAGCAGCAGAATTGCACAGACACACAGTGACTAGCAAAATATGAAGAATAGCAAAATATAAAGAGCAAACTATACATAATAAAATAGCAAAATAGAAAGAGCTAACTATACATAATAAGATAGCAAAAAAGCAATAGCAAATCAAATGTAGTGTACAAAAGTATATACAACAGAGTTGGCAGTGTTGATTAATTAATTTGGGGGACTTGAAGACATGCAGAACAATCACAGAGCCCCCACTGCACTAATTATGAAAGAATATAATCATATTATATGTCAAATTAAACAGCAGAAGCTGGCCCACAGCCTGTAAAAACCATGACCCAAACACAGCCCAAACACTACTCAAATAAACAACTAAACATCAAACTTCATGATGAAGCACCTCTGTGTGGACCCAGTCAAAACACATCAGCTACCGCTCATCTGAAAGAGCCGGCTACAAAGATTGAAACGCACCCGCGGCTACACAGAAGCTACACAGAAGCACGGCAGAGAGAGAAGCCAACAACGAGCAAAGTCGAGCAAATACAGACGCTGCTTGGCCAAAACATGGTTGTACATTTCCTCTTACCGTTGCTGTTTTGCCGTGAAAATTTTGTTTTATGGGTAAATCCCATAGACTGTAAAAAAAAAAACAAAAAAAAAAACAGATAAAACAGTCTATGGTAAATCCACAATATTTCCAGTTTGAACTTTGACCGGTGTTACATCTAAATCAGTCCGGAGGCGTCACACGTTTCAGGATTCTGCTGATTCTGATTGGCTCATGAGAAGAATTCTGATTCTGATTGGCTGCCAGTACTGTCAATCACATCAACGTGGGTATAGCCTCATTCTATTGGCTCTAACGGTTCGAATGAGCTGTCAATCACTCAAATCAACCAATCCGCTGCAGAGATAGAGCCAGAAGTAACTGCAGCAGGTCAGTGCAGCTTTACACAGAGGGACATGGAGGGCCTAGAAGGTAGTTGTTATTTAGTCCCGTTTGATTCTTTTTCAGTTAGTTTATGCAAATTGTGTGAAAATAAAGATTAAACAATGGTTTATAGTGGCAGGTGGTTCTAAGCTGTGCCAAAAATGGACATTTTGGAAAGCTCGCCTGAATATTTTGTAGTAAAATCTCAATAGCTTAATTTTGTACTGCTTCACTTTATCAGATTCAACCACTGCAGAGATAATGTTCATACATTGTACAATTATTTGATAGAGGTTTTGAGCTTTAGCAGCATCATTCTGAAGGACACCCATCTAAAATATGGGGGGGGCATCTTAATTTACTCTTCACCAGTAACACATAGTATACTAAAATGTACACATCTCAGCAATTTCCCCCCCCCCCCCCTTTACTATGATATCAAAAGTATTCAAATAGACCTTGTGGTTGCAGAGATATACTCATTTTATTATGGATATGCAATTTTCGAGAAAAGGCCTAGAAAATAGGCTAACAGTATTGTGTACACAACACTATAATATACTGAGTAATGTGTATTTCCAGATTGCTTATTGACACAAAAACCTAATTTGAGAAATGTAGTGTATTTTTAACCATCCCTGATCCTGCAGCAATTGTGCCCAGAGTTGTAGTTCAGGAAAAGTCTAGGTTCAGTCCATTGCTCTTCATCACTGTAAGAGATGTGAATATATTACTCCACTGAATTTAAAAGAAGAAGTTAATTAACAAAGCATTCAGCTACAATAAAAATTGAGGATGTCATTTCTGATTGACCACAGACTTCCAGGCAAGGTGCAAGTTTTTTTTTTTTTTTTTTTTTTACAATCATCCCAATTAATATTAAGTGCTCTTTGAAGAGAATGTAAATATCTTACATACAGTATTCAGTGTGCATTGTTTGCTGGCTACTGAGTTATGCTCACAAGTCTAAAATTGAACTACCTTTTGCTCCAAAAAGTGAAAATTGTTACTTACCATCAGGCGTCATTACCGTCACACAATTGGCTGAACGATGGTAATGCCATGTTCTAATCCTGTAACTATGGCATATTAACATATTTAAAATATTTTAACATAATTGTCACATAAATGAACAGTGGCCAAGAGTAATTTACTTTTTTTTCCTCAAGGTTGTGCCCTTGTGAAAACGATGAGCCACATTAGCAAAAACCCTTTCTTCTGGCCCTTGAGGATCTTGCTCTTGTCCCAGAGCCTCAGTCAGTAACAAAAAGGCAAATGATTCTCCCAGTGAATATGTGAGAGAAGTTGTGTTCCCTCATGACACGTGTAACTTGTTTCTGAGGTACAGTACATTTCAGCAAAACACTCTGAACTGTTCAATTAGATTTTTACAAAATGCTATTTGCATGAAAAGTTTAGTAATTTATGTCCCCCTAACCCAGACTTTTGAAGTAGGGTTCTCTATTTCCAAACTAAAATAGTCTAACTTGTTCGGTAATGGCCCCTAATAAACACACTCTCAGATCAGGATGCACAAATCTTCAAATTACTCACATTTATTGAGATCAATCAGTCCTTCTGCCATGTCTGGCCTTGTGGTCCTCCTACTTTCAGTTGCAACAACAACTGAATAATAGTTTGAAAAACCTTTATTGCTCTCAAACAGTTGGTGTGATGGTAGGCTATATGCAGCGATATTCAACTATAAAATGTTCTAATTGCCCATATACAAACCAAATGAATATTAAATAAATACTGTATGTTTTTTCAAGTTTTATGTCACAATGAAAAGCGAAGTTTTAATGAACGAATGAATTTGATACTTTACTATGTTCAAAAGTCTGGGTTAGGGACAAGCCGATAACCGTATTGGGATTTACACTAACAAAACTAAAATGTCCAAATATCATAATTAAGACACAGTTGTTTTTTCAGAGCTTTTACAACTTAGCCCCAACAGATACAATAACTGTTTTTTCAAATTTTTTTTTTTTTTTTTTTTTGAAAATTCATTTTGGGTGCAGAAAAACTCCTAATTGAAGAATCACCCAGCTCCAGATGAGGTAAGCATTAGTTTGAGAGAGAGAGAGAGAGAGAGAGAGAGAGAGAGAGAGAGAGAGAGAGAGAGAGAGAGAGAGAGAGAGAGAGAGAGAGAGGGCGGGGGGTCGCTCCAGTTTTCTGCAGATTCAAAGTTTTTTTCCTCCGTCTCTCTGCGCGCTCATCCACGCGGCGGGTGGAGGAACAGTCCACCGCGGTGTGACAGCGGAGCGCACGACTCACTCACCATGCCCGGCTCTTCTCCATCACTTCAACACACGGATCGTACTGTTTATGTTTTTTTGCTGTAACTTTATTTATTCCACTGCTGCACCATGAGTGCTGAATGCAGCAGCTACTACAGCACCGACGGCATGTTTGTGGACGGCTTCTCCTGCCCCAAACCGGGAAACGCCGCTGCCGCTGTTTACTGTTGCGGCTTTAATGATATGAAGTATTGCTGTGATGATCCCAACAGTTTCTTCCCGTACGAGTACGGATACATGTGGTGGCTGAGGTATGTGTTTCCTCCGTCTTATTAGCAGTCACATTTTCTTTAGTTGACTCACTTATTTAGAGACTAATGTGAATGAAGATGTTGGAGGCTCTGTGATCCTCAGGCGATGGACTGATCACGGTGGAAGTGAAAGACTTCCTTGAGACTGCAGCTTTTTGTCTTCCTCCTGCTAATCAGAAATCCAGGCAGCAACAGCAGCAGCACCTGTTTCACAGCCTAACTCATACTTAGTGATTCACCACTGCCTCTGCCACTCATTAAGAAAGCTAAAGACTTCATCTGCTTGAGTCCTCTGAATCCATCTCCTCACTCACTCTCAGCCAGGAGAGCTGGATTATTGCTATAATCTAGTGAGACAGGTACAACTACACTTCACATAATTGACTTCATTTGTGAGGGGTTTAGGGAGACAGAGTGACACTGTGTGTGTGTGTGTGTGTGTGTGTGTGTGTGTGTGTGTGTGTGTGTGTGTGTGTGTGTGTGTGTGTGTGTGAGAGAGAGAGAGAGAGAGAGAGAGAGAGAGAGAGAGAGAGTTGGTGATAGGTGGATTTGCAAAGGTAAATATTAACTTAACACATTTTCCTATGTTCGTTATCTCTCCTCTCCTCTCCTGTCCTCTCCTCTCCTCAGTATTGGCGCTCTGATTGGTCTGTCCATTGCAGCGGTGGTCCTACTTGCATTCCTCATCACCGTTTGTGTCCTCTGCTACCTCTTCATCGCCACCAAACCTAGTCGTCTTGACAACGGCCTACCCCTAAGGGTGCCAGGTTGGTGTGTGTGTGTGTGTGTGTGTAGGCTCTCATTAAGTCCACAGTTGTGTTGTGACAATAGGAAGTACAATGTGATGCGCTCCTCCTGAAAGCCTGCAGCTCTGAAGGAATCTCAGCAGACAGCAGCATTTTCAGGCTTTTAATGACTCATTTTTCTTTATTTTGCTTGCTGGTAGTTTGCTACCTGCACAGAACATACGGTACATGCAATGTGGTTGAACTTTGTGCAACTGTTTGTGTGCTTTTTCCAGAAGGAGATCCCAGTGAGGGATCGAGCAGTGCAAGAGCATCTGGTCCACAGGGATTTAGAAAACACTTCAAGAGCAGGAAGCTGGACTGTGATAATCAGCCGCCAGACCCCGAGCGCCTGTTCCAGAGGTGTTTCACAGCCACAGTCACCAGTGTCAAAGTGGAAAGCCCCTCATAGTCTGCTAAAAGACTTAACGCAGAACAAGCAATCCCGAGGTCAGGAGAGCCCGTGTGTCTTGAGGCAGACTGGGCTGCCATGGCGAAGACACTGGGAGGAGCAGAAGCTGACATTATGTGCTGTACAATTGGAGGTGGTTGAGTGGAGTGTATATTAAACACCGAAAAAAGAACCACTACTGAGTGCTGTAGATAATCACACATTAAGAAGGCGCTGAAATAGGATGACATGACAGTGCATGTAAGTGGCATCATTAGAGTCAATGATGGGGTAAAAAATGGATCATCACGGCAAATGAAAGGCCAACAAAAGAAGGAACATGAGTGTGTTTGTCCAGGTTACATTCAGGAAGTACAGTTTCATGTGCATCCAGGAAAAGGAAAAGACAAGATACAAGAAGATACAACAACAGCTGAGCCTGGACAATGAGGCTGTGTCTCCTTGTCCTATTCTATTCTATTATATGTATTGACATCTGCTAAGTTTTACTCAGGGACTGAGGGATCTGTGGGGAAGAGGGTGTCCACGAAAGAAAAAATGGAGGCTCCTTCATTATTTTGTGTTTTCTTGAAGTAATGACTGAGACCTGGGTGGATGCTTAAACATAAGGGGCTCTAGTTTTGTGGTGCGATGCAAGGTGGTGCAGGGTAGTCCAGCCCACGCAGTGCAAGTTTCGTGCAGCGCAACAAGGCGCGTTTTGAAAAACACAAGTCAAAAGTCCCAGCCCCTTTCCTCAGACTTCTCTCTGAAGCCACGCCTTCACCTTTCCGCGGACGTACGTGAAGACACCCAGCGCATATTACCAGAGCTACATTGCCACCCACCAGACTGGAGTGTGGCTTTTCCAAGGACGTAGATGAAGACGCTGATTGTGCACGCGAGAGGAGGGAGAGAGGGAGAGAGACGGCAGCTTGATTTGGCGTAGGCAGAAATAAGACATGAAGGCATCTGATCGTTTTTTTGCTCTCGGAGCGAAAAGCATGGATTGGTCAGAGTTTTGTTGTATTTCCGTTCCTCTTTCTGAATATATAAAGTATTGACTACTCTCAGGATAGAAGGACCATTTCACCCAGTATAACAAAACGTGTTTCTGCAGGATTACCAACTATATCTTTAACACAGATTAAAAAGTGATGCAAACTAACTAGTTCACATCTCTCTGAGCCAACCACAAACAGCCTCGGCATCAGAGAGTGAGTATATATTCGACATCTCTCATCTCAAAAATTAAAAAAAAAAAAAAAAAAGAGAGAGAGAGAGACGCTCGCCGACAAGGGCCGGAAACGGTTTTCAGTGTATCAGAGCAAATCTGATTAGTAACCTCCTCCCAGACTACTTTTGCTTCATCAGTCTGTTGAGGTTCGCGTTACCATATATCCGGCCACTGTGAGCTTGAACCTCCCGCACCAAAACATCAGTTTCCTCCTGGAAAAAGTTTGGCCATCTGGCGTCGCTGTCTCCCTCGCCCATGTCGAAATATAAAAATGACAAAATTGCAGCTAATTTGATACAGTATGTGAAAATCTGAGTCGGCTGTGTTAAACCCATTCACGCCTTCTCCCCTCCCTCTTTCCCTCTTGCGGAGGGACAGGAGGAGCACCCGCGCCGGGGTGCACCGTGCATGAAACGTGCAAGGTGCGCCTGGACACACCCCGTTGCGCCTCGCCTGCGCTTGGTCTACGAAACTAGAGCCCCACGACTGTGACACTGGAGATTGATGTTTGGACTCTGTCCTTTATTGTATGTTGCGTATGATTTCTTATTCCATGTTTCTGTAAACTCAACCAATGAGGGCTTTGCTTGAGCTCCAATCCCCCTTAAATCAGACATCCATTAATATTTAAGCATAAATCAACAATACCAAAAACATGGCATATAAGGACGTGGCAGTAAATGGCTTTGGTAGCGAGAATTGAAAAGTTACTTGGTCTCTGGTTACACATCAGCTGATAGCCACAGAGAATGAAGCAGTGAAAAAGAAGCATGAATGAAACTGAAATGATATAATGGTAAATTCAAATGCAACTTCAGTGCTGAACTACACTCAACTATAGGCTACTTTAAAATTTAAATCCTGGACGCAAAACAAAACAGCAACACAACATTTTGCAAAAATCAGCTCAGCAGTCCTAAAGGATCTGAATGAATGTTCTGTTGTCAACTTTGGTGAACTTTGACCTGTGAATTTGTGCACACAGCCAACCCCAAGACAGTTCTGACCTTTACCAGGGTACTGAACACAGGGTGCTACCATAGCTAATGATTGTTTTACATGACCCTCTTTTATTTGACCTCCTCTTTTGGAGTGAAAACTGATGCTTAAAAGAGTGATGGTTTGCTGAGATAGGCCTTGGTAAAACACATCTTTTAAATAAACTGTGAAATGATCATCCTATTTGTGTTAACAAGCTAACAGGTTGTTAGCTAACAAGGTTTATCCTTTTTAATGACTGTAAAAAAAAAAAAAAAGTATGTTAAGAGGGGGGGGGGGGGGGGGGGGGGGGGGGGGGGTGTAAGCACCAGAATGAAGTAAACAGACCAGCACAGAGAAAATAGGTTGTGATAAAGTCCAGGAACTATTGGCACAGTCTAGGGAGCTAAGGCAGGCTAGCTCGAGGTAGTTTCTACACCACAAACTTCCAGCCACATGTGGGGGAGTGAGTGTCACTCTGGTGAGACTGGTAGCCTACCCAATACTGTGTCTTGTTGGTTCCTCTTAGAGTCTTTAAATTTCAACCATTAATGTCAAGAAATACTAATTGTTTTGGATGAAAGACATATATTACATATTTTATCCTTGATGTACCTGAACATCATCTAAGATAAGGTCACTCTTGCTGCTGCTTTTTATTAGTAGATACTGGTAAAAGTAATTCAGGACATAGGCTATACAAAGCTTTCTGACCACTGTGCCCTTTCATTTCTTATACTCAAGGATTCCAATTCAATCAGCCACTTAATCGGTTCTTTGTACATTTTAATGAGGAAGGAAAACTTCAGATTGCCTAGCTGTGCTATCTAAGACAGTATTCTGTATACAGGCATACAAGAGTGGAGCCAATAACACACTGTGCTTTGCATCTATTGGATAGTCAATTCCATCTTAAAACTTTCAAGTGCCCTTGTTTTTTGTAACTCAGAATGTAGCGCAATTATTTATAAATGTACACACATTGTGTACCCAGAGATTGTGATTAATGCTCTCTGTGCATTTGTTTTTATCAAAACTGATTTCTTGTATTTTGTTAATGCCTATGTTAGCATTTTATCTGCCTTCTACTTGGTAAACATGGTTTAAAAATTAAAGTAAAGCAGAAAGGGCCTCTTTTAATAATGTGTTGGTAAATGTGTCTTTAAAGGTTTCTGTGGCAACATGTGATTTTTGTCAGTTACTTTGCAGAATGAAGTTTCTTTTCTACTCATGCACATGTGGTTAAAACTTTTCATTGTAAATATCAACAGAAAGGGGTGCACAGCAATACCCTGTAGCAGATATACAAAGAATTGACTGAGGGTTTAGTATTTCCTATGATGCCCCTTTATGTTTGATGGTGTGTTTTTTATGCTTTTCATGAATTTACACAGTGATTTATTCACAGTGCTTGGCAGAGCATCAATAAATTCCCATGGAAAGATGCAACCTGATTATTATGCAGTAATGCTGTCATTTCAGTGATCGACTTCAGGTGTCAGGTCATGATGGTGAAGCAACAAACAAGCTCCTGGTATTGATCTTTGAAGCAGGATTCTGAGGCACATACACAAGGAAATGCTATTAAATGTATGGAATAAAATAGTAATGACCTAAATTTATACAGCACAATATCAAAAATGTATAACGTGCTCTACAGTCTGTATACAGACAATTTGAATAAAATCACTCACAGATATGCACTAAAACAGTGAGAGATAAACCAACATGTGTTTCAGGGTGTACAGAATTCTTGCTGACAGGACAGCCTGGACACTACTGAACTTATTCATTGTGACTGAGAGTTAGACAGTAAGTTCGGATTTCAAGGTTTTAAAGAGTGAGACAGTCAGATGTCAGCAAGAAGATTATTCAGAAATAGTCGACACAATAGGAAAAGCCTCTGCAGCCATGTATTCTGAGAATGAAAACCACTAAGGTTTAATGATATCAGACAGGTATGAAGGGGACTGTCCGTTTGTGAGTTTTTGGATGATTAGAAACAAATTGGCGAATTTAAAAGCAGTGTAATGTTTACGGGACAGGAAGACAGGTTTTCAGCCAGATCAGAGATGAGAAAAGTCAACCTCTGTGATGTCTTTGAAGTGCCAATCGAAGGAGACCATCAGATCATATGTGACACATGTTGTCAGGCTTTGAGAGATCACTGTGTCGTCAGCAATTGCTGTCACTTGACCAAGCTACTGTCTACATCAGGCAGGAAACTAAATGACAGCTGGTGTTTCACAACAGACAAGCAGCTCTTCAATTAAAAGATCTGAGAAGAGTCCCTGGCTTTTACAGGAGTCTCATCACAGGAGTGCACAGGGCCAACAACAGAACCCAGGGGATTTCTTCTTTGTCAATTGTGGCCCAAAAGTAATTTGTCACAGTTAATTCATGCAGTTTCTGCATGGCTTTGTTATGTTGCCTACTCTGACACTGACACTCCTCTACCACTCCCCCTGTCCTTCAGTAACCTTCCCACCTTTCAACCACCTGTTTCATTGTTGCGCTCCTTCTCACCCACTCCTTATTCCCTTGTCTATTCCTGGTATATTTACTGGCTCCTTTCCAAATGTCCTCTGTCAGATTGTGGTTTTCCTGTACTGCGTCATGCCCTGTCTTCACCAGTTGTTTTTCCTGCGTGCTTTGTCCTGCTGAGCTTTAATAAAAAATGAACTGAACTGAGTTGTGCAACTGAGACGGTGAGACCTCTCCTGAGCTGAACAAGAATTTGTCCCTGTTGGGTTTTTTTATATATTGGTTTGTAACTGTGATAAGCAGCTCCACTGCCAAGCTTATTTGTTGTGTTTGTATTTAACATGTCCAGTGAGCAGCTCTTGATCATGAA
Source organism: Trachurus trachurus (assembly GCF_905171665.1). Lineage (NCBI taxonomy): Eukaryota > Metazoa > Chordata > Actinopteri > Carangiformes > Carangidae > Trachurus > Trachurus trachurus. Next base: position 24,106,344 of record NC_139900.1, read on the forward strand.
GGCTGTTTGTCTCAGTTTCTCCTTAACTTTTAAAGCCACTGTGCTGGTTAAAAGAAAAAAGATAAATGGATCAATGACACTCTGCAGAGAGTTATATCTTGGCATAATAAGAGCATCTTTAAAAAATAAATAAATAAAATAAAAAACCTATGTGGGAGGTTTCAGTGAGAGGGATGACAGTGACAATAAACCTGCTTTGATCATTTTACAGCATCATACGGTATTTTTCACAACCATTTTTCTTCAATCACAGATTGAGAGCTCAATGTAGATCTGTATCATGAATAGTCCAAGAGCCCTCAGTGAGAACTTTTTAGTGCATCATATACACAAGCAACATTTTGCTCAGCTCCAGCTTGTAATGAAGAAAGCTATTGTGATTTTACTTTGGATGGATCACACAACCCTGTCTGACTGCATTCTTTTCATCAGGCAAAGTGAGATATGTATCTGTTGAATACAGAACAACCTGTAGAGCCTCTATTAGCATCTATTGTGCTTCAAACTACAGTAAGAGGAGACATCTCCATTTAAATAAACTGTGAAAGTGGTACGTAGGTGTGGAAACGGTGCAGAAGCGCGAGCAACAGAATCAACCTGATTTTGTTCTGGATTGTATGTCCAGTATGACCTGGTCGAAACTGCTTATTATGCAATGATGCAATTATGCAATAAATGTGAGTTGTTTGTCACCCCTTTGAACTGACACGCAAACCACATAAGAAATTAGACCTACAGTAGATGCATAAGTGCCAGAGGCAGAGTGTGGGCTATAGAGAGGAGATGTGATTTGAGCTTTTTATCTATTTTAGGAAATCATTTAATTCCAGATTATCGGCACTCTGACATATCCACAAGTTTCCGACGTCATCTATGGGCAAAACCGGAAGTCAGTTTTGCCGGTTTGGTGGAATTGTACGTTTACGTTTCCATGGTTTTCAGGCGTTGTCATAGTTGCGGTAAACGCATGGATCTATTAACGCTGGCTTTTAACACAGATGTCAATTTGTGTGATATCCACTGTTAAAAGCTGGTGTGATGATCCATGCGTTTTACAGATTTTCATTGGGGGGAAAAAAAAAAAAAATCCATGCATTTACCGCGACTACCGAAACCATGGAAACGTAAACATAACATTCCACCGGAAGAGCAAAACCGGCAAAACAGGCTACGTTTTTGACGTTCGGAAAAAGGTGGATACATGTGTCAAGAAATTTATCCAAGGAGGAATGACTTAACCACAGATAAAACATCTTTTCAGCCCTGAAATATGAAAGAGCTGTGGTAAATCAATGTCGCTTCTCTTTTTGTTAGGAATAGATGGGTTCTTTATGGGTTGGCAATGAAAGTATTAAGAGGGGCGTCGCGTGGCGTAGTGGTTAGAGCGGGCGCCCCATGTATAGAGGCACAGTCCTCGCTGCGGTCGGTCCCGGTTTGAGTCCCGCATCGGGCGCCATTTGCTGCATGTCATCCCCCCACTCTCTGCCTCCCCGTTTCCTGTCTGTCTCAACTCAACTGTACTATCTATAAAAAAAATAGATAGTACAGATAGTAAAAAATATACTTAAAAAAAAAAAGTATTAAGAGATTAAGAGAAACATGGACACTGAAGGCCTCACAACTGTATTTTCTTCTTAAAGGGGAACTAAACCCCTCAGTTTTGGATGACGTGCTCTAAGCTTGAAATTCAAAAAATGCCTTGATTATGGGCGGGACTCCAGGAGCACTCTCCGATCCCCCCTCCCCCCTGCGCCCCATTCACACCCGCGAAATCACACAAAAGAGAAAAAAAAGTAATAAACACACATCGACACTTCTGCTAGTGCTAACGAGCTACTAACGAGCTACTAACAGCACTAGTAGCGCGGACACTACTAGGAGCCCTGACACAGTGCATCTACAGCTGATCCGCCGGCTCGTTAGCTCGTTAACGGCTCGTTAGCGCCAGCGCCGGCCGCACTAACGATTCCCGTTCAGGCAGCTGTTAGCAGCCGTTAGCCGCAGCAGAGCAGCTAAACTGCCTAGCAACCGTTAGAGGCAGGCAGCAGCCGGTGCTGATTGGTCGGGGAGCTGGTGGCCGATGACGAAAGCTGCCTCCAAAACGTCATCTGCTCCATCTCAGCCAATAGAAAAATTCGATTGTAATAGCCGTGTTTCAACCCATAGAGGGCAGTCACTCTACATTTTTACTACAAAATACACCAAGTTGAAATATTTTGACTAAAATGTCAAAAGTTGGACCAGAATCAACCAACAACACTACCTTATACCCAAATATATTTGTTTTCAGCAGAAAAAAGTGGTTTGGGGGTTTAGTTCCTCTTTAAGCAGAAGAGAAGGTTGTTTGGTGTCAAAGATGGATCTTCACTTTAAAATCATTTCAGCGTTCCCCTTATTTCACAAAAAACAAACCTGCATCAACCTGTGAAATAGTTGTCATTCTGTAAATATTGATATTGATTGTAAATACATTTGCTCAACCTACGGCGGGGGGGCCGTGTGCCCTCCATCGTTGGATTGAGCTGGCAGAAAATCTAGGTAGCTACACTTTGTCAGGTTGTGCATCACCTCTATAGTCAGAACTGCTGTAACTTTTTGAAACCGTTCTCATTATCTTGACCACCAACACCTACTGATAAAAAGCGAAAAACAACAATAACAACAGCAGCAACAACAACAAGCTATGTTGTGAGGTAAAAGAGAAATGCTTTAAGGAAACATCGGACAGACTCAGCCTCATGTTTGAACCTCATTCAGAAACCAGACTGTGTTGTGACTAGTGAAGTGAGATACTTGATTTTACCCGCAGATTATGTGTTGCAATGGTAATTTCTGTTTAAACCTGAATTAGAGGGTAAAATACAGTAGTATTTTATACAGTACTGTGGTTATACCCTCCTCATTTATATCTCTGTAGGAAGGCAAGATAACAGGGAGCTCAGTAATACAGTTTAACAACAGTGCTCCACAGTGATTACACAGCTGAATCAGCGACTCTCTAAAGCTGCTTTCATACAAACTGAACATTATTATTTTCTTGAAGGAGGATTGAGTGTATTAGATATTAACTGTATTTCATTACCAAGAGCTGTTTTCTTCAGTGGCCAATGTGTGTTATCAAGTTGGTTTATATAATATTGAAATTCAGCCTTTTGTTGTCACCCTTAGATTTGGTCATTTGTAATCCGACTTCTCCTGTGCACATGGTTGGTGACTGAATGTTTCTCTGTGAACTGCAGTGTGTATAATGAGGAGCCAGGGGAGGACAATCCATCTTCTGAGTGTGAGTCAAGTGTCAGAATTCGAAACAGGCTTTAAGGCTCTTTGAAGACACATTTCTCCCTCCTACAGGTGCAGAGATCACAGTTGAATGAGCATTAATAATAAATGAGACAGCGGCCACCTGGAATGATTTCAGTCATTTTCCACCTGCCCTCCTCTCAGCACCTCCAATTAGAGACCTGTGATTTACTGTAGGGGGAGGTGGTTCAAAACTAGAAAAAATTAAACTGGAACTACTGAAACAATGCAACACAAGAGAGCCTTTACTGCTATCCTATTACCTAAGTATAGTAACAAACTGCAGTGCCACAAATGCACTCCTGCACAGACAGCATGCCGACTCTTTGTCATATGTCTGATGTGATTATAGTGCCACTGTCTGGTCTCAGACAACAAATGCAACAGCTCATCATAATCAATTTCATCCTTACAGGAATCTCTACTTACCTCTACTTACAAGTTACTATTGTATTGACCCCTCCCTGTAAGAATGCATTTATTTTCATGGCCCAGATAAAACAAAGAGAGTGTAAAAGAAAGCTACAGATGTAAGGCAAATGACAAATCTGATAAAGTTACTCATTAACATCTCTGTCTTAAGGGCACGAAACAGGAAGGGTGACATTATGACATGTGCTGCAACCTTTGCCCAGCAAACCTCTTTATTATTTCAGAAGGAGCTGAGGAGGAAACACAAAAACACCAGTACAAGGACTGGGAGAGATACACCTGCTCTAGCAGTTACACTATTTCATACAAGTAAGTGATTTAACATGTTTCCTTTAGTTACTTTATTTTGTAATGACTGTTTGTGTGTAAGTTGTGTAAGACAGTTGAGTTCCTGTGGATGACCGAGGAATGTATGTGACACAAACTGAGTAGTCATATGACCTCAATCACAGCTACTGTGGCCTACATCACCAGATTAACTTTTTCCACTATTACCTGCGCACAACTGCATTTACTGCATTTAAGCTACACAGCCAAAATATACGATATTTAACAACTATCTGCTATTTGAATCACACATATTTGTGAGTGTGTGTGTGTGTGTGTGTGTGTGTGTGTGTTTGAAGTTAATTAGTAAGCAGTTCAGGACTATAATCACATTGTTCACAACCTGGCAAGTCAACACCCTGTCATCATGTGACAGCTATTGTGTGAAGAAGACAAGACAAGCTGCTCTGTGTTTGTCTATGTCAAATGTGTTGTTAGTGTGTCCTTTCCATTAACACATGGGAGTTGTTTATAGGTAACACAGCTCTATGCATTTAAAATATGTAAATCACTATTGTGCTATCTAGTGTATCTTACACAAAACTGTGTGGGGAGATGAGGATATTATTACAGCACTTTGAGAGCCTGTTGCTATTTGAAAACTTAAAGAAATAACTTTTATTGACCTCAGTATTGCAAACATTATATATATATATATATATATATATATATATATATACGGTAACTAATGTTTGTAGGTCATCTTTATCTCTTTATCCAAAACAAAAGATTATGATTGATGACGTTGGCACTGATGGAAGGTACAATTAAATCTTATGAAAAAGAGACACTATCTATATTTTACATCATCATCATATAATATCATATCTGTCCAATCAAATCTAAACATGCTTTGAGGATTCAAACAATATTAACCCTCTGATATTAGAGTTTTCATCGACTGAGAGCCATATAATATGAGTTGGTTGGTCTTGAATTATGAAACATGAAGTGACACCCTCAATATATTATACATAACAAGGTTCATTGTTTTATCAGCCTTATGTTGAATAATATATTCAAAGTTTAACATTTTGTCTTATAACAACACTGATAATCCCATAAGTGCATTGAAAGAGGTGTTGTTTGTTGTGATTGTACAGCCTCTCCACACTGGCAGTGAATGTGTCACTTCCTATATTGTTTTTTCCACATGAGATATGCGACAAAGTCGGAGTCCTTGTTTGATGTATAATATATTATAAATTCCACTAAAACTTTCAAAACAAGTGTACATGTTGTGTATGTTTCCCTTTTTATGTTTTCCTGAGGGAAAGTCACACAAAGAGGTTATTCTGTACTTTTCACAAAGTAAAAGTAACCAGTTGATGATTTTGTTTCTGCAGGTTTTCCTACGAGACAGAGAGATGGATCGTCGGAGCTGCAGTGTATTTGTGGTTTTGTTTCTTTGTGGAACTTTTATCAGAGAAGCATATCCCAGCCCTGTATCGAATGGAGAACACAAAGCCCCTCAGAGACATCTTCTAAGTGAGGAAGATCACACCATCAGTAATGGCACTGCACTTGACAGTAAGTTAGAAATGAACTCTGCTGAGTGTTTTACCGTCGCCTAACTATTTACAACCAGGTGTAGCTGAGGACCTTTGAGCTCTGTCCCACTTAATTTACGAGAAACATGTCCAAATGCGCTGGTGTTGACCTTTGACTTTATCGTTACCAGATACACTTCATTGTTTTCTTGCTGTTTTCCTAGGGGCAGTGGATCCAGGCGAGGGCAGAAAGTCAGTGGAGTGGTCCTATCTCGCTGCAGCGCTGGGCACCGTCCTCACCATCTCACTCTTTATCGTGATGACTGTCAAGTTTCGCCTCTTCCATCGATTCCTGGCCAGCTACAGACACTCCCTGCTCCAGGAGTCAGACGGGATCAGCCAGTACGGTCATGATGTGTCTTTCCCCAACAGTGTGTCGGGTAGAATGGGAGTGGTCGGTGGGACTGTGAATGGGCTGGATGACGATGATGACGGCTTCATTGAGGATAATTATATCCAGAGTAGTGAGAAAGACAGGGCAGAGAGAGAGAGAGAGGAGGAGGAGGAGGATATGGAAGATAGTGATGATGATATTCAGTTCACAATAGGGTGATTAGGTGAAGGGAGATAAAGAAGAAATGTATGAAACCCACTTCAATTTCACAGTCAGTGTTTGGTTAATGTGAAAACTAAATAAGCCACAGTTTAAACTATTTAGTGAGGACTGGATTTGTGTACAAATTAGCACAATGAAATATAATCTAAAATAAGTGTATGATAAAAGTCATATTTTTTTTGGTAATTGTACAATTGTATAAACAGGAATAAATTATTGTAAATGAAGTGTTACTGCTTATCACTTAGTGTTAATTTGGGTACAGTGTGTACAGTGTCTGTACTTTGTGAATGTTGCTTTTTGTGCCCTTTCCCCCCCAAAAAAGTTTTGGAAAGTCAAAACGTTTCTTTTCATTAAAGCCAAATCTGTAATATTTACAATTAATACATTGTGTGTATATTAATCTTTAAGATGACACATTTGTACACTGTGGCATGCTGCTCGTACTCTGCCAATGAGACATTTTTAGTAATGTAAGATAGAGGAAAAATATAATACATTTAAACATTTGCTCTGAATCTTTTTATGTGAACATTTAATTCATGAATAAATTCAACTTGATTGAAATTTCATCACCACTCATTCTCAAATAAATGTTGCCACTCTGGTCTTTAAGCTCCTGGTGTCAGGTTTTCAAGGAATGCAGAACCCAAATGCAGACTTTCAATGAACACAAGGATTTATTTAACAGGCTCGACGTGACACAGGAACATAGGAAACACACCACGGATGGACGTGGACAAACGACAATGAACCAACAAGGACAAAGAGAGACACTGAGGTTAAATACACGAGGGAACAAGACACAGGTGGTGCAATTAACACAGGTGAGACACATTAGGTAATCAAGGGCAGGGAGCACACAGGAAGACAAGACAAGGACTTCCAAATAAAACAGTAAAATAACACTAAAACAAGACAAGGAACACAACAGGGATAAAGAAACTAGAGTCCAAAAAAAGAAGCCAAACAAAAAACCAAGCCACTGCGTGGCGGCAAACTCAGGGCATGACACATGGTACAGAACTCGTAAGAAACATCCAACACAGTAATGTTTTGATTTGATGTGTACACTTCAAACGCAGCCCATTTGAATAAAAAAAAACTCTGGAGTCAGACAGTATGAACAAAGGAAATGTGTATTTTTCAAGTTTTTGAACCATTGTTGAGAACAGATTGTTTCCCTGGTCATGTGCAGGTTTTCCTTGGACAATGTTAAGTAGTTGTAGATTTATCAAAATGGCAACACAAAGACTGGGGAAAAAAAGAGCCATGGTGTCCTAAAACAGGATACTGACAGTGATTTTCTCATTTGTTTTCCATGTTTAACATATTTACACTTGACAAATGTCATCAATGGTAAATCCTTGTTTCACAGACTCTCTCAGCTGTTTCTTGTCATTCAGATCAGGCTGCTCCTGCTAGAGGACGTCTCTCTCCTGGCTTGTCCCATCTGTCCCCCTGAGACACTGAACACCTGCACAGCTCGACTCCCCATCCTCCTGGCTCTGCTAGTTCTCATCATCATCATCATCATCCTCCTCCTCCTCTGCTCCCTTCGCCTCTTCAGGTAGACCAGCACGCCGTAGGCCACTACAGCCAAAGCCATGCCAGTGCCGGCAGCCATCAGCACCAGCCCAGACACCAACATCTCCCTGCTGTCATAACCTCTGCTGCCGAGTGTGGCCATACAGAGCAGCACTGTCCCGCAGAGTGTCACTGACAACCCCACGGCAAGAATCAGCGCCGGGTCGGCCCTCCCGCCGCTCTTCAGCTGGTCAATCCGACGGCGGCTGCGCACACAGTTCATGTCCTGGATGGCGGAGCTGAGGAGCTGCTTGAGCAGAACGGCCAGGGCTAAGAGGCAGAGGGTGGTGCCCACCCCGAGCCGCCACTCCCCGGACAGACTGGTGGTGGTGGAGAGGAGGCCCACGCCACCCAGGCCCAGTCCCAGTATGAGAGCCACCGAGGCACAGTAGCACAGCAAGGAGCGGCGCGGCTCCCTGAACCACCACAGCTCCACCTGCTCGTCCAGGACACGTCTTTGCATCAAGGTGGGCTCCAGGTAGAAGCTGTGGGGGCGACGTGTGGCGTGGTAGAAAGTCTGCATCTCGGACATGGCAGGTCAGCTCACCCAGAACCACACTGACCTCGTGAGAGCAGAGTGAGTGCAGAATTTGAGCTGATTATCAGGATACAACGCTAAAACAGGATTCAAACTCTGGTGCACAACAGAAAAACTTTAAGAAGATCTCTGTTACTTTCATATCTACAACTGTACTGATTATTGCCAGCAGAAACATCATGTGCTTCATCACATTTAAGTCAAAACAATTACTCACTTTTTGTTAAATGAGTTATGCTGTCTGTCCGTCTGCATCCCATCAGACAACCGCAGTTGTCATACTACTGCTATTGTAGACTATAAAAGTAAAAGTCATTACAATAGTAAGTTTGGAAGATTTTTGGTTGTTCCTCATCTTCAGTAAAAAAAAAAAAAAAAAAAAAAATCCAGCTTCAAAAGAAATGTCAGATATTCCAGGGTCAAACTCTCCTCAGTGTAGATGAAATATCCTGACTTCAAGCTTTAAAAAGGAGAAGCAGTGAGGACCCCACAGTGAACGAGGAGGGAGTCCTGATGGGGAAGGGATGTATCGTCATGGTTTATGTGTACGTAGCTCGTCCACATGTCTACTCAGCAAAGCCTTCATCACCACTGTGACTGAGTGGTGTCACTGATCAATAATGTCCGGCCTCCTCACTTTCTCTGCCCCTGTGCCAGGCAGAACAACCCCCCCCCCCCCCCACTACAACACCCACCCATCTCCCCGTCTCATCCCATGGGAACACCATCTTGTCTGGTTAAAAGGGGGGGAAAGACGGGTCACAATAGCAGAGTTGGATCATGGTTTGGACAGAGATTGGAGACATTGTCTACTGTGCCTCTAACACAGACAATGGGCTGACCGATGAACACAAGGACTGTGCTTGCAGAAGGCGGGTGGTGGCGTGTGCGGGAACGTGGAGGGGTGTTGCGTGGCTGTTGTGGAGGGCTGAGTGATGTCAGTGCGTACTGATAATGGTGTTTCTGTGATCCCAAGGATAGCGTCATTCACACACTGAGCGGAGCCTCTTAGACTGGCCACTGTGAACGCAGCATGTCCTCAGTGGTCAATGTTCACTGACCCCGGTGTGCTGCTTCCATTAACGCACTTTGCTAGTGCTGAAAATACATTTTGTCACTAGTTTTGAGATAAATGTTTTAGCTTTTGTGCCAGAATTTCGTTGAGAAGATCTATACGATTCAATATATAAATTCCTATCATTAATGAAACTAAAGCTAAAGCCAGCATCTGGTTAATCTGGGGAAACAGAAGCCTGGCTCCATTATGAAGCAAATTAGTTAAAACTAAAACTCACAGAAACAAATGATGTTTCATGCTTGGGGCTTCATTATCCCTTTTAAATGACCTTAGCTACCTGGCTTTTTTAGCTAAACTTACATATGATATATGATATACAGGTAATACTCAGAAAATTAGAATATCGTGAAAACGTTCATTCATTTAAGTAATTCAACTTAAAAGGTGAAATGAATATATTATTTAGACTCATAACAGGCATTGCAAGATATTTCAAGCTTTTATTTGTTAGAATTTTGATTATTATGGCTTACAGCTTATGAAAACCCCAAAATCAGAATCTCAAAAAATTTGAATATCGTGAAAAAGTTCAATGTTGTAGCTCAAATTGTCAGCCAATTAATCCAAAACACCTGCAAAGGGTTCCTGAGCCTTTAAAAGCTCTCTGTCTGGTTCAGTACAGTTCGCAATCATGGGGAAGTGAATTAACTTTTTCACGATATTCTAATTTTCTGAGTATTACCTGTATATACAGTGTGTAAATTGCTTCTTCACTTTACACCACAGAGATGCTGGTTCAGTCCTCTACTCTGTAGTTTGCTCAACCAAGAATCTCCAAACATCAACAACCTAGAGCATGGAGGGTTACAGTAGGGTTAGAGAGCTGTCCATGTGATGTTTCATTAATTGTCCTACACCTATCTGCCCAGGTGAGTTTGTGTCCATGTCTATACATGTACATGTGTTTCAGACTAGGCTACATAGATTTTGGTTACAGAGTTATTATGTCTGCTATTTAGAGAAAAAAAAATCCATTCATTAGTTTCAACTTTAAGCTTTGTCAGTTTCCAACTTTATTCACAGTAATTGATTTCAACTCTCTGCTCTTCCACTATCGTGCATTGTCTATGTGAAAACTTTACTCCAAATTGCATTTTTCCAGGAGTTTAACGCCGTGTTCCCACCAAACGCGATGAACAGGATTTAATTGAGCGTCAAATGAAATCGCGTCGCGCTAGACGCTCCAGTTTTGACGCTGGTCCAATATGCAAAAAACGCCTTGTCGCAGCATTGCGTCGCGTGACGAGCCCGCCCAAACAACAACATTTCCTCCACCATTTCATTCTCTCGTCGACCATGGCTGAGATAACCACCGTCGCTGCACTGTTCCTGTCCCTGTAGATGGGACAGGAACAGCGGTGCGGGTCTCTGGCCACAGCGGAGACAGCTCCGTGACACTACTGTGTGACTGACCGCCTGTTGAGTGCTTTGGGACGGGGCGGCCAGCTCACAGCGCCCGCTGGTTGAAAACAGCAGTGATAACGTGCTTTCAGGTCCGAATCCGAACAGCACCGGAAAAGCAACACTGAATAGCTGTGGCTTTGCTGCAGCTAATGGGGATCTGAATAATAAACTAAACCAAATATACTCTATTTAGGCTATAAACCGTCTTTGACTAAGCTGCCAAGGGAACACCAGTACGTCCGTACGTCAGCACGTCGGTGACGATCTCAACGCTGATAGGCTATCGCGGCGCGTCTTCACGCGAATTCGCCGCAAAAGTTCAATTATTTCAACTCGAGCGATGAAGCGTCATCGCGCCAGGCGTAAAACTTGAGTTTGGTTTGGAGGTGATCAGTCTTCCACAGACAGCTGTCGTTCAGTAACCGCAGATTTAGAGCATTTTGCATGTTATTTAACAGTACATGTCTGCAGCTATAGTGCTTTTATCCTGATTTACCTTCTTTTTTTTTAAGTATATTTTTTTTTAGCCTTTATTTGATAGCAAACAGTATAGATAGACAGGAAAGGTCTGCCCGACGCGGGATTCGAACCAGGGATGCCTGCGTTGAGGACTGTAGCCTCTACATTAACCACTGCGCCACGCAACGCCCCATCCTGATTTACCTTCTGCCTCCATTGTGAAATTAGTATGCAGTGTGCTCAAACTGATGTGCGGTTATGGACCAAACATTTTCTTTACTTTTCATATTTTAGATAATGCTTAAAAAATTACATTTCTAGACAAGTAGAAACACCAGTGATGGGATGATGCTGAACCTGTGATGGACCAGCATGCTAAATCCAACAAAGGGGTGATGGTAGACATGAAATGCACTCTCCCCCCCTAGTGGACAATACTATTAAGTGAACAATTCAGCTTTTGAATCCACAAACATTTAAATAATGTTGAGGGTCCAATGTGACCCATTTTTACATTTAAGAACAATAAAAACACCCTAAACATTTTCCCTCTGACTTTAAGTTGACTTCTAATGTGACCAAGCATGGGCCATACATACTTTTTTTTAAATTTAAGTTTTAACAGGCATGTAAATCTAGTTGTCAGGTCCAGTTTCTTCCCGCTCAGAACCATCTCAAAAATTAAGCAATTTCTATTCCGCTCTGACCTAGAAAGAGTCATTCATGCACTCATATCATCCAGACTGGATTATTGCAACCCTCTCTACTCAGGTATCAGTCAGACTACCATCTCTCGCCTTCAACTACTTTTACACGCTGCCGCACGGTTATTAACACGATCAAAGAAGCGAGACCATATCACTCCCATTTTGGCATCATTACACTGGCTCCCTGTTCACTTCAGAATACACTTCAAAATTCTTTTGATCGTCTACAAATCCCTTCATGGCCTCGCCCCTTCATATATCTCCGAACTTCTTACCCCCTACACTAGGGATGTGCACGGTTACCCGAGTACCCGGGTACCCGAGTAGGCAATCTGCTATACGGTTATGAATTTATTATCCGGTTAACCTAGGATTAAAAAAACGGCACGTTAGAGCGCAGTCGGCTTTTTGTAGTGTTAAACAGTTTCGGATCAAGCAACGTGATTTTCTGCTGTGTAAAAGCGTTTTTGGATCGAGCCTCGGACTTTCAAACCTTTTACAATAATCTGTGGTGGTTCCCTCGGCGTAAACCGTTGGGAGGGAGACGACAGGCGTCATCAAGTCTGGTAGAAAATCTGCTTTCAGTTTACAAACATTCTGAAACCTTCCCAGTTATTTCCTGAAACGATGCGAGGCAGAGAGGACCGAAGGCACCAAAATGTAGTGTGGACTAACAAATAAGCACCGCTAATGATTTAAAAAAGAAAAGAAAAAAAGTTTTCTCCTCCGAGGCAGCCGCGGCATAAATGTGCAGCCCTCAGAGCGCATGCAGCGCATTTACTCCCCAGCATAAAGATGCACATATGCCCCATATGTGCATCTTAAACTCCAGTCTCTACTCTTATTATCCACCTGATATTGTGTCTGACGACGCTGTGTGTCAGTAATGCGGACTGTCTGACGGACAGAGCGCATTTATGCACCGGCTGCGCTCTGTCCGTCAGACACATGACGTCATTTTATTTTTTTATTACAGTATTCGGTTACCCGGTTACGACAAGGTTAGGATACTCGGTTAGAAAATTATTCGAAATTCCCATCCCTACCCTACACGGGGTCATTCCTATGTTCCCACAGCCTTATGTTCCCACATTTCTAACTTTTGTTGTCACTGAAAATCAGGCCCTATGTTCCCACAGCCCAGAGATGGGGACTCGAGTTTGCGACTCGAACTCGAGTCGCACTTAAGTCGCACCCACAAAGACTTCAGACTCGACTCGGACTCGTGTTTTGAGACTCGTGAACAATCATAATTTTTTTGGCTCGTGCCTCCCTCCTGACAGGACGACCGGCGATCTTTTTTTTTTTTTTTTTTGCCGTTAACACACCACTACAGCGGAGCAGCGCCACATGGCCGGTAACGTTATTCAGATGGAGGTTAGATCTTCATATTGAACTCCTACAGAGTGCAGCCAAACACCAGTGTCTGAAGAGAGAGGGACAGCAGAGCTCCTCTGACAGCGCAGTCAGCTGCTGCGGGTGAGTGACAGGTATGAACTGGCTTTTTTTTTTCTTTTTCTTTTTTTAATAGCGGCACCGTCCGTAGCCTACATGTGAGGTACGGCGTCCGTTTGTTGTCAGACCTTCCTTCACAGGGACTAGCTGCTGCATAACTGGCACATGCTACTGTAGGCTAAATCCTCCTGTTTATTTATGTTTTTGCTGCGAAATATGACTGAAGGCTCGTATGGAAGTCTGGACGTGTCGACACGCCCCCATGAGTTGACAGAGCTAATTAAAAAAATAATAAAACAACCAGTTCTTCTCTCAGAAACATGCGGTTCCAGAAAGGTTTTGCTGCACATAACGATGTGAGCTATACCATCCAGATCTAATGACCTATAATTAACAGCCTAAATAATTTCCCATGTTGTTCATCTGGGTTTTCTGAATTCAACAAAGCAAAAAAAAAAGAGAAAAGGCCAGTGCAGAGGGGCAGAGCAGCCTTGACTCTTTCTTGACTCAGAATACAGTTTCCTTTCAAGGAAAGCTTTCATTATGTGTTTTCTTCATATTGCATTGCAATATCCTGTTTTAAAGTGATCATATAATAAACAACTAATCAATACTGTATAGATAAAGGAGTGATAATAACCTACAGTAAATGCTCTGAATCTCTTAGATACCTATAGCTGTGCAGTATCCTTAGTAGACCGGATAGCAGCAGATGATAGAAGGGTCATTACAACCAGAAGGGACAGGAGACTTTTATATTTTGACCAAAGACTTGAGACTTGATGAAGTCTCACCCCTCAAAGACTTGAGACTTGACTCGGACTCGTGACCAAAGACTTGAGACTTGACTTGGACTTGCAAAAAAAGACTTGTGGACATCTCTGCCACAGCCCTTTGGTCCCACCATTGGTTGGGTTTAGGCAATGAAGAAAAGAGTTGGTTAAGTTTAGTAAAAAGACTCGGTAGAGGCTAAACAGGCCAGATAGGTAGAGAGAGTCCAGTGGGAACATAGGGCCTAATTTTGAGAAAAATCTTAGAACTGTGGGAACATAGGGCTGTGGGAACATAAGGCTGTGGGAACATAGGGCTGTGGGAACATAAGGCTGTGGGAACATAGGGCTGTGGGGACATAGGGCTGTGGGAACATAGGCATGGACCCCCCTACACTACCACCAGAATCCTCAGATCCTCAGATCGTGGCATGTTGGCTGTGCCTCGCTCACAGAAAAAAAAGTCAGGGGACCGGGCCTTTTCTGCTGCAGCCCCTCGACTCTGGAACAGCCTGCCAGAAGCCGACAGATTAGAAAAGCCGACTCTGTTGAGGCTTTCAAGAAGCTCCTTAAGACCCATTTCTATGTTTTGGAGGGGGAGGGGGGGGGGGGGGGGGGGGGGGGGGGGGCTGTCCCCGCAGCGCGATCGTGTCAAGCTGGGCAGGAAGTCAAACCACGAGAGAATCTGGTCAATTTTCAAAATAAAACACATAGACACCTGGGTCTAGGTGTGTTGACCTAGACCCAGGTCAACACACCTGGGTCTAGTGTGTTGAGAGAGGATGACATTGAATTAGCTTGAGGAAAAAGTACACTCCAAATGCAGTTTTGACCATGAGTCATGTTGTTCTAAACCAAAAAACTTGCCCCATTTGCTGTAAAAACTTAAGGGCTCTGATGTGGTTGAGGTTAATCAAAAGGGAGCTGAATTGACAATGCAAGTGTACAAAGAGGCGATGACGTAAACATTTCCGCTGGTGAAATACTACACTCAAAATGTCGACAGAAGAACATAAATAAATGAAAAAAAAAAAAACGTTAAAATCCAATAAGAGAATAAAGCTGAGCCACCAAAAACAAGTGCCAGAGTAGCAACTGGTCCTTTCAACAGCCAAACCGAATGTCTTTTCTGTGGGACTAGATAACACACGAAAGTAAAGACTGTCAGTCCATTCTTGAGTGTTGTGACAATCGTGCAGATCAATGGGCTTTCACTATGAAAGGCAGGATCGAATATTATGGCCGTGATTTACATGCTGCAGACTGTGTTTACCACCACTTATGCAGTAGTTTTCATAATGGATATAACATACCGATACAGTTCCAGAAAGACCCAGAGGCAAAGTGCAGAAAGTCTGGCCGGCTCAAAAATGAAGATCAGGAGCAGGCATTCATGAAAGTTTGCTCTCACCTCGAGAGTAATGATGAGGAACAGTTGACAATTGAATGAATTAATGAAATTATTTATTTTGGTCACATACACAAACATACAAAATGAACCATTTTGTGTTAACAATTTAGCCAGCATATATTGTACATAATTGCAACCATACATTTCACACACCCACAAAAGAATAAAAAAAGATAGTGACCAAAAGAGAATAGGCAGAAGCCCAAGGCTTATATTTGCCTATCCTATACCCTCCGTAAAATTTGGTTACCTGAAACATCAACAGTACAAAACAATAAAACAAAAAGAATCATTATTTCATCACTGGAATTTATAATTATTAATTATTTTGCATTTTAAGGCTTTCTAAAAACTCAATAGAGTACTACATGACTTCAACTCATCACTGAGCTTGTGGAAGAACAACGAAAAACTCCAAGGCTCTCTCTTGAGTTAATAAAAATGCCTTTAATTAATCCGGCATTGTCACAATAACATGTTGAAATGTTGACTACCCCCCCGTACGCAGCAGCGGTAGCTGTGAAACAGGCAAAAAACAACAAACTTCTACAGTAGTACAAATAGTGTTAGTAGTAGTAAACAAAGCATTAGAAAGTTTGTAGGTCATGGTGCAAAGGACCCTAGTTTGAAATTACTCATCATCCCTTTAAAATAAAAATGACTTGACTTAGAGTTTCATTTTGAGAAAATTCTTAGAAATAAGAAAAATCTTAGAAATGAGGCAACATAAACCTGAGGGAACATAGGGCCTAATTTTCCAAATTTTCAGTGAAATTTTTTTTTTTTTTTGTTGTGTGGCAAGGTGAAGAGGGCCCGGGCGGGGATTGAACCCACACCTCCCGGGTAAGAGTCATGCGCGCTTGCCAGTCACCCAAAGAGACATCCCCTTGGCCAAGTAGTCAGGGCACATGATCAATTGGAGGCATAGTGACAGGACCCGTCAACTGTCACATCTCTCCCCCTCTTTTCACAAGCACGACCTCGTGCTTCCGCGCAGGCTGCCACACATTAGGAATCCATGGACCCACCCCTAGTGCTACATGGATCCTGCCAACAACGCCAGAATGTGGCAAAGTGAAGAGGGCCCGGGCGGGGATTGAACCCACAGCTCCCGGGTAAGAGTCATGCGCGCTTGCCACTTAAGTAGCCAGGGCACATGATCAATTGGAGGCATAGTGACAGGACCCGTCAACTGTCACATTAGAAATGAGGGAACATAGGGCTGTGGGAACATAGGGCTGACCCCGCTCAGACGCTGCAGCTGAATCGCGCCTGTTTAATCATCACTGATCGTCATATTTACTCTGACACGACTACCTGTCAAAATTTAATCCCATGTTAGAGTTGGGACTTCTTCTTCTATTGAATTACAGCGGGGACTTCCCGTCTTCTTCTCTGTCTTAAGTGTTTATGTGTGGCAGCGCCACACACGCTCCACACGTGCTCCGTGTAGACGCAGATATTTCTGGAAACGGTGTCGTGTGTACGGAGATTTTTTCAAAACGATTAAGAAAAAGATCGGATTCAGTGAAGCCGCGTATTCGTCTGGACGGGGCCTAAATGGCAACACTTAATTTTCTATCAAACGTCCCATCATTCTGACAATTCTTGTCTCCTATGGTCGGAATGACGGTATTTCTTTATTTTTTAAAACCTCCTGCCTTTCCGACAATTCCTTTAATAGCGTATTTTTTCCCCAAAAGATTTTGCACTGGTTGGGCTTAGGCAATGAAGAAAGGAGTTGGTTAAGTTTAGTAAAAAAGACCAGGTAGAGGCTAGACAGGCAGACTAGCCCCTGTCTGCGCTCTGCTGCGTAATTACGCACAACTATGTGCGTATTCCTCTATCAGCATGTGTGTGAGAAGGGAGTCACCTGTTGAGTAACGCACATTTCCTTATATTAAAGCCTTGTTGGAATGGTGGGACAATGGCATGTCGGAATGTTGGGATGTCGGAATGACAGCATGTAACCGTTTTAGATGTGACACCGTACGCTCGACTATGAAACCTCAAATGTCTGCGGTCAGTGCGCGCGGAGTAGGGGTGGGCAAAAATATCTATATGGCAATCGCGATACGATATCGATATTCAATATTTAAATATCGATTTTTTTTTTCAAATAATAAATCATGTTTCAGACGTAAATCCAGTACTACTTCTGCACCTCTGCTCCGCGAGGTGTCACTGTACTGCTACCTCAGACAGTGTGTTGTATGTGCAAATATGTTGTTGTAACTTGCACTTGTATAAAATGGCATGGATAATTTGAATTACATTGTTTTGACTCAGTTTGTCCCATAAATTATCACTATCATCTGATGTACATACAACTCGGATTTTAAGATGCATTATGCCTTTTACATTTTTCAGTGAACTATGTAGAATATCTTAGAATATCGCAATATATCGCAACATTTGGATATCGCAATATTGTATCGTACCGTGACTCAAGTATCGTGATGCGTATCGTATCGTGAGGTCCTTGGCAATACCCACCCCTAGCGCGGAGTCCGTGCCGCTCACAGTACGCGCACAGTACGCCCAACTATGTGGGGGTCTTTACTCCCAAAAACGTAGTTTCATATACTCTATAATTATAATTTTACTTAACACTTAATCTTGGCACCACTTAACACCCATACCTGTCAAGTTTTGGATATGAAAATAAGGGAAATTTTCCGGCACCCGCTGCTAACAGTGCTGCCACCCCAACCAAGCTCCAGTATCCCTTACATTTTAAGACAAGAAAGCTAAAATCACTGGCTGTCTTTACGCACAGCTGCACACTACTTCCTGATCTTCAGCCAGCTCCTTTCCTGTCTGCCATTATTGGACAAACTGATTAAAGCAGAAGTAAGCGATCCGGTCGTTTTGGCTAATGCTGCGTTCCAGGCAGGCTTTTGAAACCGTAAATTACAGCTTCAAGTCACAACTTACGACTTTGTAGCGTTCCAGGCAACCCACTCGTGTTTTTCCGACCTGTTTTACCGGTGAAAGTGCACTATAACGGCCACTCGTAACTTCCGACCCGTGAACTCGTACCAGATCGAACTGGTATGACTTCACAGGTCGGAAAAACACGAGTTACGGGCTGCCTTGAACGCACCATAACAGTCCTCGTCCCTACGTCACCACATTCACGGCGTCCCTTGGCTGCACACACAGCCCTGTGTGCCGTTCTCTCTCCTCATTGGATAAAAACTGTAGGATACGAGAAATGTTTTCTCCTCGGCTCAGAGCAGAGTGACTGACAGACCCGTGTTTTGGTCCAAACACTCTATGTAACGGGGTGTTCCCACCAAACGCGATGACGCTTCATCGCGCGTCGAGATTACATGTAAAGTCAATGCAAACACGCGATTAGAAGCGTCATCGCGCCGGGCGATGCGATGGACGCGTTGGCCGCGAAAAATCGCCTCCATCGCGTCGCCCGGCGCGATGACGCTTCATCGCTCGAGTTCAAATAATTGAACTTTTGCGGCGAATTCGCGTGAAGACGCGCCGCGACAGCCTATCAGCTTTGAGATCGTCACCGACGTGCTGACGTACGGACTTACTGGTGTTCCCTTGGCAGTTTAGTCAGAGCGAGTCTATTGACAATATTAGAAGTTTTCTGGTTTAGTTTAGTTTATTATTCAGATCCCCATTAGCTGCAGCAAAACCACAGCTCTTCAGTGTTGCTTTTCCGGTGCTGTTACAAACGTTTTTGGTTTGGATATTCGGACCTGAAAGCCCGTTATCACTGCTGTTTTCAACCAGCGGGCGCTGCGAGCCGGCCGCCCCGTCCCAAAGCACTCAACAGGCGGTCAGTCACACAGTAGTTCACGGAGCTGTCTCTGCTGCAGCCAGAGACCCACACCACTGTTCCTCTCCCATCTACAGGGACAGGAACAGTGCAGCGACGGCCAGAGAATGAAATAGTGGGAGAAATGTTGTTGTTTGGGCGGGCTCGTCGCGCGACGCGATGCCGCGACGAGGCGTTTTTTGCATATTGCACCAGCGTCAAAACTGGAGCGTCTAGCGCGACGCGATTCCATTTGACGCGCGATTCAATCGCGTTCATCGCGTTTGGTGGGAACACCCCGTAAGTGATTGCTGTCGGAAGATATAACTATTTAAGACTTATATTAACACAAATATATCACTTACTTCTGCTTTAATCCAGGTGTGCCTGACCTCAATAGACCTTGCTGGCACACGTGACTTTGACAGCTGAAAGCGCGATGCATTCTGGGTAAATACGGCACTGAGAACGATTCGCCTCGTTGTTTACAACTACTGCTGGGTAGAAAACCAGCATGAGAACAATATTGACAGACGAGAATTTCGCTATATCTCATTTTTCACGTCACTATTTTTACTATTACTATTTCTGTGTGCACGTTTTTGTAATTAGTCAGTTATCATAGATTAGCCAGGCTAACGGTTACCTGTTTAACTTTAATGACTCAGTGACTCAATTAACGGTCCATGAAAAAAATATTTTTTCCAGCGGATATCTTAGTTACAACATCACTGAGCTAACTGGAGTAGGTTCATGTCGCGTCCGACAACGGGAGGGTTTTAACAGATGACGTCCTGATGCTAGCTTAGCTACCGCCGTCAGCTGTCCCTGTCAGCTGCAGCCACTGATGCTTTCTAGACACTGTGATTCCCCCCAAACTGAATAAATACAACACATAGCAACACAAAACACACACAGGTTGAATATGTAGAATATTTATTAAAAAGCTATATTTTTTCAAAAATAATACATCCATGGGGCCTTTAGAGGGGTACAGAATGAAAGTATTGCTTTTCCATAAAAACATTTTTTTTAGTCTGAATTATTATTTTTAATTTTTTTGACGGGGTCGACAATGACTTTCTGTCAACGTTCTGTTTACATTCGTACCTGCCCGTAGCCGACATGTGGCTCAGTTCTCCGCTGTTTTCCTGCCTCCTCCCGGTCGGATGCGTTTGTTTCCAACCAAGCCTTTTTAATAATCAATCGGTGGATCAATGGATTATCATATACTTGTTAGGATGGGTGTATTTGTGTAGTCTTATCTGTCATAAACACGTTTATCGTCGCGGACTTTCGGTGCCACGGAGCTCCTTTTTTTTTTTTTTTTTTCCAACTTGAGGAGAGCAGTGACAGCGGAGGCTCTGAGCAGCAGTGTGGAAGGCAGAGAGCCTCCACTGTCCCTGTAACAAGCTACAAGTCATTTATTATGCTGTTAATGACGGTAAAAATTAAACATAAGGTAAATATCCTGCTTAGTTCTCCTCCTCTGCTGTCCTCTGATCAGAGCGGAGTCCCTAGCAACGGCCCGTTTTACCTAGCAACGGTCTGGCAATCGACTGCTGGAATTCTTTTTCTGTTGTTTTTCTTGTAATTCTACATAGTCAACCTTTAATGTTTCTTCAATCATTTCAGATTTGTGTAAACGGTGATAGGGCGTGAAAAACATGATAGATATAGCTAAACTCTCGTTCGTTACTACTGTTCTCATTCATTGGTTTTCTACCCGGATCATCGGACATCAGGTTTTTTTTTTCCCTCAGCCAGATCACACTAGTCCGCTTCATGCAGCACTACAGACACGGTGATCAATGGACTAGTGCTGCGGATTTCTCATTCCCCACCTGTTTGATTCAGAGTGTAACGGGATGATGAATGAAAGGGCAACATGAAGACAGATAAAACTCCGCTCGTATCAGCTCTATATCACGCACTGGGCTGATTTTATATTATTATAGCCTATATCATTATCACATATCATTGAGGTTTCAATTTGTCCAATCAGACTGACTGTATGTATTCAACCAAGACCAAAATCAATGTAATTTTGCGTTCACACCAAGTGTCAGAATTTCCAAGAGCCGCACAACCCCATAATGCATTGCGCCGAATTAGGCTGTTTGCGTCACAGTAGCAAGCTCTATAGTCACAACAACAATAATGTGTGTGTTTTTTTCTTCTTTCTAACACATAAATGAGGCATTCTGGTGTACTCTGAGGAGAAACAGAGGGAAAAGACAATTGCTTCAGTTTTCTTTTTCTTTTCTTTTTTTTAAAGCAGATTCAGTACTGACTGAGGTTTATCATTGTAACTGCAAGAATGGCTGAAGTGTATGAAAGTGAACTCAGAACTGGTTTAGTGTGGAGCTGTGGCTGGTGGGCAAAAATAAAACTAATTTTTAAAAATCTTTTGGCCTGGACCAGCCAGTGACGAGCCTTTCCTCTGCTTCACCATAAAGCTCTTTCAGGCCATACTTCTGCCCTATTCTCATCTGTATTTTGATAGCTGGTGCTACTGTTAGATATCTGTATAAGGCCCACACATGCTTTAGCTTTATACTGCTGAATAACTGGAGCAGATATGTCCAGGGATTTTCAGCCTTCTATGATTATAGAATTACCCTGTCTTTTACAGCAGGTAGGCTACAGACACTGTCACAGACACACACACCTGTTACTCTGCTGTCCCTCTCTGTTGCTCTCTGGACTGGGCTGCCTAGCTGTTCTTTTGGGTTAAGTGAGCATGGACGACACAACTCGACCGGTGTGGACGCGCTGGTTCGAGCATACGAGTCTTTTTTTTTTTTTTTCAACAACCGCGGGTCAGCCCGTTACAGGCTTGATGAGCAGGACCTCAGTCAGTGCCGCGACGTAGGACATGCATGCGCACGCTTTTATAAATCTTAAAGTTTTTGTGCGCACGCATTTCCTGTGTTTCCTCTGTACGCCACCTGTAGTCATCTTTCCTACGCACAGTTTTATAAATGAGGCCCCAGGTAGAGCAGTGGTTCCCAACCTTTTTTGGCCCATGACCCCATTTTGACAATCAGGCAGTCATGTGATCGCGGCCATCAATCATGCTTCAGCTCGGATATTTTTATATGCTGCATTTTATTGGAACTCAGTTTATATTCGAGAAAGTGGAAGTATAGAATACAGTTGTTTAAGATTGTGTGGTGTTTTTAAATTATAATTTTAAAATTAATAATTAGTTAAAAGAATATTTTTATCAGTAATTTTTTTTAAATCAATTACTAGACATTTCAGGCGACCCCATGTGGGGTCCCAACCCCAAGGTTGAAAAACACTGAGGTAGAGGCTAGACAGGCAGACTAGTCCCTGTCTGCGCTCTGCTGCGTAAATACGCACAACCATGTGGGTATTCCTCTATCAGCATGTCTTAAAGAAGGGATCACCTGTTGAGTAACGCAGTATATTGAAAACCTTGTTGGAATGGTGGGACGTTTGCTTGTCAGAATAGCGGTCTGTGAGACAGCTGAATCCACCTGCTCCAGCAGTGCCATAATAACACCCCGTCTGATCGCTCGTGAATTTATGAGTCGCACTATCAGTCAATCACATTCAATGAAGTTTGTTTTTATTTTTTGTGTATATTCTAAATATTCAAGAAAATAAAAAAACACAACCAAACTTTTGAAGCAAATTATATTAGAAAAATATATAGGCTATATATATATATATATATATATATATTTTTTTGCATGAATCTCAGTGGGTGGGCACCCATGTCTGGTTTCAGTCTGACCATATTCTGACTGGCTAAAAGTGGTAAATCATTGGAAAAATTTGACAGTATAGTTAATTAACTCCACCATACAGATATACTGTTGTGAATATGTTGACACTGTCTTAGGGAGACGCTAGAAACACTTCAAAGGTGTGTTCAGTTTTTTTTTTTTTTTTTTTTACAGCTGCTGCGCAGCAGTGGTCGGGGCCGGGCAATTTTTTTTATAGACAAAATTAGGCAATTTTAAAGTGAAAGCTGCAAAGCCGTATCACGTATGGTTGATCTGTTATAAATATATTTAATATATATATATATTTAACCTCCATCTGAGCACCGTCACCTGAGTGAGAGCTCAATGGATGTGGACCTGCTCAGCTGCAGCAGCTGTGTGTTTTATAACGGCAAGAAAAAAAGAAAGAAAGAAAAACACATCGTCGATCGTCTTCTCAATTGACCCTTTGTTGGCCTTCTGATTGGTCTGCTGTTTCACCAATCAGAGCGCTTCTCCCCATGTCACGTGTTGCGCAGCATTCTAAGGTTGGACAACTCTGGCATGAAACCCCTATGAAACGAGATAGGTAGACAGCAAGTTTTTCGGCAAAAACTACTTTATAATTTTTCAATATGGTTAAAATGTGCCTGGGGTTCCTGCAATAGCGACTCACGATATCTGGACGTATTCCTGGAGTCATTTTTATCCCATTCCCCAAACCTAAGACATCAATAATCATACTTAGCCTATGTAGGCTACTCCCACTGTATACATATTACTTTAATATACCCAGTAACCGTGGGGGGCGGGGCCTTGACAAAGGGTCAATTGAGGCTCAAGTTGCTGGGCGGCACAAGTCCAGTCACAGACATTCAATAGCATTATAATCTTATCAGTTCACGGTTATTGTCATTGTTAAGTGGTCAACGTGTGTCCACTTCTGTTTGTGAGCAATGTCTGCTGTGCGTGTTTTGCGTAAATTGCGTATTCGATGGTATGTTGTAATCGTCATTGTATTTAATCGGGACAGTCCTAATCGTAACATATCTGTACAGTTGAAGTGTTCTTAGGAATTTTGTGGCAAAGAGTGTGGAAGCATAAAATGTCTTGTAGCTCATCTTAAGTTTCATATGAAAGAGGGTGTGTCCTATAGTGGATGTGGAAAGACTTTCAAAATCATATCTACTTTTACATCTCATTAGGATCATCATGGAAGACATGATGGCTTCTGACATCAGGCCAGACAGAAGCAAGTTGAAGCAGGTTGCATAACAGCTGGTTGAGAGATACCCAGATTCCTTCTTAGATCAGTGCGGCACAAATGTAGTGGGGTCAAAGTTTTGCATTCCTCGTGGTACAAATGGAGAACCGAGTCGAGAATGTCAGAAAGCAGTATGGTGTCAGCACAAGCACTGAAGGAAGACCTAAGAAAAAACGTCATCAGACTATTGTGGTTGTAGAAACTGGCAACCCGTGGAACCAAATGGCTCTGACTATAAATAAGAAAATGCTACAAGATGCCTATTAAGTAAATCTTCTATCTGACATTGACATCAAGAGAGTAATAGAAACATACAGTGCCCAACGCATCACTATGAATAACCCAGACAACGTAATCAAAGTCATGGAAGAATGGCCATACTTGTTTGAAGCCACCCATCTACTCGACCACACAGAGAAGTTGATAGATTTTCCTGTCCAGACGAAACTGCTGAATCAAATTGAGGAGAAGGGCAAGACCATCACTGATATAGAAGATATAATTATTTAAGACTTATATTAATACAAACATTCAGCTTACTTCTCCTTTAAGCATTACAGTTCTAGTTGGTAATTCTGTTCAGAACATGTTTTGTTACACTGGGAGAAATAGACCAGAGCAGCATTTTTATGCAAATGTAGTGGCGGAAATAATGAAAGTAACGGCAAACAAACACTGCATATCTCCAAAATCAGGCAGGTTTCAAGGATGCCAAGTCGCCTACTCATTTTACTGTAACAATTGCTGATGAGAACCGGTGTCAAAAAGGAAAAAAGGAAGGAAAAAAAACAAACGATCACGGACTTCATGATCGATTACCATGGCAACAAATGAAGCTAAGATTTTTTTGGGTCAGCCCTATTCAGAACGTCGAAACGTCAGCAGCGGCACCTCAATAAAAAAGCTTTTACTGACCGTGTGCTCCAGTGTCCTTCCTCTGTCTGTTACTAATTACAAGTCTGTGTATGGGGTGCTGGCCTCCCCCCTGTAGGTCATCCTCTGAGGCCAGCATCTGTGAAAGGCCCAACTAGTGGGGGGGTTGTAAATTGCCTGAAAGGACCTTGCCTTGGCAAAGGTATGGCTTAACATACACAACAACAACGTGCATGTTAAGCGCCGACGCAGTATGTAATAAAGGACAATGAGAAGGACACGAGTGCTGCTGGCCTTTCTTCAGTTTCTTTAAATTTGTCAGTGTTTACCACAGGTTTGCAAGGAGACTGTGGCGGGTGGTTGGATTGTCAAACAGGGACTAGTGTTGGGCGATTTTGACATTCTCAGATCGTCCCAATCGCCCTCCCTGGAGATCGCCGATAGACCTATCTATCGCCGGGGGAGGGGGGGGGGGGGTGGCGGCGGTGGCGGCCGTTCCACGTGTTCGTTCGACCGGGGGTATCGCTTTTACCGTGCCCTGCGGTCATGCTGTCATGCATGCGCGCTTCTCTCTCTCTCTGTGTGTATGTGAGGGCTAATAATGGAGAAAGAGCACTATGATCAATGAACGGAACGCTATTGTGTTGCCGAAAGCCGAAAAATCCATTCATGGCGGACGTAATTTATTTGTGGCATTAGTGAACACCTCGTCGGGCTGTGACATCACAGGGCTGGCGTCGGCAGCCTAGTCACAGCCACAACACCAGCTAAACGTGTTTCCACAAATTTGAGGCGGAGTGGCCACCCTGTTTACCACAGAGATTTTGTGTGCGGTCATATGACTACCTGGCTCCGTCTGATTGGACGTCGCCAGTGGCTGCATTTGATTGGTGAAACACTGTCATTTGACAGAGTATCTGTTGGAAGCAGCAAGCCGAGCGGCTTCATTAAAACAAAACAAACAGATTGTGCATTAGATCAATAAAAAAGTAGCGAGTATGTGTGTGTGTGTAAAATCGGCAAGAAAACAAAACATCGCCGATCGTCCTTCCAATCGCCAATAGACGATTGGATCGCCAATCGGCACAACCCTAACCCCTTGGTCGCACTGCACGCGGAAGCTGAGCGCGCGCACTGCGTGTGGCTTCTCGGGCGCTTGGGTGGTCGCACTGGGAGCGTAGTACTTCTCTTCTCTCCGCGCCCGTCAGACATCGACTGCAGTCGCCCATACTCGTATTCACTCGGTTTTCCACACACACGTCATTTTAAACATATGTGTGTGTGTCTCATGTGCAGACGCAACGGTCAAATATGTGTAGATGGACAAGCAACAACTTAGTTAATCATCATTTAATTATTTTATTTTGAAAATTGACCGGATTCTCTCGCCTTTTCTGTGCCCGACTTCCTGTCTGGTACGATCTGGTCTACCCAGCTTGACAGACGGCGCTCGCGGCTCGCGTGAAAAATAGAAATGAACCGATCTGAAGCGCTGCAGGCGCGCGCACTGCGCTCCACAGCGCGAGATGTGCGACCAGGCAGACCGGTTAACATGTGCGCCGATCTGAAACTGCCTCCGCTCCAGGGCGCTGCGCTTCAGTTCCGCGTCCAGTGCGACCAGGCTGTAACAGGGACCGTACAAGTTTCGCTTTTACCGCACACTGCTGTCGTACAATGTGCTCTTCTCTGTGTGTGTGTGTGAGAGAAAGTCAATACGGAGCAGCGCTATGCGGAAATGGGGGTGCGTGCGGATCGTCTGACGTTGGGGGGGGGGGCTGGGGGGGTGATCGGACCGTATAAGTTTTGCTTTTAGCACACACTGCTGTCATGCATGCGTTGCCGAAAAAAAAAAAGCCAAAGAAAAATCTACTCATGGCCGACGTAATTCTTTTGTGGTGCGCTGCCACGAATAAATTAATGTGTGGGAAACACTGTGTGTATTTATTCCAAAGTTGATAAACTTACAGGACATGAACTCCAAGATGACAGAGTGTCAAGAGCATTAGGGCTGTGCAAGAAGGTGGTGGGGCACTATTCTCATAGTTGGAAGAAGAAGGCAGCAATGACTGAAGGACAGAGGGAGCTCAAACTTCCTGAGCACAGCACTGAGAGCCAGGTAGCATGTTACTGCAGGAGAAGCAGGTCCGTGCAGCAGCTGATCGATTCACATGACATGCAGTTTGCTTGCTGCCTGAGTTGAGCTTTTTCATCTGTGCACCGCGGACATGCACGAAAAAACAAACAAACCGCGACGCATCGTCTGCCGCCGCTACGGCTTCACTTTCGTTGTGAGCGGGCATGACGGCGCGTCTACACGTTGCATCTGAACGGTCCCATGCACGCACACACGCTTCAACCAAGCGGGCCGGTGTGAGTCGCGAGCGACGTGTTGGAGTCTCCTCTCTGCTGTAGCGTGAAACACCGGCCTGCGCGCAGCCAATGGGCGTCTGATACGTCATCACGTAGCATGCAGTGTTTATGGGAAATGTAGTAAGTGCTGCCAGGGGGACAAATGACTGAGAACAGTAGAGCGGCTGTGGCCGTGGTGATTGCCTTGTGCATCACCGGCCAAACTGGCTACTAAGTATTTATTAACACCCACCAAAATGATTTTTAACCCGTGTTAATTTAGAACCCTGGTAGTAAGTCTGCTTCACCTTGAACTGAGCTGCTGTCCAAACACTTGTGCATCCCATCCCTGACCTGTCGCTGGGCTACTCTCCACTCACTGCGCTCTCCTCTTCTTCAGAATCTCCCTGCTGTAAGCGGGCTGATGCCAGGGTCCCCGCCTGTTGCTCCGGCCAGTGTTTCCCAGTTTCAAATAAATTACATCCGCCACAAATAGATTTTTCGGCAATATTGTTCCGTTCATTCATCTCGCTCTTTCGCCGTATTGGCGCGCACGCACACACACACACACACACACACACAGGCAGGGGGGGGGGGGGGGGGGGGGGGGGGGGGGGGAGAGAGAGAGAGAATGGCGAGTGCAGCAGTGCGTGCACGGTAAAAGCGAAGCCACGTTTCCACTGCAGGAGTACGGCCCGATCAGTGCGTCAACTTCAACAGATCTCCGACTCTTTCAAATGACGTTAAATCTTAATAAACAACATGGAATTATGGGGATTTGTTCTGTAAATTAATATATACATATAGGGGTGTAACGGTACATGTATTCGTATTGAACCGATTCGGTACGGGGTGTTCGGTTCGGCACAGCGCTGAGAACGAGTGCGTTTCGGTACAGAAGTTGTGTGTGTTTACAGTCCGCCTGCAGCTACACGTGCAGCCCGTTTACGTTGTGGCTACCGCTAATGCTACCGCTAATGCTACCGCTAGCGAGAAAACAGAGGCTTGAAGACCCTCCTGCTTGTAGGAGGAGTGGAGGTGGGGGCTGTGGCTCCTATCTCCTCTCTGTCTGCCTGCCTGCCCCTCTGTCCGTCCGTCCCTCCGTCTCTCTCTGTCTGTCTGTCTCTGTGTTGCGCACGAGCTCCAGCACCTGTGGATCTGCTGCAGATGCGCCAAGAGCAGGGCATGTCGCTGCTGTGTTGACACTACGCACTGTGCCGATCGTGATGATCCGCGTTATTCATTCATTTATTTATTTATTTGCGGCTGAACGATTGCATCGTCAGGCAGCCGTTGTGGCATTTGCCCACATTGCCCTATGATCAGTCTGTCACTGGCTTGAACTGTTAGTGCTGCACTTTACATGTAAAAAAAAAAAAAGTTGTGTGAGAAGTTTTTTTAAATCATATTTTATATGTTTTGTTTATTTGTGAATATTTTATTCATTGTAAGGCTTATTTTATATGTTTTGTTAATTTGAGAATAATTTATTGAACTTATAAGGCAGCACTTTACAACAGTAGGCTATTTTATTTTTCATATTTTGTATAATGGTTTAGTAAGTTTATAAGTTAAGTTTAATACGTTTATTTGTACCAGGGACAATGTACCTACAACATAACATTAGTAGATGAGTAAAATAATTACATTTGACTAAAACATGTAAATTTGGTTTAGAAAAATTCCTAATAAACAACAAGCAAATTTATGTTTTGCATTTGGTTCTCTTACTGTACCGAAAATGAACCGAACCGAGACCTCAAAACCGAGGTACGTACCGAACCGTGACTTTTGTGTATCGTTACACCCCTATATACATATTATTTTATTTTAAACATTTTTAAAAAGTTTATTTTTATTTTTATGAGAGGTGCCGGATCTGCCCAGATAAGTACCGGAACACAGCAAGGCCAAAATTAAGAGGTGCCAGATCTTGTTCCGGCCGGATCCGGCTCAAATTAACCCCTGGTCCCGCCCATAATCAAGGCATTTTTTGAATTTCAAGCTTAGAGCACGTCATCCAAAAACTGAGGGGTTTAGTTGCTCTTTAACAACATCAACACCAACTACTGTAATTTCCGGACTATAAGCCGCTACTTTTTTCACATGCTTTGAACCCTGCCTATACAACGATGCGGCTCATTTATAGATTTTTACTGGCTAACGACCTCTGGAGGGCACTCTAGCAGGAAGCGCAAGTGAGACAGACATGTGGGGAAAGATTATTGGCTGAAGAAGTTTTTATTTTTTATTTTTGTGTCATATTTCAGGACTAGCAGGACTATCGGTGAGACACCGCCTAGCCCAGAAGCCAAGTATATAAGACAGCTGCAGTGGCTCACTGGTTCCATCTTAGGGGACAGGTCTCACCCCCTGTATAGTGAGTTCCTGCTCCTCCCATCTGGCCGCAGGTATACCGTACCAAGGACCAAAACTAAAAGCCACAGGTGTTGTCTGAGGAGGGAAGCCTCAAATGCCTTGGCTGCCTTGTCATTCCTGCTCTCTAGCTGAACTCAAACAAGGGGTCACTTGTGGCCTGAATCATTGGTTCTAGTCTTATGTTAAAAAATAAAAAAATAAATGTGTATTCTCATTCATTCATTCACATTTTATTAAACTGTAGCCACATTTAGTCCAGACATTTAGTTTCTCAAAGATGTGTCAAATAATTGGAATATGAGTTAAATAAATGGCTGAATAGTTTAGTCAATATTGAAGAAATAGATGAAGCTCGCACACTGCAGACTCTTTTGCAAAGTTTTAATACTGCTTAGTACTAGGCAGTATTAAAACTTTGCAAAGCAAGCAAATGATAGTGACTAACTTGGTCTGGTACTTTTCAAGCAAAGCTTGGGTGGCCACCACGGAGGCATGAGCATCTGGTAGAGTGATGGTAGAGGACTGCAGAGAGGCAGACAGGCTACTCAGGTGGGTGAGGACATCATGGAGGAAGCCCAAGAACTTCAGCAAGGAACTGTCCCTGGCAGAGGCATAGAACTTCCTTGCCTTTGCCTGCGCCACTACCCGAACCCCGTCCCCAACACAACACACACACACAGGCACACACAGATATGTACAGTATATATCGTATATATTAATGCTGTATTCTATAAAAGTTGATTATATACTGTTAATTTAAAGTATATATGACTGTGGTGTATTTCAATAACGAGGCAGCTGCACACGTTCAATAACTTTACTAGCAGCTCGGAGCAAGCAGTACAACAACACAGTACACGTGTGTATTCTCAGAACCCTTACTGAGCATGCGCAGACAACTACTCAAAAGTACGGCAAGCCTCTCAGGTCAATCAGTTACAAACGAATACGGCATTACTGTAATATATCACAATGACAGTATAAATTACATTACCTCAATCTTTAAATGGCAATTAACTGTTCAAGATCGCACTGTATCCCCGCAGGAAGTGGTCAATTGCTTAGTGAAGGTGACCCACCCACCCACCTGGTCCCCCCAATTCGTGTGGGCATTAGGGGTTTTTGGCCACGGATCTGAAAGCTCATCAGATTTGCTCTGTTGAGGGGACTTGTGTGATAAAACGTGTACAGTCCACTCAGTAGGTCTTCTGCCTTGCTGTATATCGGACAAACCTTGATGGCGTTACAGTAGGCCAGCTCCTGTCTGTGAGCCATGCAATGCACACCCAATATGTATCCTTTCTCTCCTCTCAGTCTTGTCACAACGCCTGTCTTCTCTCCAGTCATGACTGCGGCGCCGTCTATCAGCTTTGCCCTCCCATTCTTTACAGAGTCTCCATTTGGGTTTCACAGCCTGGGTTATGTAGACGGTTTCACTGCTTCTACACCGACTAACTTGACGTCCACCTTGAGTGAATGAATGAACAAATGAATAATAATAATACATTTCTTTATAGAGCACTACATCACAAAAAATATCAATACCAATTTTCTAAAAAAAAAAAAAAAATACAATAAGAATAAAAACAAACAAACAAAGACAAACAATTTTAAGAATTATAAACAATAGAAAAAATATGTGTTTTCAGCTTAGATTTAAAGATGTCAACTGAGCATGCCAATCTAATGTCCTGTGGAAGACTGTTCCACAACATTGGTGCACGGAAAGAGAAAGCCCACTCACCAAAGCTTTTCTTTTTTACCTTTGGGACACTAAGAAGCCCAGTCCCCTGGGAACGTAAGGAGCATGCAGACTCATAAAGATGAACCAGATGGGTCAAGTAAGCTGGTGCGAGACCGTTAATTATTTTATAGGTGAGTAACAACACCTTAAAATCAGCTCTGACCTGCACTGGAAGCTAGGGGTGGTTAATTGGCCCAATTTCCCGATTCGATTCGATTACGATTATTGAAGTCTCGATTCGATTACAGACCGATTTTCGATTATTAACGATTATCGATTCGATTTTCGATTATTAATGA
Organism: Trachurus trachurus; assembly: GCF_905171665.1. NCBI lineage: Eukaryota > Metazoa > Chordata > Actinopteri > Carangiformes > Carangidae > Trachurus > Trachurus trachurus. The sequence goes on from NC_139900.1 coordinate 24,138,347, forward strand.
TTATTGTTATGATTATTATCAGTCAGTTGCTGAATTATTATTAGCCTATTTTTATTTATTGAAAACCACAGATTAATTTTCTCTTTGTGCGTTGATTGCTTGTTGGCTCATTTCTTGATTCTTGGATTTTTTGTTACAATAAGTTACTTTAACTGATCATGGACCCTTTGTATTTTTGGAAGTGTCACAAAGGAGATTTAAATTAGTAAGTCTATTTTTTTGAAAGACAGATGCAACACATATTTTACTGTAGGCTTTAGATAATGTACACATAAAAACAGAACACAACACACGTAACTAGTGATCAAATAATATTGCTCTGGAACAACCAGCTTGCACACATTTTACTTTAGCCTACTGACCACAGTTATAAAAACAGAGCACGCTGTGTAACTTCAACTTCAGTGATCAAATCATTGCTCTGGAGCAACCAGATTCTTATGGAGGAAGACCAGCTGGTCCTCATGTTGTGACGTGTTAACAGCGCTAAAGCCAGAATTAAAACAGTTTTTAGCAGCTTTACTGCTATGTTTGTAGCGATGCTAATTTCTGTTAGCCCGTCTATGGTGTTTTACATTATACAACGTTAGCATTAAGCTAGCGGACTTTATGCTTCAAAAGCAAGCTCACTGCTGTCTGTCCCATAGAAAAACATGACAGCGGCAGCCTAGTGTGGAACATGAACCACGTGACCGCGCTGGCGGCGACATCAAAAGCTGTCGCCACTCAATTGTATCAATCTTTGTCTCGCTCCGGCACCGTTAGCACCTTGTTAGCACCTTGTTAGCAACTACACACTTGCTCGCTGGCTCAGTTACACAGCCTCTTGTTATGACAGACAGACCGCTCCACCTTGTCGTTAAATCCTGTACATCCAGTAACAAGAGGACTCGCCTTTGTATTACAATTTGAAAAATATTTAAAAAAAAAAAAAAAAAAAAAAAAATTGAAATTTTTTTTTTTTTTTGAAAAATATAAATAATCGATTTTTGGAAAATTAATAATCGATTCATAATCGGTCATTTAATAATCGCGATTAATCGATTATCGATTTTTTTCACCACCCCTACTGGAAGCCAGTGAAGGGAGGCCAGCACAGGAGTAATATGGTCATATTTAGATGAGCTGGTCAAAATACGTGCTGCTGTATTCTGCACCATCTGCAGGCGTCGAAGACATTTCTTTGGCAACCCTGACAAAAGAACATTACAGTGGTCCAACCTGGATGTTACAAAGGCAGGTATGAGGACCTCAGCATCTTTAAATGACAGGAAAGAGCTAATCTTTGCAATCCTTCTCAGATGGATAAATGCAACACGTGCCACTTCCTTAACATGAAGATCAATGAGAGAGATGAGAGAGAATGATCAAAAAGAACACCAAGGTTTTTTACTCAGTCTCTACTGTGAATAACATAATCATCGAGAGACAGATCAAGCTGATGGTTAGATGAAGCTGGTCCAATAAGAATCATTTCAGTTTTTGCTGAGTTTAGAAATAGGAAGTTAGATGACAACCAATCCCTCATGGCACCCAAGCATGTGTTTAGTCTGTATAAATCAGCTCCATTTCCAGTTGTCACAGGCAGGAAAATTTGTAAATCATCGGCATAAAAATGAAATGATAATCCAAAAGAACGTAAAATCTGACCCAATGGTGTCAAGTACAGTGAAAATAATAGTGGGTAGGGCTGGGCGATATGGCCTTTTACTAATATCCCGATATTTTTAGGGCATGTCACGAATACACGATATATATCTTGATATTTTACCTTAGCCTTGAATTAACGCTTTGATGCATATAATCACGTCAGTAAGATGATTCTGTGTCTACATTAAAACATTACTGTTCATACTGCATTAATACCTATATGCTGATTTTAAACATTCATGCCAAAAGGAAATCATAACTAAACAAATTTATCAAAACTGTATTTATTGAACAGTTATTAAGCAGTGGCACAAACAAAATGTAATTTCGAAATTAATTCTTCCTCCTCCATTTTTCATCTGCTGCTGCCACTACCTGAGATCTATGCCAGCAAAGAAGCTGCTACATGCTGCCGGGCGTATGATGTTGCATGCAAGACAGAGTGTGATGTACGTAACTAGGTGCGCTTGTTTTATCTCTCTGTGCAGAGAGACGAGAAAGAGTGAGAAAACCCCGCCCGCGACTAAAACCAACTGACAGTTGTTTAGTCAACATCATCTCTCCGGTAAACAAACCACCGCCAGATGATGGATCCTTATTTTTCTTCGGAATTAATTCTTCCTTTTCCATTTTTCATAACACCTGCTGCTGCTGCTACCGCAGATCTCTGCCAGAGAAGCTGCTACGCTGCCGGGCGTATAAAGTTGCATGCAAGACAGAATGTGATGTACGTAACTACCGTAGGCTACTTTCTTCCCCGCCCCGGTGGCCCAGCTCTCGTCTCTGCACACCGCACACAGATGCGCTCCGTAACCTGTAATATTGTGTCCATGACGGTTAAGACTACACAAATACACACGCCGTAACATCATAACGTTATCCGGTCGCTCCATTTATTGATTTTTCGCAGGCTTCATTGTCAACAAATGCACATGGGCGAGAGGAGCGTAACCAAAACAGAGGAAAAGCAAGCGGACTTGCACAGTTCCCTACTGTCTTTCTGTGTAAATATCTCATGTTACAACATGAAAACCTGCGGCTTATATTCAAGTGCGGCCTATATGTGTTTTCTTTTAAAATTTAGCTGGTGCGGCTTATACTAGGTGCGCTCTATAGTCCGGAAAGTACTGTGGGTGCGCTTCTTTTATCTCTCTGTGCAGAGAGACGAGAAAGAGTGAGAAAACCCCGCCCGCGACTAAAAGCAACTGCGTGACAATTGAGTAGGGTATACTCAAATATTCACGATATAGTCATTTTCTATATCCCACAGGGGACTAGCCGCGATACATCGTGTATATTCGATGTATCGTGTATGTATGTATAGTGGGCCTAAGATAGAACCCTGTGGGACTCCATGCCTAACAGGGAATGACTCTGACCTGGTCGACTGCCTGATCAGGAATTCATGGGTTGCAGTGACGTCACGTCGAAGGGACCGCCGCCATATTTGTGTCCGATTTGACAGGTCTCCTCATATGACAGCATGCAAACCGCAGGATGGAAATGACAGTTTCTTGACAAAATGACAGGGTTTCATACATCCTGTCTGGGTTTATATCTCTATAACAACAGACAAACTCTATATTATCCCACTTATTACACAGTTTATGAATTAATTAATTAATTTGAGACGTAATGTTGATCAAAGTCCTTAGTCCGGTCACTTCTCCGCTGTTTGCTCCTCACCCTCCTCTCGGTCGACTCGTGTGTAGTTGTTTTCAACGAGCTTTTGATAATCAATCAGTAGATTGATGAATTATCATGTAAATGTTACGATGTGCGCATTTATGTAGTCCTCCTGTCTGTCATAAGAGATGACGGGTACGGGACACGTTTGTGTCACGGACTCGCGGTGGCATAGACACAGCTGGTCACAGCTGCGACACTGCGCTGGCCCGTCCACTCTGTCCGCTCTGATCGCAGGTTTGGTTTCCAGCAGCGGTGAGGGAGGCAGAGAGCCTCCACTCTCCCTCTAACAAGCTACAAGTCATTTTTCTAACATCACAATTAGTCTGAAGCTGGTAAAAATGAAACACAAGGTAAAAATCCTTGATAGTTCTTCTGCCCTGCTCCGCTGATCAGAGCGGCGTCCCTAGCAACGGCCCGTTTTACTTAGCAACGGTCTGTTATACAGAAATAAAAGACCCTAAATGCAGAATCAGTGATTAATAATAAGAAAGTAATCAAAATGCAGAATTCAATATATCCAAAAAAAGTGAATCCCCTCTTTTTGTGAGACTTGTCACAGCCCACGCTGCGACTGATAGACTGCCTGCAGTCAACTATTTATTCCGCCTATAACTTTACGTCTTTTGGGATGGAATAAAACTGCAGTCCGGGGTTATTTTGGCGACTGCTATCACAGTCAACAGCACAATATAATCCTGGCATCTTTCAAATAACGTCAATTTTCGGTCTCTTGCTGATTTCCTCCTACTACTCCACTTGTTCTGGTAACGTGACATGCTGTGATCTGTGCCCTGATTGCCCTGATTCGGACACAAATATGGCGGCGCAGAAACACAGTGACGTCATGTGAATCTAATGAATATCAGCGCCAGGAGCAGCTGCTGACTCTGCTGTTACAGGGGACTTTCGGTCAGGCCCTGAGGTCTGATCACACCCGCAAAGTGGCCAGGAAGGTTGTTCTGTCCTCTGGCACCATGTCATCGTATGCCATCATGAATGAGAACTGGATGATCCTGTCCTGGGTGATGCTGCAGTCGGAGTGTGATCGCTCTCTTCATCCCATGTATGAGGGTCTGGCTCGACGGTACTCTGCTGCTGGAGTGGAGAAGGCAGGCTACCAGTGGGTGGACAGGTATACATCACAAGTTTTAATTCAAAACTCTGATTATTGTGTATGATTTTTTTTCATGTTGTAGGGACTGCTGAGCTGCCTTCAAGGTCCTGGACCCTGGGGCTCAGGAGCACCTCCTCTGGAGGCCATGGTGGCAGAGGCGACCTCTGGATCCCTACTGAACAGCAGTGCTTCAAGGACCAAGTTTAGAAGACGGAAGACTCCCAATTTTTAACCTTATCTCTCGCCGTGCTCCCGATCAGTAATTTATCCTGCTAATCTCCCGATTTTACAATGAAGGAAACAAGTAAGCTTGTGGGGGATATTTAGTATCTGGCAACTCTTATGCTGGATAGCGTACAGCCTGCCAGAACACGAGAAGAAGAAGAAGAAGAAGACAACTCGTTGGCGGTTTCTGGCTTCCGGTTCAGCGTTCGGACTACACAGGACAGAGATGGATGAAGTGACACCTGACATACCAAAAACGAAAAGAAAAATTGAAGTAAAAAGAAAATATGCTTCGAAGTTCAACACATGTTGGACCGAGACGTTTTCCTGGGTTAAAGTCAGCCGGTGTGGTGCCCACCGTGCCTTTTGTAAGGCGTGTAATGTTGATGTTTGTGTTCTGTGCGGTGGAAAAAATAATCTGGTTAAACATGCCGGCACTGCGAAACATAAAGCCAGCATAGAAGGACAGAGGGGGATGCCGAGGATGGAGTCAAGAGATCGACCGACGGCCGATCTAGTGACAAGAGCAGAGTGCAAGATGGCGATGCTGATAGCAAAGAATAATTTGCCTGTGGCATTCAGTGACGAATTCAGCAGAAGTGTTGGTGCCATGTTTCCAGACTCAGAAATTGCAAAGAAGTACTCCTGTGGGAGAACTAAAACAACCCAGATTATCAAAGGTAAGAAACATGATTAGCTATTTCTTTTAAAGCTCCTTTATTAATCCAGGTGTGTCTGACAATTGTTGAGTCAGACACACCTGGATTAATCAGTTTGTCCAATAATGCAAGACAGGAAATAAAGGAGCTGGTTTAAATTCAGGAATTAGTGGAGCTGTGCATAAAGCCCATTGCTTCCCATTACTCTCCATAACTAACTTTTAATTAAGATGATTTGTGGGGTAGATTTATGCATGCTGGATGGAGAATATACATGCCAAATTGAGGCAATTTGAACCATATCATCTCAATTAATAATGAATTAAAACAGGGTTTCCCGCAGCGCTTTCCTGTTAAGGCGGCCGCCTTAACAACAAAGAGCTGCCGCCTAAACTAACGTCTTTAAAAAAAAAAAAAGTAGCGATATTCGTTTTTTTTAACCGTCAGCTGGCTCTAACCATTTTTTTTTAACTTCACGCACTGAGTGTCTGACACTCTCTTGCTGTATTTCATAAAAAATAGTAGTGGTATAAATTACAAATTAAGCTACACCCCCGACCCCCCCCACCCGCCCCCCCTCTCTCTCATGATCAGTGATGCAGAATAATGAGTGATACACAGAGAGTAGCTGACACTCAGCTGTCTCTGTCTCTCTCTTACTCACTCACACACACACACCTGGTGTGGATTGATCTGAAGCTCAATGCTGATGCTGTCCTGTAAATAGTTTTCTAATTAGCAATAACTATAACAATTTCTGATCGACCCATATCAATTGCATGCTTAAAATAACATACTGGTTAAAGCCTCGCCCATTTCAAGACAACCCGACCATGGATGTATTATATTAAGTGGATACCGGACCGGAAAATGGCCGCCGTTCATTTCAATGGAAGTTGCTCGCCTGGTGCATACGCCGAAAAAGTTTCTGACTTCCGGGTTTACTTCCGCGTTATGCTGCGCGTTCATGTAAGTGTTACTTGTGGATTTAAGGAATGAGTATTAAGACTTTTACAGGACTCACACGGACTTTAAAACAAAGATAATGATTTAAAAAGTAAGACGACCGATCGTAGGTTTACTACGGTCGTTTATATGATCGTTAAATCGTTTTGACAATTAATTAATATACGATGTTGCACTGAAAACGAGTTAGTCCGAACCTGTAAGCTTAAATCACAATGGAAAATAAATCATAATTAACTGTATTTTTGTTAAACATGACAGAGATGACCCCAGAACACCTCAAATAATGTAATGAGGCTTTACTCTTACCTTTTTTTATATTGAATAGTATATTTAACTTGCTGCACAGTTCACCAGTTGTATTTACAGGATGTTGGTGGAGGTATTATAAACTTAGTCACACGTGTTTTGTTTTTATCAACCACAGCTGTGATTAAAGAAAATTAGAGCTCTTTGGCAAATGCATCTTCCTTTTAATAATTGTCTGTACTGGCTGTGTTCATAGTTTCATCATCATCATTAAGCCTTCAGGTGGATGAGACTCTTTGTAATTCAACAGTTTAACCTTACAATATTTCCACAACACGCAGAATATCAGTGTCCACTACTACAGCTGTTACAGAACCAGACATTTTAATTAAACATGAATGCCTCAGACACAGTTGCAGATGTTGGATTTGGTAGAAGAAGAAAAAAGTCACAAGCATGTTTGTTTTTTCCGAACAATTTAATAATATGATTATGAGTTTAAGTGATCATTTAGCATACACTGAACAAACCATAGACTGTAAAAAAAAAAAAAACACACACTGACGACGGTGAGGAGGAGGAGGACGTCCACGGTTCTTCCTCCGGCCCCGGTGAAGACGGGGAGCAGCTGCACCGTCAGGCCACACACACAACACACACCGACCATGGAGGAGTCTGGAGAAGTCTCGGTTTACATTTACCACCGTGGCATTAATTAAGCCGTAAAATAAATTAACGTGAACGGAGCAACAGGTGTTGAACATCAGCCGCGATGAGACACTGTTGACAGACACACACACAGACAGCATAAATGACTTATCAAGCTAAAATTACTGAAAAATATGAGTTTTACAGGAGCAGCAATGTAAAACAGTCCGGTTTCACGTCAGTAAATGCAGTCATTACGAGGCGATCTCATCAATTAAAACGTTACGTTTAAGAATACGAGTTGACAAGAGACTAATAACAGACATTAAATATCATAAAGTTAAATTAACTCGATTTGACCAAACGAAAACTCACCTTTGAGCGGTGTTTTCCACTTTTCTGAGTGATTTTAGCGCCCCGGACAGCGTCTCATTAGTTTCAGGCATCCTCGGTCCCGAGACACACACGACCGCGCACTGCGAGTGCACGGACACAGCCGTGACGTCACGGCCAGAAATTAGACTTTTCTGTGGCTTTTCTGGTCGTTAGAAAACATTTTGACGGATAAAAAGTCCATGACTTAAAAATATAGAATACAAAGATTAGTAATTAACGGAGGTTACAGCTGGAGGTGTCCTGTGAACAGTTTTACAGGCTTCTCTTTTACTATTGCGGTCTATGGGAAAAATCCTTTCTGGGCCGCATGGGATTTTTTGTTGCAGTACCACGGGTGGCCACTGGGAAAAATCGGCGTGCCTGCTGAGAGGATTACAGGGGGGCTGAACCCGACCCGCTTCCGGCTAGTGTTCATCTCTCTCGCGCTCTGTTTAGATTAATAAACACAAATCGCTACAGGGTCCAACTCGTCATATAGTGACGAACAGACAGCAGCTGCAGCGACAATCACACACCTATAATATGTGTGTGTGTGTTAGGGCCCGACCGATTTATCGGCGAGCCGATTAAATCGGCCGATTATAGCCCGTTTGAAACTAATCGGTAATCGGCCAAAACTCGCCGATTGTCGCCGATATTTTCAGGAATAAAATGCAGGGAATAAAACTTGGTTTTACTTTGAAAAGATTCCCCCGCACCGGCGCCGACCTCATGACAAACTCCATCCACTACCACCTCAGTCACAGCACACAGCAGAGTGACTGATCTGTCTCAAAACCAGTGTTGCCACTGGCTTTCTGTTTCCCTTTTTTTTTTTTTTTTTTACCGCGGTCGGGTTGTGAATTAATTAATTAATGCTCGTCTCCGGCCGTGTTGGGTCCGAGATTCAACAAGCCGGTCGGGGTCGGGTTTTACCATTATATACTGGCATTTATCACCAATAAACACAGTAGATGAGGGTGAGTGACTGAGCTGAGGCTGTGTGACGGGTGGGGGGGTCCGCGGTGTGGAGCATTGCGGGACTCTGACTGCAGCGGGGACTATCATGGATCCGCTCGGTGACACTGCTGTGAGACTGACCGCCGGTGAGCGCTTTGACACGGTGCCGGGCACGGCAGCAACCGCTGATCGCTTTTGATTGAAAAGAGAGAGAGAGAGAGACGCCGTGCCGTGTAAAAAAAACAACAACAAAAAAGTATCACGTGTCATGACTTCCTGTATTTGGCCCTTCAAAATAAAAGCCCATATTGATTTTGACTTCATTTTGACAAGACAGGGCTTCAAATGTTTTTTTTTTTTCATGCAACCAATCGACCAATGAAATTTTAGTCGGCTAATGATTTTTTGGTCGACCAGGCAGCCCTAATTTATATATTATATAATATATATAGATATATTATTATAGTAATACAATTTTAAAACTTAATAAAAAAATAATAATAATCAGCCGATTAATCGGTTATCGTTTTTTTTCTCCCCTAATAATTGTAATCGGCATCGGCCCCAAAAAATCCATATTGGTCGGGCCCTAGTATGTGTGCCGCCCATGATCCAGTGGATTAATAGAGAGCTCAGGTGAGACACACGGATCTAAACGCTCTGACCACTGACCAGAGGGATCAAAGACGGGTGAAGGCCGTGGACTGGGACTGAGAGACGGAGCTGAGCAGCCAGGTACTGGAGAGGAGAGGAGAGGAGCATACTGCAGGACAGACGTGCGGCGTGCGTAACGGCGCGTAAATGACTTTTAACACAGCTAAAAAACTGTTACAGAATTACCCAGATGTGAGGAAATGCAGAGATGTAAGATCAGGTTACACCCCGCCTTTCCGAAGCCCCACCTTTCCGACAATAGACTTCCATTCATCGTAATAGTGGGGTTTTCTATTTTTTCTAAAGACCCCGCTATTTCGCAGTATTCACGCGCGTTCAGCACCTTGGACAGCTGCGGGGGGGGGGGGGGGGGTGTCGGATCAGCGGTGTTTCGAAGTGGGGGGGTTTCGGAACAGCGGGGTGTCGGAGTGGAGATGTGTCGGAATGGAGAGCCGTCCCCGTAAGATCATGGGGCTCTAGTAAGCATCAAATCAATAAACGCATACGTTTTCACAAAGTTGTATCAGTTAGTACATCGTTTTCAGACGTGGTAAATAAAGACGCGAAAACAGCCACCGCAATCTCTTCCTGGTTTGGTAAATCACATTGCGCGTGCTAAATCAATCTATTTGCATCTACTCCTCCCAGTATTTTGCGCGTTCTGGCAGAAACACCCATATTTACATATTCATCAAGGCAAACACGCTAAATGGATTGCAATCACGTTTGCACACGTTTTAATACACGCAAACCTTTAGTAAATCCTGGCCCATTGTGCGTTTCTGATGTGGCGACCATGTTGTGCCTGATGGAGATCATCATCATCAGCCTGTCCATTATCTTCAGGACCCTGGTCTTCCCATTGCTCGTTGTGTATTTCACAGTAGTTATGTAAAATACAGCAGGCTGTGATGATGTGGCTGACGAGTGTAATGTAAGGCTCTCTCTACAGTCATCCTCGCCAGACTGAGTCAATAGTTGAACTGCATTTCAGCTGGTGTTACACCTCTCCCCGAATATGGCTTCAGCAGCCAAGGCAGAAGTGGGTAAGCTGCATCACCGAGAATAACCAGGGGCACATCCACACCTTCAAATTGCTCAGTCCACATTCTGACCTTGACGATACAGAGAGGAGTTAGCAAAAACTCTGGCATTATGGACCTTTCCTGGCCCGCCAACATTTATGTCCCAAAATTTCAATTTGTGGTCCACTACACCCTGCAACAGGATCGAGTAGAATCCTTTCCTGTTGTAATAATCTGCAGGGTGATCTGCTGGTGCCAGGATGCCGATGTGGGTCCCGTCTATTGCGCCCGCAACCTGTGGGAACCTCCATTTATCTCGGTAGCCCTGGACGATCACCCTTAGCTCCACGTCAGTAGAGGTCTTGATGTAGTGGTGTTTCATTCCCGGATTATGGCTGTCACAACCTCTTGAGTAATTTGACAAGCAGTGGAGATGCCAACACCAAACAAATACGAGATAGATCTGTATTCAAGATTGGTTGCCAAACGCCACAGACATATTGCCACGCGAAGCTCTACAGGGACAGGGTGTCTGTATCTTGTACTCTGGCGTGTCGAACTAGGCCGCAAGATATTACATAGGTGCTGAAAGGTCACTATTTTCTTCCTGAAGTTGAGCTGCCATTCTGTATCATTCCAATTTTCATTGATGTGTTGCCACCAACCACAGGGACGTGGATTGGCCCACATGCTCCTGGTGAGATAAAGCACATTAGATAAATACACGTAATACCGAAAGTACAATTGAAATGTTTATAACAGGAAGGAAGGAAGGAAGGAAGGAAGGAAGGAAGGAAGGAAGGAAGGAAGGAAGGAAGGAAGGAAGGAGGGAAGGGAGGAATGAAGGAAGGGAGGAAGGGAGGAAGGGAGGAAAGAAGGAGGAGAGGAAGGAAGGCAGAAATGAAGGAGAGGAAGGAAGGCAGAAAGGAAGGAAGGGAGGAAAGAAGGAGGAGAGAAAGAAGGCAGGAAGGAAGGAGGAGAGGAAGGAAGGCAGAAATGAAGGAAGTAAGGAGGAGAGGAAGGAAGCTAAAATCAACAAACTGTCAGAATTCCAATTAATATAAAATAGGCTTAGCCTAATAAAGCATTAAGAAGGATTCATTCTAATATATCAAAAGGTATGCTATTAATTAGTGTGAATGCTTTATTGTTCTTCCTCTCCGCCATCTTCTTTATACTCTTTTTATATTCTTACTACTTTCCGCCTTTTTACGGTCTTCTTCTAGTCCTTCATACTTTGTGCTATTTCAACAATTCTCACATCAAAACGTCGGAACATTATCGGAATGACTTTTCTCTTTTTAAATATTCATACTTTTTGCAATATTCAACTATTTCAGATTTTTTTTTTCCCCCATAGAGAATGCATTGGAACAGTCTTCAAACTCTTCAAATCTTCTTACTTCTTTCAGCCTCTAAAGCTTCACCATACTTTCTGCTAGAGACTTCATTCAAATTCTGAGTTGTAGACAAACTTCTAATGTATTCAACCTGTGTACAACTTTTTCATAGCTTGTACCGTTTTTGAGATAAATCATCATAGAGTGCAGGAGATCCAAAAAAGCGACTGGAACTTTTCTTCTGAAACTGCCAGCAAAGCTACAAATGACACTCTACACTCATGATTTTGGAAACAGTTTGTAGCCTCTAGGGCTGTCAACGAATATTCTAAATTCGAATATATATTCGAATATTAAAAAAAACCAGAGATTCAAATGTGAAAATTAATATTCGAATATTAAATTAACAGTGGGAAAAAAAACTGACTGGGGGAAAAAAAAGGCCTAAATAAAACAGCGGGCGCACTGTATGACGGCCAGGCTCATCGCTCATTATTACTAATAGCCGACTGCACAACTGAAAACATGGTAGCGACCCCGCAGTAATGTTGTTGTTATGATGTTTAAGTTGTGTGATTTCTGACTGACTGTGAATGTGTACGGGGTTGGATGAGAAACTGAGGGGCTGGGGTGAGTGTGAGGAGGACAGAGTCCTGTGTGTGTGTGTGTGTGTGTGTGTGTGTGTGTGTGTGTGTGTGTGTGTGTGTGTGTGTGTGTGTGTGTGTGTGTGTGTAGGTGAGTGAGTGAGGAGGAGCAGAGGAAGAAGTGAGAGCTGTCAGATAAGTTTGTGTTATGTTGTTGTAGTTACGTCGGGTCGGACGCTACAATATCAATAAAAACGTGTGCTTAACATAGACGTCGGACACAAAATAGCTGCCGAGCGGAGCAGTTTCCTTTCGGTCCCGTTAACCGATTGTGTTAGATCCGCCAGAGCGCGCGCCTCTGTGCCAGGCTCGCGCGGTGATTTGTGTTTATTCATCTTAAAGGATAATTTCCGTTTTTTACAACCTGGACCTTATTTCTAGCATAAAATAAGATCATTTTACTCACCCAGAAACTTTGGTGTCATTTGGAGTTGTTTTGACGAAATTAGCCCCAGTGGAGCGGCGCGTATAACGCGAGAACACGGGGCACGCAATGCAGCCTCTAAATAACACATTATCCGCTGCAAAACTCGTTCATTTCGCCAATATTTTGTTATGATACACTAGTGATATTCCCCTCCGAGCCCGTGGTGGCATATTATCAACATGCTGCGCCTGTAGGTTGACTACTAACCTCCGACCTGGATGATGTCATCTCCGACCGCTGCCCGGCGCGGCTAACTTGCTACGGCTAATGCTATGGTTCGTTTCTGCGTGTTTCTGACTTGTCAGAACAAAATGAGCAGCTGGATGAAGTTCAGCTTCCACAGGCTTCCTCTCCTCAACCTGGACTCACTAAAGCTCCGGCTAGATGAGCTAAAAATGGACCCGAATGCCGAAGCAGAATCATTATTATCAGAATGAGCCGGGCAGCGGTCGGAGATGACATCATCCAGGTTGGAGGTTAGTAGTCAACCTACAGGCGCAGCATGTTGATAACATGCCACCACGGGCTCGGAGGGGAATATCACTAGTATATCATAACAAAATATTGGCGAAATGAACGAGTTTTGTGGCGGATAATGTGATATTTAGAGGCTGCATTGGGTGCCCCGTGCTCTCGCATTATACGGATATACGCGCCGCTCCACTGGGGCTAATTTCGTCAAAACAACTCCAAATGACACCAAAGTTTCTGGGTGAGTAAAATGATTGTATTTTATGCTAGAAATAAGGTCCAGGTTGTAAAAAACGGAAATTATCCTTTAACAGAGCGCGCGAGGGATTAATACACACATTCACATAGGCTACGCACACACGAGCTCCCCACAGACACACAGCTGAGGGGCCAAGGTGCGGCATGGAGAAATGCACATCTGGTGGCGTGCCCCCCCCCCCCCCCCAATCGGTGCTCAACCTGGTCAGTGTTGCCCACGGAATCGGCGCCTATGTATTGCTTCAATCACTGAATGAAGCCTGTCTATACGGACAAGAGTCGGGACCTTTAATTGCTCACACAAGTTAGGGGGGACGGGTGGGCGGGGGAGCCGCGAGCAAGTTTATTTTGTAATGTCCAGGGCATTGTCAAAGATGTTAAAATTGAAAAAAAAAAAAAAACCTATAACAAGTAGTCCTCCTGTTGGCATAATGCGCAAATAGATATTCGAATATATTCGAATTATGTGTTATTTTTAGAACGAATATTCGAACGTCATTTTGGAGCAATTTTGACAGCCCTAGTAGCCACACTTGTCTTCTGTCTCACAATGCCGTCAAAAATGCACAGAGACTCAGAGAATAATTTAAAATATTTTTTAAATGCAGCCTGGGTGCTCTCTCTCTGCCATTTACCCCAATGCAATTTCTTTCACAGCAGAGTAGTAGGAGCTCAACTTTGTAATTCACTGGAATGGGCATTATACTTTGTTTGATTTCATAAAAAAATAGTCACAAGTCACAAAAAAGTCCTCTACTCATTTCTACTCTTTTCTTTTTTATGCATCATTGAAAAATCTCACATTCATCAAAGTCTCAACCTCTCGTCTCCACAACTCTGTCTGTAGTCTAGTGGGTAAGGTGGCTGCTTGCCAACCCCAAGGTCACTTGGGTTACAGGTGTTCGTTAAGAGACTCATTAATTGCTAGTGCCACCGTTTGCAGCACATCATCACATTACAATCAATGACAACATGCTTATGTGTGTACTCTCTGTGGCGAAGCGGCAGAGTAAAGGTTTAGTGATCATGAGGTCATGGGTTCGATTCCTGCCTCAGTCATAAAGGTAAAGGTCATAGTAGTATAAAGCTCATTGTAACTCAGGTCCTTTGTGGCCATATGGTTAGTGTGTCAGGTTACCAGTCCTGAAGTTGTGGGTTCAATTCCTGCCTTGGACATGTTTGTGTGTCATTCCGCATGTCTTTGTCAACTTATTCAGCATGGTTCAGCAATGGCTTTCAGCATTCACACGTATTTCCTTCAGGAAATACCAATTCTAGTTCTGATCTACAATTCAATGATACATATTACAAATGAAATCATGTATTCTGTGCTAAAATACAATATGTATCTAATCTATATAGCTTGATTCTGCATCTCCATTAACATAACGTGAACGTTTACTGTTGCTATGGCAACGTGTGACTGCTGTTAGCAGTTAAATATCTTAGCTCAATTGTCTGAACAACATATATAACCCATAAATTCACAATTTGACATTTTTAAACAAAATCAATCACAGTCCTTACACTTTGTGCTGATGTGTTGTCACATGTTATATTGTCAAAGTTAGAAAATTAACAGCTTCAATCCCTGAGGAACTACGTTAGCATTAGTGATGTGTAACAATGTAACGAAGCACAATACAAGATTGCCAGTCCACCCCTGTTTGTAGTCTGTGAGGTTACATACCTTGCCCGCCGTCTGTGTAGCAGAAACACCAACTCGACATCTCTCATCAGCAGGGCTCTCAAGTTTTGAAGTGAGTTCAGAGTGAGATTTTACCAGCAGCAGCGGGGATTTGGTTGAAGTGGGGATGGATGTCTGACAAATGACGCATAAATTCATTCAAACAAAAATCTTTATGATTTATGACTATAATAAGTTAACCAGGGGCGTCATACAACCCAAAAATTGGAGGGGGCACAGTGAATGTGAATGTGCTATCGCGCGCAAAATTTTTTAGAGGATGCCCTGAAATCACTTATTTTGGACACTTATACAGGACTCTAGACTAGTATTTGTTCGTTTATTTTTAGAGCACAGCACAATGAAAAATGTTTATGTAACACGTTATTTAACCTTTAAATAATGTTGAGGGTCCAATGTGACCCATTTTTACATTTAGGAACAGTAAAAACACCCTTAACATTTTTCCTCTGACTTTAAGTTGAACTTGTTCTTGACCAACACAATATTTGATACAGATTAAATGGTATTTCCTGCCACTACACTATGATGATTACTGTATTTAACTATTTAAATCACAGTAGCTAAACAAATTTGTTGAACTCAGCCTGATGTAAACATTAATAAAACTCAGTAACCAATCACACAGCAGCTCCATGTTGTCCCTGTGTGATGTTCAGGGACAGGTCAGGACAGTCTGAGGACAGAGAGGTTGAAGTCTAGATTCAAGATTTAAGATTCAAGATTCATTTATTTGCCATTTTATGTTTAAACATAGTTGGAACGTTCTGTGGTGATGTGTGTGTGTTCATTTCTTTTCACATAAATAAATAAGTACAGGACAGGACAGTGAAAACATAACAAATGCAATGGACAGTTTAAATTATAAAGTGCAGGTGCAGTTTGTGTTCATTGAAATTTAGTTATTGCTTAGGGGGAGGGGGAGAGGGAAAGGGGGGCCAGAGCTGTTCACAAGCCTGGCAGCTGACGGAAAGAAGCTTTGTCTGCGTCGGGACTTTACAGCCTTCTCAAGGCGCAGCCTTCTTCCCGACGGCAGCGGAGTGAAGAGGCCGTGGCCAGGGTGGGAGGGGTCGGCCATGATCTTCCTTGCCCTTCTTAGGGCCCTTGTGTCATGCAGGGACTTGAGGGAGGGCAGGGGACAGCCAATCACCCTCTCCGCTGAATGAATGACCCGCTGCAGCTTGGTGAGGTCCCTGGCAGCTGCAGCAGGGAACCAGGTGATGATGGAGTGGGTGAGGACGGACTCTATGATGGCGGTGTATAACTGGACCATCATACTCCTTGGCAGCCTGAATTTTTTCAACTGCCGAAGGAAGAACATCCTCATCTGGGCCTTCTTCAGGAGGGCCTCGCTGTTAAGGCCCCACTTCAGATCCCGGCTGACAGTCATGCCCAGGAAGCGGCATGACTCGACGGGGGCCACCGCGACGTCTCGCAGTGTGATGGGAGGGAGTGGGACTGCGTTCCTCCTAAAATCCACCACCATCTCCACTGTCTTCTGAGCATTGAGCTCCAGGTTGTTGCAGCTGCACCAGCTCCGCATCCGCTCGATCTCACTCCTGTAGGCAGACTCGTCCCCCCCGGTGATGAGACCAATCAGGGTGGTGTCGTCTGCAAACTTCAGGAACTTGACCGACGGGTGGAGGGAGGTGCAGCTGTTGGTGTACAGGGAGAAGAGTGGGGGGGACAGGACGCAGCCCTGTGGGGAGCCTGTGCTGATGGTTCTGGAGCTGGATGTACACTTCCCCAGCTTCACCCGCTGGGACCTGTTGGTCAAAAAGTCCGTTATCCACCTACAGGTGGGGGTCGGCACCTGCAGCCGGGCAAGCTGGAGCTCCAGGATGGATGGGAGGATAGTGCTGAAGGCCGAGCTGAAGTCCACGAACAAGATCCTGGCAGTTGCCTGCAGTGTCCAGATGTTCCAGTACGTAGTGCAGAGCCATGTTCACCGCGTCCTCCGTGGATCTGTTGGCTCTGTAGGCAAACTGCAGGGGGTCCAGCGCAGGATCTGTTATGGACTTCAGGTTGGCCAGGACAAGGCGCTCCAGGTCCTTCATGGGAACAGAGGTCAGAGCGACGGGTCTGCAGTCATTGGGGCCTGTGACCTTGGCCTTCTTAGGGATGGGTATGATGGTTGATGCCTTGAAGCATGCTGGAACCCGACACAGTGCCAGTGAGGTGTTGAAGATGTAGGTGTACACTGGGGCTAGCTGGTCAGGGCAGTGCTTCAGGACAGAGGGGGAGATGGAATCCGGACCGGCCGCCTTCCGGGGATTCTGCCTCTGAAACAGACGACTCACCTGCTCTACAGTGACAGAGAGGGGGGGTGAGAGGGGAGGAGAATGTGGGGGGGTAGGAGAGGCGGAGGGAGGGGCTGGTGGTGGGGGAGGGGGAGAGGAGGGAGGGGCCATGGTCCTGCCGGGGCGCAGGGATGAGGATGAAAGTGGCTCGGGGGGGTTAGGGGGGAGGACCAGGGGTGGTACCTTCTCGAACCTGCAGTAGAACTCGTTGAGCTCGTTGGCGAAGGAGAGGCTGTCGGGCAGTTGTGGGGGCTTTGGTTTGTAGCTGGTAATTTTCTTGAGGCCTTTCCATACGGAGGAGGGGTTACCCTCAGAGAGCTGCTGTTGTAGTTTCTCTGAGAAGCGATGTTTCGCCTCCTTCACCTCTTTGGCGAACCGGTACTTGGCCTCCTTAAACCGGTCAGCATCCCCACTTCGCCTAGACGTCTCCTTCTCCGACCTCAGTTGCCTAAGACGGGCTGAGAACCAGGGCTTGTTGTTATAATAATGAGATGAGATGAGATGCACCTGTGACTGTGACAGGTCTGTAGCTACGTCTTGACCACATGTCAGCTGATCAGCTGCAGCAGAGGAAACTCGCTGTTCTCAGCTCGGACGAGGGCTTTTTTAAAATTTTT
Source organism: Trachurus trachurus (assembly GCF_905171665.1). NCBI lineage: Eukaryota > Metazoa > Chordata > Actinopteri > Carangiformes > Carangidae > Trachurus > Trachurus trachurus. The sequence goes on from NC_139900.1 coordinate 24,156,326, forward strand.
TAATTAAGCTCCGGTAGCGACTAGAGTTGCACGATACCCACGGTAGCCACGGTACCCCGCGGTGCCAAAATTTAACGGTTCCTACTATACTAGAAATTCTACACGACGGTACTACCGTGGATTACTACTATGGTGCCAGTTTCCGCCACATAGCGGCCGCCTCTCCTCCCGGCTTCTCACTGCATGCTACTCCCTTGTAAACAAACCCCACGTGCACCCACTGCAACCTAACTACACAGCTGCTGAATGATTGGCTGTTTGCAGGGGCGGGTCCAGAATATTTTCTGAGGGGTGGCACAGGGGGTACCAATAGTGAATCTGGGGGGGCCGCACAAAAGTAACAAAAATTAAGGCTGCCACTGATCGCTGTCTTGAATGTTTATATTGTACAGTTACACATGTCTTCATCTTGCTTTTATTGGCCACATCAAATCTTTCAACTTGTAAGGAAGATGCCTGTGACCTTCTCATTTTCCACTTGTCAATATTAAAATGATAGTCAATCAATAATCAACTCTGTCTTGTAAATAAGAGCATGAACATTACTCAAATGGTGAAAATTGAGAGCAATAACAATCTTACACCATTTTCTATATTTGCTATACACAACACTATAGGATGTTTGCTGTACAGAGTTGATTAAGAGCCTACACAGTAATAGCAGTGCCTTTATCTCCTATATAATATTAACCAGTCCACCTGGACTTATTTTGTTTTTTTAGCTGTAAAAGTGTCATACAGTCTGCTATGAGTATGTGCTTTTGTCCCTTTTTTCAGGACAACTTCTTCTTTCAACATCTGGCAGTTGTTTTTCTCTACTGTGTGATATAAGTGTAGAAAAACACAAAAAACTAAATTGAATTTTTTGTGGTTTTTACTCAATAAGGCACTGAGAATATACATGGATAAAATAATTTGAATGTACAAAATGAACTTTGAACTATAATACACCAGAAACAACAATTATGTCAATTTTGAACCAGTAGTTGTTTGTTTTAGGTCTCATTTTTCCTAAGTGGGTCCAGGCGTTTTTGGCCCTGCTGGTAGAGAAACATAGAGATCTGCATCCCTCTTCACTGCACCACCGATACCATCCGGGGCACCCTTTCCGTGTGACTTTTCTGAATAGTTCCATGTAACATGCTTGAACCCAGAAAGGAAAGGCACAGTACTTAGGAGATAAAAGTTAGCTTTGTTCCTGTACTGTGTAACAGGTCCGTCACTGATTATATTTAGGGCTGTAATCTCTGGGTAGGTTGTGCGAAGCTCTTTCAGTATGGGCTCCAGGTGTGCCCATACTGCCCGCTCATCATGGCGGAGGCTGTCGGATACTGATGTATATGATTTTGTCCCATGGATTGTGTACAGAACAGCTGTGTGAATTGTTGCCTGCTTCCTGCTGCCTCCAAAGTGATATGCTTGAATTTCTGTGCTCAATTTGCAGGAGTAGTTCTCAGAAAAATCAATGTGAAGCACTGCTTCAGCTTCTGTGAGATTCTGTTTGAGGCCACGAAACTGTTCCGTTTGATGGATCCAGTTGAATTGATGTATTGCTAAACATTCTAACTTTTTGTGGAACAGCACTTTTAAGTCCTCGATTGTCCCTGTATGTGTTTATTTTAAGACATTTGCAAAGACTTTCTCTCCATTTGTTGAAGTTACTCGCTCCCATTGTTCCCAAGAAACCTCAGCAGAGGGTGTCTCAGGTAATTCCACTTCATCAAAGCAGCACTGTGGGCATACACGATCCATACATGCTTTGTTTTTAGGGTCACAAACAATCATATTCAATAATTCTGAGATGCTGGTTGTCTTCAACAGCCCTCTCTTGGCAAGTTTGTTAATCAGTAGCCGGATATTCTCATGCTCCACACATGCACATGTATCTCTGTCACTGGTCTTTGGCTCTGTGATATAAAAAGGCCGTCTTCTGACAAATTGTCGGTAAGACATGGAGAGATCCTGTTCCACCTCTGTTTGATACTGAGCATGGAGCTCAATCAGGGGCTTTGTTAGAACTCTTCTTTGCAATTTCTCTTTATTTTTGGTAATGGTGTCTTTTTTCCCTGCTAACAGACGGCTGTTTTCATCTCTGGACAGAAAATTTATAACTGCTTGCTTTCTTTTTGTTGACAGTTTTTTGTGCCCCCTTGGCTTGAATTTTTCACTTAGGCCTACTGTTTGTTTTTCCATTAACCTCTTCTCACTCTTTCTGGATTTATCCTTTAGTTTTTTCATATCTGCTAGCTGTTTTTTCAGATGTAAGACCTGCTTTCTCAGTTGACACTTCTCTTCCTGCAGTTTTTTGCAACGTTTTTCTGCTGATGTATTCTTTTTTTTATTCCTCTCTGGTGTGGAGGACAGTGGTGGATTAAAATCCTCATTCAGAGGCATGGGGTCTTCCACAAGCTGCTGCTCTGGCTGCTCTTGTGGCTGTTCTTGTGCAACATCAACACCAACCAGAACTGGTGGAATGTTTTCCATAGATGGTGGCGTAAGGTCCAACACAGCATTTGCCATATTTTTTCTTTCTCTTTAAGCACTGGATGCTGCCCTCCATTTCTCTCTCTGTTTCTTTTTTATCCTCTCTGGCAGCTCACTTGACTTTACATATGGAATCTTCAGCTGCACCTTCCTTCTCTGGTAGCTGAAACAATAATGTAATATAGTGTCATGCCATAAATCCCTAGTCTATTTTTATTTTTGACAACTAATAGAACACAGAGAAATATGTACTGCAAGTTGCTTCATTTATTTAATTAATTTAATTTAATTTAAAAAATTTTTGAACACACCTTTCTCTTCTCCTGGCAAGGTACTCTGCTCTTGCTGTGGGGTCAGAGTTGACACGGCTGCCTGTGGCGAGCGCTTTTAACTTTGCTTGGCAGTGGCATCTGTCAAAATAAATAAAATGAGTTAAATAGAATCATAATAATTAATAAATTGCTAATAACTGCATAAATACCCAAGTGAAATTGCATGCTTTTAAAAATATATATATATATATTATATATATATATATTATATTTTACAAAGATGAACTAACCATTATTTCTGAAATATTAGCAAAATGACTCGTCAAATATCAAACAAATATTCAAAATAATACAAAAAAATTAAGTAATTAATGTTTATCAATCATCAATTGAATATATAAAGCACAAAAACTGCCAATCTAGGGCATATATCTGTGATGGAATACAATCTGCAGTGGTCGCACCACATGATGATTGGTCGCACCACATGACATTTTCAAGTTCAGTCAGATATTACTATGACAAGATTAGCATCACAAACAAAGCTAGCTAGCTTACCACAAAAGGACACTGTGAAATTTATAATTAAAATACAAATTTGCAGAAAAAACTTAAATAAATTGTTTTTTTTGAGGTCATACCACATGATATCCAAATGTGGCAACAACATTACAGCCGTTAAAAAGGTTCTTTTTTTTAAAAACACGAGAGAGCCACAAACCTTCTTTCTGCTTCCATAGCTCTATGACAAAATGGTGGATGGTACAACTTCCTGTCCTTGAGTAGATTTCAACATAAAAGTTCCAAAAGTGGTCATTTCTTGATGGTCGCACCACATGATATTTAATGAAATGGATATGGGCGGACAAAGTTTATTTGTATATTATGAAAGAAATATAACTGCAAAAGCTTTGCAATTGTGTACAGGAATACAAAACACTTAGTAAATTATGCCAAATAGGGCAGAAAATAAATTGTAATAGATTTACAATAATTTCAAATAAGTTTTCAAAACAGCAGTCAGGGCTGGACGGTCGCACCACATGATATTTTGACACTTTAAATTACAAAAAAATTAGAAATAACTCCTGATTTTTGAAAAGTTGAAGTGACTACATATATGGGAGACATACTACATATAGATTTGTATATTTTTGTACATTTATACCTTTTTTTAACTAAAAAAAATACAGCCGGACAGAATATTTAGGTGTCACGTCATTGACCCATATATAAAAAAAGAAGTGCCTTGTCTTTGGTTGGCATATTGCTGTCAGATCGCTAAACAATCAGTCCCTCCAGGATTTTGGGGGCTTTTTTTGTGATTGTTGTGGCCTAAAATGCCTGATTTTGCAGCCACATTTTGAAAAGATTGCGGTGCATGTTGCGATGTTTTAAGCGCTTTTGTTAAAGTAACATTGCGGAGTTTTTCGGCCTTAAAATAATGTTTCCAGACTCATTGCAATGGTAGAAAAATGGTTAATAGGATGAATGGTGCTGCCACCGCAGCCTGAGCGGGGTCGCGTCGGCTGAAACTGCACTATGTAACTTCCCTGCACGGGTACGAAACACCGCCCCCCCTCCTGCCCCCCTCCCCTCTGCGTCGGAGAGAGACGTGGTGGGTAAAAGCAAAACTTACGGTTCCCCTCCGGTCGTCACTGCCGTTGTCGGCGCCGCCGCCGGCGACAACAAAAGTTGCAGTTTTGTTCTGAATAATTAAAAATCAAAGGAAAATTGAAAATTTGTAAATGTCATAAAATAATGTGAGGTCCTGTTATACCAGCAATTTCCCACTTGTTAGGAAAGGCAAAGGAAAATTACATAGAGTTGAAAGTTGTTTTACTTTTAATTAAAATGTCTGTTTAAAAATCGTGGTAAAACAACTGTTTTAAAATGCCATTAAAACTGTCCAGTCTTTGAATAAAAAGGGGTGGGTGGCTACTCAAGTCCAGGGCCAGGGCCTTAGGATGGGGGAAGGGGATCCTGGCCGTACTGGATTCTCCCTTGGCGAGGGCTACAGGGGACAACTCACACACTCAACACGTTCGACTCAGCTCGCGATCCTTTACTTGTCACTTTGTGCACATTGTGTCAAGTTTCTTGCTGTCAGCCCAGCCACGGCCTTCCTCCGTTGATTCACTTCCAACCGCCGCTCCGTCCCGACTCGCACTCTCTGCTGTGTAACTCGGGGAAAGCACCGATGATTGGTCCAATTTGCGGAAAAGTTGTGGTGATCGTACAAAATTGCAAGATCGCACAAATTCACGGGGATTGGTTGAATTTGCGTTAATTGTGCGATTGCGACATTGCAAATTCCTGGAGGGACTAAACAATTAGTCAGTATGGGTGGTTGGTATAATGTGAAACCATCTGTTAATGGGCCTGTGGCTGGTGGGTGTGTGCTGGTTTTGAATAGACATAGACATACTTTCTTAGGGCCCTAGCAACGACAAGCGTCGGCGAAGGCCCTATTGTATTTCAAATGTTTTTTATTCTTCTTCTTAGCAACAATGAATTGCATGTTTGGCAGCTTGAACATGCTCGAAAACGCATGATTTTTGGTACACACATAGGGACTGGTGAAAATGTACGTATTTTGAAGTTGTTTGACATGGGCGGGGCAACAGCGCCCCCTAGAAAATTAACAAAATTCAGCCCCTCGCAGGGGTTTGACATAGATGCATGATATTTGGTATGCTAATAGAACATGCCAAGACACACAAAAAAGTCTATTATTGTCATGGTAAAATCCCAACAGGAAGTCGGCCATTTTGATTTGAATGTTCAATTTGGGCGATTTTTTTGCTATTTTATGCCATTTCCACACCTCGTATTTAAACAAACTCGTCCTAGGGATTCCACCCGATCGACTTCAACTTCGACTTCACTTTTTTTCACAGCATCGAGACCCCATGGTGACCTTATCCTGTGCTCTGCAGGTCTGTACGTCATAGGGCGTGGCTGCTAGGGCTTGATGAACTTTGGCGACTGTTTTGGAGCTCGCCATCCAACTTCGAACAGCTCTCACGCCCCCCTACTTAAAGCCCCGGTATTAGGGTTGTATATCTCCACCACTGAGGCCGATTCGATACGCATCTCGATACGCTGCCACCGATACGATACATTAACGATACACTGAAGCTCCTGTCGATACGATGCGATACGATTCACTCCTGTTCACGATGCGATTCAAATGCGATTTGATAACGATATGACTTAATTACAAAGAGATTCGGTTCGATATGATGTTTGATACAGTTGTGATATGAGAGTTTCTTGATACAGTTGTGATATGAGAGTTTCTTCCCACATCAAGTTAATTACCTCAATACCATTCTGCTTTACTCTCTGTATCAATTTGAGGCATGTAGCCTATATTTAGTTAATTTTTACAGAGAAAACCTGTCAAATCATGTTTGAAAGGTACAGTCTAGAGGAAATAAATGGTGGAAATGAAATCCAGCTTAATCATATGGGCTAGTCTTGTGTGGTGGCACCTCTGCAGTTTGGTCTTTTCCTATATTATAATAATAATAACTTTATTTATATAGCACCTTTAAAAACACAAGTTTACAAAGTGCTTCACAAAACAACTTAAAAGAGACAAGTCACAGATGTTTTGTTGTGCACAGGACATTTCTGGGTGGAGAGTCTGTGTTTTCTCTCCAGCCAGTGCTCACAAAGCTCAGGTGTGGCTCCGTGCAGCAGAGTAGGAGAGCTACACTGTACCAAAGACGGTTTGAATATCTTTGACTGTACTAGCCCTGCTAGCTGTCCGGATGCTAACCGCTACCGCTAACTAGCGGTTAGCATCCGCGGCTACCACCGCTTCCCAGCTCACTACAACCAGAGCCACTACCACGGCCCTGCTCCTAGTTACAGCCGGTGACGGCCGAGTATTGACCCACCGCTTCACTCGGACTGTTTACTTTTCTTGGCGGCTCTGACTACAGCTGCTGCTACTGCTGCTGCCTGTCAGGGGCAGGAGGCTGCAGCGTACGGCTTTTGCGGTGGTGCATTCAGGTTGCCTCGGAAAATGAAATGATCGATTTAACCATGGAATTTACCGATGTAGAAGGCTAGAAGAGATGCATCGCAAATTCAACCATAAATTATGTCCGATGTAGCCTGAATCTACCGGTGCAGTCGCATCGCATACGTTTATATCGGACCACCGATATGAATCGGTGAATCTCCACATCCCTACCCGGTATATAACTTATTTGGCTTTTTATCAGCAAAAATCAAATATTGCTTTCATAAAAACGTATTTCACTGAAGTCGAATCACACCCGCATACAAATGAGAGCTTTCTCGTACCTTAGAATGAGTTGTTACAAGTCGTTACAAATATGCAAGGGGGGGCGCACCGAACCTTGGCTGCCATGTTGCATCGCCATTTTTTACGTTCAGTGGCAGCGTGACCGTAGGTAACCACGGAAACTCACCGGAGCTGTCGACACGGGGAGAACGTTTTCCAGGTAGTGCCTGTTAAAACCGTCACCACTGTGTAGTGTGAGGAAGGACGGAGGCACTGATGTTGCATTCAGGTGCAGTCAGGCAAACCTACCAGATGTCATTTTACTCGATGAGAGAAAGACAGTAAAACGTGGGTCAGGTAAACAATACGACATCACCATGACAACATATTGTAACGACTGTATTGTTTTGCCTCGTGCTGGCGGACCACATAAGACGCTTGTTTATCCTGTTACATGCAGCGTCTGTTGTCTGTATGACGTCTGCCTGATTTCACGTGAATACAACATCAAGAATACGTTCCGATATGCAACCACACCACTAGATGGGGGTAATTCCTACATACTGGGGCTTTAATGGCAGCAACGTCAAACTTGCTGGACCTGACGATGGCTCTGCCCTGAACCGCCCGTTATATATTACGTTCCCACTTAACTCATAGCGCCCCCCGGTGTTAACAGGAAGTGACAATTTTTTTGTACTGTACTGTTGGCACATAGTTGACCCCATGAACTTCATTCCACTTCTAAAACATGCAGAACTAGTTGGTGAAGCTATATCATGAACACCGTGAAGCTACGAGTAATGGCAACCATGTGGCGACTATCGATCCCTCGCCAAGAAAATACATTTAGCTTTTTGATTTCTTTAATGAACTCGTAGGCAATCTCACTCATGTCAGCTCCTTGTGGAAACAGTAAGTGCCATATCTGACATCAACACTGTCCGATTTGCTCAGAACTTCACATGTGTGATCAGGGTCCGCCCCTGAACTCACCAGACCACGTTTGGTCCTACTGCCCCCTGGTGGATGAACCATCAATTTGTCATAACTCCTTCATGCAGTGTCCGATTTGCTCCAAAATTCACGTGTTTGATGAGGGACCGCCCCTGACCGCACCCACCCACATTTGGTCACCGCCCCCTAGTGGACAAACATGAACTTGTCATAACTCCTTCATGCATTGTCCGATTTGCTCCAAACGTCACATGTGTGATGAGGGTCCGCTGCTGAACGCATCTGCCCACATCTGGTTACCGCCCCCTGGTGGATGAAAGAATCATTGCGTTCCTTCGCTCCTGCCCGTTTTTTTCTCGCTTCTTGCCACAGCCCCCGCGTGCCTCAGGTCCGCGGTGGCATGGGGTCGCGAGGGCCCAATCATCGCCGCTTGCGGCTGTAATTTATTTTGTATTTTCAGTACTTAGCCTGACTGGCTTATTTTTTTATTTTTTATTTGTGTTTTCAGTACTTAGCCTGACTGGCTTATTTTTTTATTTATTTTTGATAAGAACAGTGGATACAACATGTCTAAGCCTATGTGTAAGGGTCTGACTCAATGTTGGCTGTCTATTGATATGATACACTGCCCTCTGGTGGACAGTAGGGTTGTGCCGATTGGCGATCCAATCGTCTATCGGCGATTGGAAGGACGATCGGCGATGTTTTGTTTTCTTGCCGATTTTACACACACACATACTCGCTACTTTTTTTATTGATCCAATGCGCAATCTGTTTGTTTTGTTTTAATGAAGCCGCTCCTCTCACTGCTTCCAACAGATACTCTGTCAAATGACAGTGTTTCACCAATCAAATGCAGCCACTGGTGACGTCCAATCAGACGGAGCCAGGTAGTCATATGACCGCACACAAAATGTCTGTGGTAAACAGGATGGCCACTCCGCCTCAAATTTGAGGAAACACGTTTAGCTGGTGTTGTGGCTGTGACGCTGCCGACGCCAGCCCTGTGATGTCACAGCCCGACGAGGTGTTCACTGATATGCCACAAATAAATTACGTCCGCCATGAATAGATTTTTCGGCTTTCGGCAACGCAATAGCGTTCCGTTCATTGATCATAGCGCTCTTTCTCCATTATTAGCCCTCACACACACACACACACAGAGAGAGAGAAGCGCGCATGCATGACAGCATGACAGCAGGGCACGGTAAAAGCGAAACTCATACGCCGCCGCCGCCCCCCCCCCGGTCGAACGAACACGTGGAAGGAACGACCCCCCCCCCCCCAGCGATAGATAGGTCTATCGGCGATCTCCTGGGAGGGTGATTGGGACGATCTGAGAATGTCAAAATCGCCCAACACTAGTGGACAGAACATAGAACAACAGAACATCATAACGACTTTCTTTTGATACCAATATAGGTCTTACTGGAGGCTTTTAATGATCAAAATATTATCAATAAATATTCGAATATTAATATTAATAGACAAAGTTCATATATAATTTTGGGGCAAATGTGTGAGTTTGAAACATTGGAAAATATCAGAAAATTATTAATTTGAACAATTTTTCTTTAATTTCTGTTACTCATAATCATATATCATAAAGTGATAATGGTAAATTAAAGTAAATCAACACGGGAGCAAATATTTACACATTTACTATTTATGGTGCATGGTAGCTGTATAAAACCAAATCAAAACAAACCTGTGTTCGTATGAGAAGACAGCAAGAGGTTACTTCTGGTGATAAAGTCCTCTACGGCTATACGTGGCTGGCCGAGCTGTGCATAAAGCCTGTTGTCGTAATGCCACAAAAAATATTATAGGACAGCCATCCCGTACATGGGAGTATGTCCCTTCCAAAGGTAGAGCTTATTATCAGACATTGCCATGCAAATAGTTATGCAAAAATCGAGAGAATAATGTGTGCTTAATGTCAGCCAGACAGTAAGGGCAAAAAAGTGTAATTCTCCCCGTCGGGGAATCGAACCCCGGTCTCCCGCGTGACAGGCGGGGATACTCACCACTATACTAACGAGGAGTGCGTCACATAGTTTTGGTCATTTGACACCATAAATGCGTGCAGCACACCCCATGGTGCTTTATCCCATGGGATTTTCCCCTCTCACAAATTCACAAGTCCTCTGTGTACTCTGCTAATGCCCTCCCCCTACATCGCTGGAGCTTGTACCAGTGGACTCTATGCACAGCTCCACTACTTCCTGAACAAGGGAGCAGCATTAAGTTCAGGAAGTAGTGGAGCTGTGCAGTCCATTGTCTGACCACCAGTGGCAGAATTGCAAGTACTGAGATTTAAAGAAAATAATTGTTAGTGTCTGCCAGTGCTTTAAAAAGCATACAATACAGAGGACAAAAAGGAATATCTCCCCGTCGGGGATACTCACCACTATACTAACAAGCAATAGACGCCCCCTGCTAGCCATGTGATGCTATGAATTTATCAGCAATACTCAGGGGTGGGGAGTAACGGATTACATGTAACGGCATTACGTATTTAAAATACAAATACAACATTTTGTTAATGGCGCTCTCGGGATGCCCTGCTCCGGCATATTCCTCTTCAATGTAAGGTCTCTGGTAAACAACATGAATAAACTGCGACAGGATCCCATTTTTAAAAGGATGATGCATTGGCCGGGAATCGAACCCGGGCCTCCCGCGTGGCAGGCGAGAATTCTACCACTGAACCACCAATGCTTGTTCACAATTGGCCTTCCAGACTCAGACAATGAGTAACAGTAATACATGCAGAGCATGGAGGTTCCTGGACCCTTCTGCCATCCATTCTTGATTTTTAAACAATCAACACACTAATCCATGTGTTATATCAAAACATCCAAAGGAGCACGTCACATAGGCACCACATAGTGCACTGGCGTCTCTCTCTCTCACACAGACTCACAGCCTCTCATCTCTCTTTCACACACGCACGCAGCCATTGTGCATCACTGAAACAACTGAAGCTACTAGACCACACAGCCAGATGCAGCATACATTCAGACAGGACAAAACCCCACTCAGCTTTAAGTGTTATAAACAATGCCACGGCGGGCAAAATACATTAAAAGAAGGCTTACCTTTAGAAGAGTTGTATGCGGCGAGTGTGGCCACTAAACCTAAGTTTGAAGAACAGCGTCTTTCCACTGGGTTGTACATTTCCAGGCCAAGTCTCTCTCAAAGGTCAGCTGAAGCAACTAGACCTTTCTTTTATGAAGCACTGCACATCTGCGGATCAGTCAGAAATCACAGAACTTAAACACCACAACAAGAACATTACTGCGGGGTCGCTACAATATTTTCAGTTGTGCAGTTGGCTATTATTAATAATGAGCGATGAGTGTGTGTGCGCGCACGTCCGTCCGTCCATGCCTGCCTGCCTGTCCCTCCGTCCGTCTGTGTGTGTGTCTGTGGTCTGTGTAAATAAGTAAGGTTTATCTATATAGCACTTTTCACGGAAAAAAATCACAAAGTGCTTCACAATAAAATAAAATACAACAGTAAAAACATAAAAATATAATGAATAAAACAATTTAACACATTAACTAAAAGCCTGCTTAAATAAATAAGTGTCTGTAAACAAATGAACAATGTTAATTTGTGGAATGCATGGGGCATCACAATAGATGTAGTCATACAGTAATGCAATGTTTCCCCTACCGTTCTATTGCCCCCGCCCCCCTTGAAAAACGGGACATCTAGGAGCCAATCGTGGTCAAAGCGGACCTGTTGGTCTGATAAAACTGTTGGAGCGCTCCACCTGAAGCACCCAAGCTGCCCAAGCAACCAAACGGCGCTATTCACACTCTGCCATCTGATTTTTAAATACCAGCGCTCACGCCGGGTACACCGCCGCGAATAGCCGAGCAGGGGTAGACAATAAGGGAAATTTGCCACAGGCCCTCTGGGCCAGTGGCTTTTGAAGATCACTGGCCCCACCATTCTAACCACTGGCCCAGGACAATAGGTATCGATCCCCATATTAACGAAAAACAACATATCCCAGCCAATTCCTGTGGTCTCGCCATCGAGGCTGGAACTTTCTGATACCATTACTAGTCAATTTCCAACATTCTTGATACTTATTCAATACCACGATTTTGTAGTTTCTTGAGATTTTGGGGGATTATTTTGTTATATGTATTTTAGTGATTATGTATGAGTTGGTATATTTGTGTTTAATTTTTGTATGTTGTTATTTATTTGAGTCTGATGTAAAGGATTTATATCCTGTATCAGATATTTTTCATTCAATTTCATTAAAGAAGGTCAAAAAAAGTGCTTTTAAATTCATCAGGCTACTTTATTTAATAAATAAATAACTGTTTCACATATTTAGCCTCCACTGTGGTTTAACAATGAAGTAAAAACAGAGTTAAAATGGTAAATATGCCTCAACACAAACATGAAGTTATGTAGTCATTACTTTTATCCTCCAAGTAGTTCAGTGATATAACTGTTGTTCTCATTCATTCACGTTTAGGCTGTTTCCACAGATTGGTGCAAAACTGACTCATTGTTTCATTTTCAGCTCAGTTTTGCGTTTACACACGTTTTTTTGTTGTTGTTATTATGGTCTAAATGTCACGTGACGTGCCACCGCTGTGGCGCACACCGAACAGCTGGCGCCCCAGCGCGAGCTCTGGCCCGTGTGTAACGTTCGCGTCGGTCCCGACAGGACTCGACCCGACGCGCTGAGGAGGAGGGAAGTTTCATGGTTAAGAAAAAGGTTTTTATCGGTTCTTGTGACGACCTTCTATCAGCAGCAGTGAGTGAGCTGCAGCTGCAGCTGCTTGCAGGTGGTGCTGACGTGCCAGGGCACAGCGCTGGCTGCGCACAGAAAGTAGATGTCTCTGTCGTTGATCGGGTCGGGATCTCTTAGCACTAATTACCGAGACGATTTGACAGTTATCATTTCAAACCACAGGGATTTCATGTGAAATTAGATTTATTTATTTACTTGTTATATTTTTTTCAAGGCATTATTTTCACTGGCCCCACCGGGCCAGTGTTTGGAGCGTTCTGGTGGCCCTGACGGTTTGAAAAGTACGTCCGGGCCACCGGGCCATTTATATTGTCGACCCCTGCCGAGAACCGCAGGTGTTGTTCACATCAGATGCACCACAGCGTGCACCTCCGCGGCCGGCTCGCGCCCTGCAGCGATCGTTTTGGCGTCTGGTCTATTTTGTGCCCGAGCCGCGAGCGACCGCATCAAGCCGGGCAGGAAGTCAAACAAATAAACACGAGAGAATCCGAGGTGTACTGCGAAGCCAGTTTAGTGGGTCAGCGAGGTATGTTGAGTCTAAAGCCAGGCTCTCCTGTACTACAAAGGTGGCTCTCTTTTAACCTGGCTAGATCACCATGGTAATTTATGCTTAGCTCATAACCTGGTCCCGACCAGGTTATATTCAGAGTTTAATCATAAAACTGGCGATAAAAGCACCGTTGTTTCACTATTTAACTCATTTACAGCTGGCGTGACCTTTACTTTGAAAGTCCAGTGGAGCTGGATCAGAACGGAGCGTTTGTTCCGCTGCTGTTGACTTTCTCTCTGAGTGTCTCCGCTGAGAGTTGTCTCTGCCTCCTCACCAGTTGAGCTGAGCGTCAGGAGCTCATATTAGACTATAGCCTATATCTTATTTTGTATACAGACTTAACTTGTTTTCTTTGCATTATTTGAGGTCTGAAAACACTGCATCTTTTTTGTTATTTTGACCAGTTGTAATCTTTGGGAGAAATTGTTATCAGTAGTTTATAGAATGAAACACAAACGTTCATGTTACTCAAACACACACCTATTGTTTCCCATACGTAGACCAAATTGATTCTGCTGCCCCCCATCAACGCAATATCGTTCCGTTAATTCATCTCCGCGTAGCGCTCCTTCGCTGTGCTCGCTCACTGAGAGAGAGAGAGAGAGAGCATGCATGCCAGTGGTGGTGCGCGGTAAAAACGAAACTTATCAACCAGCAGTGTTTGCATTAATTAACGAGTCTGTGGTGGTCCGTCTCTCGCGCGCGCGCTGGCGCACACACAGAGATACACACACAAACACAGGCACATGGACAGGTGGCGCTGTAACGGTAATAAAAAAAAAAGCACCTTGCTTCGTTTGTGGCTGGCTCACTCGTTCGCCTCGGCTCAAATTACAATGCGGCGACTTCACGCGGCGACGTCACCGCTGCCGGCGGCGCAAAATGAAAGTACCAGTCCAATCTAAGCGCAGTATGGTACCGTTTTAAATGCGTCAGTACTAGTGTTGGGCGATTTTGACATTCTCAGATCATCCCAATCGCCCTCCCTGGAGATCGCCGATAGACCTATCTATCCACGTGTTCGGTCGAACTGTGCTCCTACAAGCTTTATCCTCATTGGATAAAGCTTGTAGGATACAAGGAAGTATACAAGAAGTTTTCTCCTCGGCTTACAGCAGAGCAGAGTGACTGACAGACCCGTGTTTCGGACCAAATACTCTACATAAGTGATTGCTGTCGGAAGATATAAGTAGGCCTGGGACGATAATAAATTTAGCTGGACGATATATTGTCCCACAAATTATTGACGATGAACGATATTATTGACACATTTTTTTGAGAACATATTAAAGCAGATATCAGCTTCACGGCCGTTTCGGCTAATGCTGCGTTCAAGGCAGGCTTTTGAAACCGTAAGTTACAGCTTCAAGTCACAACTACGACTTGGTAGCGTTCCAGGTAACCCGTAGCTCGTGTTTTTACCATCCTGTTGTCTGTGAAAGTTCCCTATAACGGCCACTCATAACTTCCGACCCGTGAACTCGTACCAGATCGAACTGGTATGACTTCACAGGAAGGAAAAACACAAAGTACGAGTTTCTTTGAACGCACCATGAGTTAGCAGCCCCCGCCCTTGTCAGGCATCAATTGGTCCTCGTGCTACGTCACCACATTCACGCGCATCCCTTGGCTGCACACACAGCCCTTCATGCCGTTCTCTCTCCTCATTGGATAACACTTGTATCCCACAAGGAAAATTTTCTCCTCGGGTTACAGCAGAGCAGAGTGACGGAGAGACTCGTGTTTAGGCTGAAATACTTCATGTAAGTGATTGCTGACGGAAAATAGGACTATTTACTATTGACTATTTCTTTGCAGTGCAGTGGTGTGTTAGCAGGCTAACTCATCAAGTCAATGCGCCTGCGTGGCGTCTGAGAGCGTCTGAAAAGCCCTCGGTCTAGTCGGACTCCAGTAAAACAGCCTTTTAAATCTTTCTTTTTATTTGTAAAATGGATCTATCCCTGATCCCTGCCTTTTAAATAGTGCCTCTTTAACCAGGCTACAGTCTTTTAACTATTGGATTTGCCGATCGCTTTTTATTGACCTTTTCCTGGACTTAACCTGCTCCCTGGCTACCTGGCTGCTACCGGTGTTGTTAGCACCTGAAGCTAACCTCACCTGCCCACCTTACCGGACGCCTAACCTCTTCACTGGGCCCAGTCTCTGGGCCCTGCCGGTAAGTTTTTGACTGAAAGACGCCAAGTTGATCATATTGTACTACTGCCTTCCTAACGCCGCGGACTCCTCTGGAGTCCACGCGTGTAAGTTTCCATTTTGCTGCCTACCGCCTCTGAAGCCCCGTCACCAGGCGATCTGTCACTCTGCCACACAGTGCACCTTTGCTGCCGCAAGCTGTTATCTGTCTCCTCAGCTACCTCCATGGCTACAGCCCTGTCTCCTGCGGCTCCTGCGGCTAATCTACAGCTCCTCGGCCACCACCAACTACATCCCACACTGGCTTTATCCACCACCATGGCCGTATTACCTGACGACAACATACAGCTAAGCAGAGCTAACAAGAGAATCACCCACCTGACTGAAGAAAACCTCCGGCTGGCTGCGCAGCTCAAAGACAACGAGCTCCTGTTGTCACAGTTCATGGATCTGGCCCATGAGCAGTCCCAAAAGATCTCCTCGCTCTCTGTGGCGTTCCACGACACAATCCCCTGGGATCCCTCTGCCTGTCCGCGGCCACCTGGCTGCTCACCGCCCTCTCCACCGCTGGCCGCCCGGGTTCCCTCCGAAGCGGACTGGATCACGGCCGGGGCTAAACCGAAGGTCCCGCCGGTCTTCTGCTCCACTCCAAACCGACCTGCATCTCGGCCTCGCTGGACGGAGGTGATCCGAGGAGCCAAAACAAAATCTTCGGCTCCTGGGTCAAAGTCATGCCTGGAGCTATCAAATCGCTTCGGGCCTCTGTCTGTTGCCCCAGCGGCACCTGCTGTTATTCCTCCCGAGGCGAGTGTCAGTCAGCCCGCCGCCCTGTCTGCTGTCACTCCACCTGAGGCGGCGGCTGATCAGTCAGCTGTCCGGTCCGCCGCTTCTGCTCACCCGGCAGCGGCGCCTGTCGGGACAGCTGTCACTCATCTCTCACCCGTGGCAAGTACTGTCATGGGACAGGGAAAGTCCTCCTCCTGCTCCAGGTCCTTGACCGCCTCCACCTCCTCCCGGCGCAGGCTAGTGAAGGAGGCAGCTCGCAGGGCGATTCACTCCGGTGGTCCACACCGCCCTCAGCCCTCGGCCGCTGCCGAAAATCCTCAACCTCCACCCCCGGCTCTGGCTTCTCATCACCCCGCAGCTGTCCAGCCGATAAGCCCTCCAGTCTTATTGGTCGGATCCTCCATGGTCCGCCATGTCCAAATCAACAGGTGTGTTACCTCATGTCATCCCGGTGCTTGCACAAACCAATTAAACGACAATATTCCTCAGCTGCTGCAAAATCGTCCCTCCTGTCATACTGTTGTGGCTCATCTGGGTGGTTATAATGACCTCAAACAGCAACAGTCCATAAAGCTCAGGGATGATTGCACTCGCCTCATTGATAACATCATTCAGCTGAACAAGCGGTGCGTCGTCTCTGGGCCCCTCCCCCCTCCGTCATGTGGTGACGTAAAGTTTAGCCGACTCCGGCAGCTGCATGTCTGGCTAAAAGGCTACTGCATCAGTGCTGGCATTCCATACGTGGACAATTTCACCACTTTCCTCCATAGACCGGACCTCTTCAAACGAGACCGTCTTCATTTAAATCACAAAGGATCCCGTCTTCTGTCTTTGAACATTGACCTCACGCTGCTAGCCGTCCAGTCCACCACATTCACCGACTGACTGTTTACACGACACACAGCACCAACACCTCCCTCTGCGGTCACTGTAACAGGCTCTCCCAACACTCCTTTCCCATCTAGCTCCCCCTGCAGGCCCCTGGTACCATTACAACCACTAGATTTTCCTATATCTAGCTCTGTTATTCCTGTAAGAATCACTGACAGATCAGACCAACTAACTGTCAACACCTCTAAAGGTGTCATTTACCAAAACCTTCGCTCTTTAGAAAGAGTGTCCAGGACTTTGAAGCCTAGTATTGTTGTGTTCTCAGATAGCTCAAAACCATCACTTGGACCTGAGTCATTCAAGAGCAGAAAAGGTCTTGGTTTACTTCACCTGAATATTAGAAGCCTGTTGAAGAACCTGGACTATGTTAAAGCTGTAGTCTTACAGGCTGATCCTGATATTTTGGTTTTGAGTGAATCATGGCTGCATAAAAGTATTACGGATTGTGATGTGTCTCTGGCTGGATATAGCTTATTCAGAGCTGATAGAGCTAGAAGAGGAGGTGGAGTGGCAATCTATGTTAAGGCTGGTTTTAAAGTGTCTATTCTGGACTCTACTTCCATATCTAGCTGTTTTGAGTTTATTTCCCTGCAGGTTCACCTGGGGTCTTCTTCATTGGTGGTGATTGGTATTTATAGACCCCCATCTGCCAGTGCTAATTCTTTAGATACATTGGCAGAACTAATCTCAAAGTATGTAAATTTAGAAATGATTGTTGTGGGTGATTTTAATGTGAACTGGCTGAGTGGCACCTCAGATTATATGAGAGATTTATTTCATAACTTTAATTTAACTCAACTTATCACTGAACCTACAAGACCCAATATGAAGGACCAATCAAAATCATCACTAATTGATCTTATTTTCTCTAATAGAGTCGATAAGATAGCTGGTACTGGAGTTTTTGGGCTGGGTAGCAGTGATCACTGCCCCATAGCATGTGTGAGAAGTGCAAAATTAGAAAAGATGGGATCTCACATCGTCACAAAGAGGAATACAAAAACTTTTGATGAGCAACTCTTCTGTAATGATGTAGCACATATTCTTGCCAATCTTGCAGTGAACAACAGTGATGCTCAGGTTGCTCTTGACTCTTTTACCGATACCTTTATTTCTATTGTTGATAAACATGCCCCTCTCAAGAGGTTTAGAATTAAAGATAGGATAGCACCCTGGTTTAATAAAGAGCTATCAGCCCTACTCTGTGAGAGGGATAAAGCCTGGTCCCGAGCAAGACGTTCAGGTGATCCTTCACACTGGTTACGCTTTAGACAACTTAGGAATAAATGTACTTCAGCCCTGAGAAAATCAAAATCAAATTATTACCTGAATCTCATCACTAGCTCCTCCTCAAACCCAACATTGTTCTGGAAAGCAGTAAATATGGATAAAAATAAAAATAAGATCTCTAAAATCCCACTACTAAACAATGAAATTGGGAACCCGGTCGCACTAAATGAGGCTGAAATATGCCATGTTTTAAATAAACACTTTGCAGAAGCTGCAACCTTATTTGATAAGGAGTACCCGGAACTCCACCTCAACAACTTCGATTCAGGCAGCTGTACTGCTAAGTCCTCCAAGGTTCACACCTCTAGTTTCTCCTTCCACCCATTCACTTGCAGTGAGGTGCTTGATGAATTACAGGCCATAAATCCTAAGTGCTCTACCGGTGAGGACAATCTGGATTCCTTTTTCTTGAAACTAGCAGCACCAATAGTCACCCAGCAATTAACAGACATTTTTAATCTATCCATCTCAACCGGAAAATTTCCGATACAATGGAAATCAGCACATGTGGTCCCCTTACATAAAGGTGGAGATAGAGATAATTTGAATAACTATCGCCCTATTTCCAAACTACCTTGTCTGGCAAAAATTATGGAATCCTTAGTCAGCTCTCAACTTAAGCTTTTTATTTCAGACCACTCACTCTTAAATCCATATCAGTCTGGTTTCAGGGCCAACCATAGCACAATCTCAGCAATCACACTGGTGACAAACGATATAATTTCAGCTTTAGACAGGAGGTATCACTGTGCTGCTCTATTTATAGATTTATCTAAAGCATTTGATACAGTTGATCATCATCTGCTCCTGAGAAAATTAGAGACAATGGGGTTGGATGATATTGCGTGTGCTTGGTTTCAGAGCTACTTGACTGACAGGCATCAATGTGTTAAGCTTGGCCATACAAAATCAGATTTTTTGACTGTTACGGGAGGTGTACCACAAGGGTCAGTCTTGGGTCCATTGCTTTTTACTCTTTATATCAATGACATTATTCCTTCTTTAAATGGTTGTAATGTCCATTTTTATGCGGACGACACAGTTTTATATTGTATTTCGGATTCTGTTCAGACAGCCATCAACAACCTGCAAACTACTTTTAATTCTTTTCAGGATTCATTAATCAAACATAAACTGCTGCTTAATGCAAACAAGACAAAATATATGTTGTTTACCCGATCCAAAAATGTTGATTACAATAGTATCCATCTTTACACCAAAACTGGCTCAGAAATTGAGAGAGTCAAGGAGTACAAATATCTTGGGATCTGGCTAGAAGAGGATTTCTCGTTCAAATATCATATTAATGAACTTATCTTAAAGTTGAGACAAAAAATTGGTTTTCTGTACAGAAACAAATCTTGCTTTCCAATGCTCTCAAGAAAATTAATAATTGAAGCGGTGTTTATGTCCGTCATTGATTATGGTGATATCATCTATAGACATGCTGCTGCCTCAACTCTGAAACGTCTAGATTCAGTCCATCATTCAGCTCTAAGATTTATCACGGGTGATAAATATGATACTCACCACTGTGTTTTGTATGGAAAAGTTGGTTGGCCTTCTCTTGAGGAAAGGCGCAAGAGGCACTGGTTTTTATATATTTTTAAGGCTCTTACAGGCAAATTACCACTGTATGTAGCAAATATGTTGGAATGGAACTCTGGTACTTACAGGACCCGTTCGGCTGAACTACTGCTACTCAAAGTTCCTCGAGTCTTTACGAGTATTGGCAAGACTGCTTTTTGTTATGATGCCCCTAGCTCTTGGAACGCGTTACAGCACATCCTGAGATTGGATGCGCTCCCTTCACTCAGTGAGTTTAGGTACTTGGTCATGAATAACTGTGTTTCCATTTGTAACTGTTTCAGATGATTGTGTTTCTTGTTTCTTGTTAAGTGTATATTGGTTGTAATCACTTCAAATGACTGTAACCACTGTCAATATTTTTAAACTGCGTTGTAAACTCGACGACATTGAAAATGAGGGCAACCTCAATGTCTCTCGAGAATAAATAAAGGTTATAATAATAATTTAGGACTTATATTAACAAAAACATTCCACTGATATCTGCTTTAACCACTAATATAATAATAATATTTCATAATAATGCAAGTAGACCCTTTTAAATGCGATAAACATTTATTTCTCATGAGTATTTTCTTTTTAACCATTGTAATTGGAGTGACAAGAACTTATATAGCTCCTAAATAAATAAAATAAACAAAAAATAATAAACAGTGCAGTGCAGCTCTTCTGTCCAATAACGTCACACAAGCTCCACTTCTCATTCAAACAAACTAAGTTAATATGACTTCCACAGATGTAAGATTTCATCAATGAGACTAGCATTTATCTCTTAAAAAGTATTAAACCAGCCGGCGGTAAACCTCTAAAAACCTGCTGATACGTTTTCTCCCCCAATGACGGAGGTTGACCGGCCAGTGAGCTGCTGCAGACGGCTGCAGACTGTGGGAAGCCCCGCTCCTCCTGCTCGCTGCTACCACATTAGCTCCAAAAACGTCGGAGGAAATCTCCGAACAGGCGATATGTGGATGAACTGACCACAGACTGGGATCTAAACTGTGACTTTCTCACATGAAAAAAATATTAAAACTTTAAAAAGTGACGATAGATATAACAGAGTGGCGACACTCCCATAGGACTCCGTTGTAAAAAATGGCGGGCCGACTTCCGGGTCATGGAGCCCTCAATAGTTCCAAACATTCCTCCCGCGGCGCTGGACCACGTCTGTTTCTATGGCTGCACAGCAAGAAACTACTGAGCTACGTTGATGAAATACCGACCAATTTTAAGTTATAAAGTGGTAATAATCGTTCCCAAGTACAGTAACCATGTTGACTTAACAAAATAAAAATTATTAGACTGATCGGTTCATTGAAAAACATTTATTTATTTACGTAACTGTGGTGATTTCAGTCCGTAGCCCAGAAGCAGCCCTGCTCACTTTTCATTCAAACAAACTAATACCACAGCCACAGTTGTTAAATTTAATCAATGAGACCAACATTCATCTCTTTAAAATAATTTAACCAGCCAGCAGTAAACCTCTAAAAGCATGCGGATACGTTACTTGGCTCGTTTCCTCCTCCGGGAGGAGGACGGTCGGCCCGCCGGCAGATCAGCTCAGTAGAGCGGCTGCTGCTGCTGCGGACAGCCGCTGCCCCTGGTCCCCGGTCGGGGCTCACGCAGACTCTGCACTTCTCCCAGAACAAACATCGGTGCAAGTCCCTAACAAACGTTATGAACTGACCACAGACTCTGGATTAAACGGTGACTTTCTTGCATGAAAAAAATATTAAAACTGTGACTTGTTGACAGCGCTAAAGCCAGGTTTTGGCAGCTTTACTGCTATGGCTTGGTTGCCGCGAAATGGCGATATTGATGCTAATTTCTGTTAGCCCGTCTATGAGGTTTTGCATTATACGTTAGCATTAAGCTAACGGGCTTTATGTTTAGTTGTGATACTGGCTGTGTGTGTTTTGAACGTTGTTTCAAACTGTGTGGGTTTGATTGAACATCTTTGATGCTTAAATGTATATATTCCCACTTAATATATTGCTTTAGTCCTCTTCTTATGCCATTTTTACTGTAGGGCAGGCTAATCTTCACTTTAGAGTGACAAATAAATCCTTGAAGCAAGAAGATTTTGCCTTTTGTTTGAAAACTGACATTGATGTACATACAGTGATTCAGTAACAGTTGTAAATACACCTTTGTAGGGTTTATTTTTTAATATTTACCGTCCAAAAGCAAGCTCAGTGCTGTCTGTCCCATAGCAGAACATGACAGCGGCAGCCTCGTTTGGAACTATTGGGAGCTACATGAACCACGTGACCGCGCTGGCGGCGACATCAAAGGCTGTCGCCACTCTGTTATATCTATCGCTCTGGTGAAGCCTCTTGTCATCCAGCCTGGTTGGAGGCCAGAGACCAGGAAAACAAATACGTGCGCACATGGCGATTTATCGAGGCCGGAAAAACTATCGAGTTCATTTTCATTTATCGTGCGATTAATTGATTTATTGATTATCGTCCCAGGCCTAGATATAAGTATTTAAGACTTATATTAACACAAACATTCAGCTTACTTCTGCTTTAAGTTTCATTTTAACCGTCGTTAAACAGCTTCGGACTAATTGTGCAGTATCTAAATGTTAGATAAATTACTTGTAGTTTGTAACTTACAGAGAGAGTGGAGGCTCCTTCCACACCGCTGCTGAAAACTAAACCTGCATGATCAGAGCGGGCGGACCCGCGGTGTCAGCTCACGTCTCTGTTGCACCGAGTCCGCACACAAGCGTGCCCCGTCGTAATGTAATAACAATAATATATAATAATAATATAGAGTTTATTGGTTGTTATGATAAAATAAAACCTGGGGTTTATATCTCCATAACAACCTCTGCCCCTCTACATGATCCCTTATAGACCAAATAAATCGATACAAATTTAATGTGACTGATAAAATTCTTAACGATAAATAATCGATCATCGATTAATCCTGCCCCTCCCTAGTGCTGATGTAATAAAAATAGGAAAACAAGTTGCGTCCCTGGGTGGGCTCGAACCACCAACCTTTCGGTTAACAGCCGAACGCGCTAACCGATTGCGCCACAGAGACAGCCACACCTCCCAGTGAACGATGTGTGGGCTATCAGTCTGTGAGGCTGACATTCTGTTCGTAAAATGCAATAAGGATGACCCACATTTCTGATAATAAGGCCCTCATGAAGCAAGTAAGAAGGAAACAAGGAGGAGTTGAAGGGTTTATGCTGGAATTTAAAAGCATGACATTGTAATCTTTTGCAATTTTAACCACATACCCTGCCACAAGAATGTGACTGGCCAAGCAAAGAGCAGAGAAACCCCCACCCCAGACCCATCTGTTGACTGCCGCCCTTCCCCCACTCACTTTAAAAATCCCCGTCATACGGAGAAAAGCTTCCTTGTTCACTCTCCAAACCCTAGAATAATTGTCCCAACACAACTTGGGACACACTCCACCCTTCCTCCGCAAGAAAACAGCAAACCACACTATATTCAAGCAAGGCTGCAAATCCTGATTGGGTCAGCCTCAAAGTACTCTGCCCCCTAACTAACGCCTTGTTCACACAGAAACTAAGCTTTCCGAAAACAATCCTAGTTGTTAAAATGTTTTCATAAACACTGCATCATTTCAAGAAATGTCTGAGTACTAGGACTTGGTCATATGAAAAATTCGTAGGAAAGGGAAAAAAAAAATGCAACTCAATGTTTCCACCCGGTTTCGAACCGGGGACCTTTCGCGTGTTAGGCGAACGTGATAACCACTACACTATGGAAACCTAGCTGGGGAGCACATGCCCAGGACCTCATACAAAGTGTTCATGGTCCCACAAACAATCGTTGTTCTCAGGCTTGCAGCACACATACCTTCTGGAAATCACCAGTTTTGATCCAATGAAATTCTGGGAACTGAATCTCTATTAACTGCAATATTATGTCCTGAAACACTAACTACAGCACCCAACCATTGCATCATTATTATTACAATATCCCAGGCAAATGAGCATAAGCGTTGGTGGTATAGTGGTTAGCATAGCTGCCTTCCAAGCAGTTGACCCGGGTTCGATTCCCGGCCAACGCATAACTTTTTCAAATCTGTCAACCTTTACCCTTTCTTGACTGCAATAAACAACAATCACATTAACAGATCTCGGCAAGGACTTTCATGGTTAAAACAAAAATGTCAAGGGTTGTTCTTTCTCTAACAGCATTAACTCAACTACCACTGCTTTCCTTCCCTCAGCGTCTCTCTGATTTTAAATAACAATGTCAAATCCTGCATAGCATCCCTTTCAGTGAAATAATAAAACCACTATTGTCCAGTATTCATGACAACAAAGCACCTCTGATAAGCATAAATGGAGGTAGCGACAGCAGTGATGGCAATAAAACAGTACAGGAGATTGAAAAAAAAGGTGATAGTAATGGTGTCAGCAGCTAATAAGACTACACGACACAAAAAATTGTTTGAGCTTCGCCATCGCAATGTGCGCATGTGCAAAAGGACGTGCAACAGAGCTCTACAGTGCTTGACTAGATGACATGAAGGGTTCTCATGGTTATTGTAAGTAATAAAACATTTGTAGTAAAAAGCTGAAACTTCAACAACCCTGTATAACCTGCACAAACTTGAAATGTGGAGTGAGGTATGTCATGTCACAACACCCCCTCGCGGCAGATTGCTCAACACATCGAGTGCATGCACTACAGTGTGGTAATCCCTGTGTTAACAGAACCCAGACGTCCTACTGCTTCATCCATCTCACTGCATGTGCTGTATTTACTAATGTGTTATCCCACATTACAGAGAAGCACAGCCATCTTTACTTCAACCAACATAAAATACATGTATGCTTCTTTACAATGCTGTCAGCTCCCAAACTGAAACAAACCAACACAAATCACACCCAAAACTGCCAAGATTGTCGGACTCCCCACCCCCAACCTCTCAGACCTCAACAGCACAGCCACTACACGCAGAGCGCACTCCATAGCACTTGATCCCAGTCACCCACTCAACCCACACTTCACACTCCTTCCCTCTGGCCAACGGTACAGAACGCTGGCTTGGAAGAAAATGAAATTCAAGAAAAGCTTCATCCCATATGCCATAACAGAACTGAATAAGAAAATGAAAAGAATGTAAACATGGGGAACACATATATGTAAATGTGGGAAACATATGTAGTGTGCGGGGTTTTCTTTGTGGGTATATATGTGGGAATGTATGTGAATGTATGGTTGAGGATACACGCCTGTGGTCCTTTTGATATCACGTTTGTAAAATGACAGATTTCTCGTGGAAGGTGGAAAAAATTATCCTGAAAAGGACAATAAAATCTACATCTATAGAAAGACTACTGGTTTCTATGTGTGTGTGTATATTAGTTAGGGGTGTTCCAACAAGGGTACCTCACTATTTGATTTCGATTATGGGAGCTTCGGGGGGGGGGTCATGCATGCGCACTTCTCTGTGTATGTGTGTAACAGAATGCCAATACGGAGCAGCGCTATGCGGAGATGAATGAATGAAAAAAGATTGTGTTGCCAAAAAAAAAAGAGAGAAATCTAGCTATTCGTGGCGGACGTAATTCTTTTGTAGCGGGCCGCCACGAATAAATGAATGTGTGGGAAACACCGCCATCTATACTAATGCAATGAATCACAACCTATAATTTTTTTTTCCTTTCTTTCTTTTACCCAGCCTCTTCTGGTACTTTTCAAACACTAACACAACTTGAATTCAAGACTTTGGAGACAACAGTGAAAAACGTCAGAGACATACCAGTAGTCAAAATTTGCTGTCTGATGCAGCATTGCACTATTGCTTTATGCATGGGACTTCTACTTATAACTTGTCCTCAGGGGGGTCACTCACCCTTCAGGTGATCGATCGTTGGGAGTTCTCGTTCACTCTCTGGGTTCAGCCAAAACACTCTAGAAAACACATTCATGTTATTTTTCACCGATGCAGATTGAATGTAATCACAGGCAAACCAATCAGTCGTCCAGCTGCATCGACATTTGCATCACTGCTTTTTTCACAGGTAACAGCACAGTTATTCTCTACATACAATATTACCACTGCTGCGTACTATTATTATTACAATAGTGTCAGTTTTGTTGAATGTTCATGAACGGTACATTTTGAAGGTCAAAATAAACTTAACCATCTACATTTCATTCAACCCTCCTTTGCATCAAACAAAATAAAATATCAAAAAAAAAAAAAAAATTATATATGCCAAAAATAAGATCCTTCAGAAATCAATAATCATTTCCATTTGGGAGCCTCTGTGCAGCGTTGTTCTGCAATGTGAGTCAACCTCTGAGTACCACTGCTGAGAGTGCAAGCATATTTTATGGGATGTTTAAAGTTTGTAGCGAGCTAACTGGCGCCATAAAAAAAAAAGACAAAATATTGCGGGCTGCGGAGAACTTACAAACAAACAGGCCAAGGTGGGCCACTGCCTTGATTAAAGTGTGTGTACATGGGGGCCGTTCAGAAGTAGCATCTTTTGCGTGCATTACTATAAGTGTATTTATTACATTAGTGAGTAAATGAATAATTTACTCGCACTGTCTCAAATTTTAGGGCCAAAATGCAACCATTTAGTCGTAGTCTGAAGCCCTGCACCACCGACGCGACGAGCGAGAAAAAGTGATTAGAATGTGTAATGTTCAATCAGCCTGTCCTGACATGCCGCGGGTGACATCGCTCTGTCCAACAATAAGCTCAACCCTGAAAAACCTGCTCGCTCCGTCTCTATCTGGACGACATTTCGCGGCCGTGTCCTGCCCCTAAACACTTCTTATTGGTTGAAAAGTACACCCTGCTTCCGGTTGACAAGCTAGTTAGCAGAGAAAGGAGAATATGAGAGAATTGCATTGAAATAAAATTAAACAAAATACAAGATGTCAAAAACAGGAAATATCAGGAATCCAAAAATAGCGCCAGGAATTTGTTTACGCCCCTCGCGATAAAATCGTCAGGCTTCATATTAGGACCGTTCTTTTATATGTATATAAATATTATATATAATAATATAATATATATATAATAATATACAGGGTCCGACGTTAAGGTTTTTTCGTACTTGCCCTGTCGGGCAAGTACTTTTCAAGTCTACTTGCCCCATCTAAATTCTTACTTGCCCTGCCTAGGTTTTTTTTTCTGGTTGTGTGGTGCATACTTTCGCTCATGACTTATATCTTACTAAAATCCTTCCTGTTGACTATACACAACACTTCTTTCTTCAGAAAGCAGTATTTATTATTATCTATAATTGCATTTAAATGGCAATCATTGCAGACATGTAAAATTAACTGCTATTTCACATTATTTGACCAGTAGCAGTTGCACCCTCCATGCCCTATCTGAACAGGTGAGCCACCTGTTTAATGCCCGATCACAGTTGAAATCTTGAACTGAAGGGCCTTTTAATGGCTAAAAACATTAACCTGGACAACATTTTAACAGATAGCTGGCTCCTCCAATCAGATTTTATTCTTTTCGTTGCATTCACATGCTGCAGTGGACAATTTAGCTTCAGTATTAATGCAGTAGGCCTATCTAAAAAATATATATATATTAGAAAAGACCAATTTAAAAAATAATTTTTAATATGAAAATGTTCATGTCCATCTATATGCTCTCAATACTTGGTTGGGGCCATTTGACTTGAACTACTGGAAATAGCCTAGACTTTTCCATGACTTTTCCAATCATGTGTGTCAAACTCAATTTAGTTCAGGGGTAACAAACAGCACAATTTGATCTCAAGTAGGCCTAACCAGTAAAACAATAGCATGATAGCCTATACATATATTTTAAAATGTTTATTTTTCCTCTGTTTTAGTACATTATTAAGATGTTTACAGTTAATGAACTATCCTTTTACAAAACATATTATGAACCACCTGACATTTCTTGATAAAAATATGTGCAATTTAAAATTTTCACACTTGCTGAGGGCCGGATTGGACCCACTGTTGGGCCGGTTTTGGCCCGCGGGCCGCATGTTTCACACCCCTGGTTGAAGCGCCGTCTCCACGTGTGTTTATTGACAACAGGATAGGACACGTTAGCTCGTCGGTATGGTAACTAAATGGTAACGGGTGACTGTTGCGTGCGTCTGCCCCGAGTCTGAAACAGCGGCGGCGTTAATGAAGCAGCGTCAGGCCGCTCACCGTCAGTGAAATGCTCGGTGAAATCGCCGATTAAATACGGCCAGCCGCGAGCAACGTACAGCCTGTCTCACCTGGTAGAGCACCCGCTGCAGCGACCCAGCTCGATCCCACCTGACAGTGCCTTTGCTCCGCGTCAACCCCCCCTCTCACTCTCTCCCTCTCCCCCCGTCTCTCTCCAGCTGTCCTTTCAAAATAAATGCATAAAAAGTCCGAAAAAAAAAAAAAAAAATCTGAGTCGGTGCTTGCCCGACCGGGCAAGTCCGCGCAGGTTCTACCTGCCCGCCGGTAATTTTTACTTGCCCCGGGCAATCGGGCAACCGTTATTGTCGAACCCTGTAATATATATAATATAATATATTATATGTATATAAAAGAACGGTCCTATGATCAGGACACTTTAGCGTGAGATTTCGCAGCTGGTTCACTCGCTCGCTGTATGTCAGGATGCGGTGTGAGTGTTTTAGGGGGTGATATGGGGGAGGAAAAATCGGATCTTTGAAGTAGCAGCTATGTGTCACTCACAACATCATTATACCAGTTAGGCCTACATCCCAAAGGCAAACTTAATTAGTACATCACTGGTTTGTTAATCAATCCCTGTAACCTGTTGTTGACGGTTCATTCAAATGTAGTTAGCAGTGAGACGGTCTACTTTAAACAAATAAATAAAAACAAAATAAGACAACCTCACCCTACCCCTCCCGACCGGCACACCGCGGTTACATAACTGATTATAGCTAACGTTAGCTCATTTAGCTAGCTTCCTTGTAATATAGTTTAACACTCACCTGTATATCTTTATATCTGTCCTAGCTACAAGGACATTCCTATCTGGGGTTTCAGGGCTGTAAATGCACTACAGCTAAACCGGTGACATCTGAGCAAAATCTGCGTAGGTCGTATATTTGGTTATGTTCAGTTGGTCAAAGTCGGTTTTTACAAGATAACTCCGCCAAGCGTTAGCATTAGCGGTAGTTGGTTGAGGTCGGTGGTCACTGGCCAGCCAAGGTCATTACACCACATTACCTGTGTTCTCTTTATTCCCAAAGTCGCAGATGTCCAGACACTCGGAGTTTTCTGGGTTCATCCTCCTGTGAATTAATACTGAACGGCACCGTCTACGGCCACTTTACACAGCGCATGCTCTCTTTTTTCTCCGCAGTCATTCCTCCTGCAGAGAGGCGCTTAGCTTAGCTTTAGCCTCCCGCACGGACATGTGACCAAGGTGCGTTCACGTAACGTTACTTACTAATTAAGTCCTGTTATGATGTTCCATCCTCTTTTTTTCTGAACCCGAAGACGAAGAAATCGATATGATAATTATATACAACTTATTGTAATCGATGTAGACTCATAACTAACTAATTATAGAGTTATAGAGAGGGCAGTATGCTAATATCATATTTTAAATGGTGAACCTGAAGGAACTGGTCGATCACGCCAGAAATGTCTATTATTACAGTTTAAGCGGATTGTGAGTGTTAAGCAAGAAAAAAAAAACGCTTGTCCAGACTGTATAAAAAGGTCATATGCATAGCACTTATTACGTACCGGTATTAGAATATTTTAGCCTGTTACGAAACATTAGAGTTAGAGATTTGGAAATTATTTTGAATTTAAAAAAAAAAATGCAAATACGCCTGATCATAATAGTTTTATTGGGGTAGTTCAGACTGGGAGTACTTGGATAAGATCACCAGGTGGTGCCATTAGTCCACCTTTATACTGGGAGTTGGTGTGAGTGCGTGTGGTTCAATCGGGTATTTTACATACACCAACACCTGTGCAAAAATAAAGGACATTAAGTTATTTCTTCTCCAATTTGGCCCATGTTATGTGGCTACAGGTTATTTATTTTTGATAAATTATCAGCTTCTAAAAGTACGATATTGTCCATAATAACTTTCACAAACTGAACTGCCCCATGGCGTTCAGTAGTTGTACCTCCACGTTGTCCTTTGAAACCACAATGTTTTTGCCTCGGATATTGATATTGTAAACAACACAGTCCAACAGAAGTCCAACTATCACGTGACACGGGCGCTATAGTGTGGTTGTCATAGAAACGAGCTGCTCATCAGACAACGTCCTGGCTCTTAACTGCAGCAGGGAGCGTCTTGGCAGGAGAAACCAGTGAGATCTATCTGTCTGTGGTGAGTACAGGTCGGTCATTGTGTCTGTGTTTGATCCGCCGAGTAACATAGTCCCCCTCTGAAGGACAGATAAGCGCACACCTGGGAATTAAAAGGCGGCGGAGTTGGTTCTGTGTCGCTGTGTCGCTGCAAGCGTCACTATGAAGAAGACATAGCGGTGCCTCCGTTCAGGGACTTCACATTAAAATCGTTGTGCACGAGCCTCACGTTAATTACGATATAGGATTAATAGCCATGGGGAGAAACCATTTGTGCAAAGCCGATATGGGGTTATTAAGCATGTGTTTAAACGCCAAGATGAATCTTACACTTTTCCTCGAGTCTTTACACTTTTATTTTGAAAATGCAGTGACCTACATTGCAGCCACACACTGGTGAACTTCATCAAGTTGCGGCCGCGCTAGCGTCTCTTAAATAAAACCCAAGTGACTGTATTTGAATAGCCCGACCAGTGTTCAGGTTTGCAAGTGCGTTGCACCAGGCTGTCTGTGTGTGGAGATAATGAAGCTAAATGAGAATACGAGTGTGGATTCGGATGCCCTGAATTAAGGTATTTTGTTCATGTGAGTTTTATGAAATAAAAAATAAAAATACACACAAACATTACAGGAGGCCTTCGTGTTGAGCTGAATCAGAAAAACTCTAACTACAGTGCTACACATTCCTTCTCAGGTCGTCATGGATAACAGGAATGGGATGATGCCCTTCCCACTGCCCATCAGCAAAGACAGGGTCATCTGCGAGTTCCCAAAGGTAGGCTTGCAACCTTTTCTCTGCCTGTGTACTGTGGTCTGCTCCTGTTAACATCCACACCCAGGAGAAGCCCAGTCTGATGCTGTGAGTTCACTGTGGTAGTAAAATAGTAGCAGCTGCAGCCCAGAGAAAGCTGAAGGTATTGGAAAAGTGTGACTCTTACTAAACTCTCCCAGAGTGTTAAATCAGATCACAGCACTCAGGGTAGTTGTGTCGTCATGCTGCAGTCATGTACACAATCAAAACCTCTGTGAGCGTGTCCTACTGCCCCCTCAATATTCTCCAAATGCTGCATTAAAGAGATTTTAATTAGACAGGAATCTATCTTTGGCCTCTGAAGGGGCCAGATCACAGGTTCCCAGAGCACTGTGAGTTCTTGTACTGGTGGATCTGACCAGTATTATAGTAAACATGTTAGAACCTGAGTAGTCCACAGGTTATTTAGCGTCAATGTAGTGTAATGTGAACTGGCTTCTTCTTTTGCTGTTGCTTTTCAATCTGCTGCTGTGTTATTCCTAAGTGTTGCTATTGCTACACAGCTAACTTTGCATTGTGCACTTAACCAAAGCTACTTGCTTAGAGCTTCAGCGATTATTGTGATTCAAATGCAAACATTATCACACCCCCTGAGCAGCTACTGCAGCCACAGTGACTCAATGGGTAATGGGATGAGTTCAGAAGCTGAATAATTAGTGATAGAAACAGAAGTGAAAGTTAAAAAGTTTTTTTTACGT
This sequence comes from Trachurus trachurus, assembly GCF_905171665.1. Classification (NCBI taxonomy): domain Eukaryota; kingdom Metazoa; phylum Chordata; class Actinopteri; order Carangiformes; family Carangidae; genus Trachurus; species Trachurus trachurus. The sequence goes on from NC_139900.1 coordinate 24,188,155, forward strand.
AGTGGTCTGCTGGAGCAGCAGCATCTCAGCTGTGGATAGGAAGAGACTTAACAAATTAGTCAAGAAGGCCAGCTCTGTCCTGGGATGTCCACTCAACCTGGTGGAAGTCAGTGGAGAGAGGAGCATGATGGCCAAGCTGTTATCTCTGATGGACGATGACTCCCACCCCATGAGAGACATCCTGACCGAGCTAGAGAGTTCCATCAGTGACAGGCTCCTTCACCCAAAGCGTGCAGGAAGTGCAGGAAAAACACAGTTTTTATTTGGACCTAACCAACTCACGTATCTCTCCGGTCCAGGGTTAGCACCCGCCGATCAGCAGTTGGTTAGGTCCAAATAAAAATTGCGTTTTTCCTGCACTTTGAGGGCCTGGAAAAAATTATATTATAGTGAACAATGGAACTGTGTATTTTTTTTTCAGGTAAAACCTCTTTTAGGCCGCGAAAATAGGCCATTTCTTTGGGTCTGTTCACAACACTGTATGTTGTAAATCTCTGGGCAGGGCTATTATGGGCTGTCGTTGCTAACGGGAGGAGTGCAGAGAGTCTTTTACTGCAGTTAAAGTATTTAGGGGCTATTTGTAGATCATACAACCCCACTTGAAAAAAAATGCTACTATCCCTTTAATCATACTCTACTGCTTTCTATTTGCTGCTATTGCTATTTATTGTCTGTGCTATACATTTCTTTGCTGTTATCTGCTGTTACAACCTTGTAAATTTTCCCACCGTGGGAACAATAAAGGATTATCTTATCTTATCTCTAAAACAACCAAAAACATTGGTGTTCCTCTAACTATGAAGCTTGATGCTTGATGATGCTACCAAATAGTAACTGGTAAATACATTTTTGTTAATGCTGAGGTTGACCAGCAATAGCAAACTTAATATACATAAATATATACATATAATAAACGTAATATTCCTTTAAACCAGGCTTAGAACCAGGTTTAGTTTGATAAACCGATGCATAATAATTGCATAATTTCCCAGCTTTCTGTAATTTCCCATCTTGGGATAACAAATCTTACAAACTCACTTTTTTTTGGTCATTCTGGGGCTTAGAACCAAAAGTACAAGCTCTTTGTTAGATGTTACAGTGTCACAGAGCTGCTAGCATGGCTGTGGACCTTGCCTTGTATTCACTGTAACAACTGCTGTTGTTTTCAGTGCTACACACCTGAGGCCTCTCTGGAGTTAAAGAAGGACTGGGACCCTCAGGCCAATGCTGCCTGTAAGAGCAGAGCAGCCAGGCATCAGCCGTGAGTATCTTGCTTTGGATTCAAGTCTAATTCTTTTGCTTGAGCATGACACTTAAAACCACGCCGCCCTCAATGATGCTAAAAAGTTGTTTTCTTATTTTAAGGTGGGACCGACAGAAAATGTCAAAAGTGGTGGTTGTTGGAAACCTCAATGTGGGGAAGACCTGCCTCATTAACAGGTACTTCAGACACTACGACATAACCCCTAACCTATAATATACTGTATATCTACAGTAAGAAGAACAGTACACACACATAAAACATAAGATCATTATAAAACTGCATGTAAAATGTTTGTGTCTGTATTGTAATTGACTGATTGCAGTTCTGAACGGCAAAAAGAAAAAGAACCATGACTTGTTCTTGCCATTTTCAGGTTTTGTAAAAATGTATTTGAAAGAGACTACAAGGCCACCATCGGGGTAGATTTTGAGATCGAGAGGTTTGAAATATTAGGAGTACCCTTCTCCCTCCAGATGTGAGTAGCTTAAATTCAAATAAATCCTCCTGCAGTACAGATGTATCTTTAGAGTGCTTTGTGTTTTTGATATCCATGCTGCTCAGTAATTGTTGAATGAAAATTATTTTTGTAGCTGGGATACTGCTGGGCAGGAGAAATTCAAGTGCATTGCATCTGCATACTACAGGGGAGCTCAAGGTAAAAGCTGTCCTTTAAAAAAATTGATGTTGATGTTCGCTGAAAGTGTTTTACATTTGCACTCAGGTGAACTAAACTTATTGTTTATGTTTTCCAGTCATCATCACAGTCTTTGACATGGCAGACATTAAATCCTTAGATCACACACGGTAGGTATGGTGGTAAGATTTCTAAAGCAGTGTATAGTGTAGGCTATAATTTATTAACCATGGATCACATGACCTCTTTAGTATGAAAGTGGCCTGTAGTAGTGATGAAGCAATAGTGAATCAACTGCAGCTACACCCAGCACTACAAACCTTCCTCACTTTGCAACTCTGTGAATACAATGTGGTAGAAGTCAAATGCGAGTTAAGGATATGCACACATTAAAGGAATAGTTCACCAAAAAAATGAAATTCAGTCATTAGTGACTCACCCTCATGCTGATGAATACTCCGGAGTAGTTAGTAGTAGTAGTAGTGACCGGACTTGCCTAAATGACGGTGTGTCAGGTAAACTCTGGACTATATCCCTTCAGGACACTTGGATTGCACTGGATGAGCAGTGTGGAGGAATATTAAATGTTTTTTGTGTAGTTTTATGGACGTTTTTGTGTCGGGCGTTATTACTCATATAAAGTTTTCGTTGGACTACGAACCGGCCTCCCAAGTCTCCAGAATCCACTTTGAGGAATAAAAAACTATTCCAGAGTATTCATCGGCATGAGGGTGAGTCAATAATGACTGAATTTCATTTTTTTGTGAACTATTCCTTTAACATGTTGGGAGACTAAGCTGAATCTAAATTTCAAGACAGAAAAAAATAAATGAAATTTACACAAAGATCAGAACAACAACTGCAAATACATTTTTTTATTGAAGATTTTTGGTTTTGTTTTCATAGCCAGTGGTTGAAGGAAGCCATGAGAGAAAATGAGCCCGACTCCTGTCTCATCTTCTTGGTTGGCACTAAGAATGACCTTCTGGTGAGTATGCTTTAGATTACATGGATATTTTTGGATTTTCATGATTCCAGTATTGATTTGTCTTGTTTTCAAGCCCACAGAGGAAAAACAGAGGACAGAAAAAGATGCCATTAGAATAGCAACAGAAATGCATGCAGAGTTTTGGGCCCTTTCATCCAAAACAGGTAAAAACCAAGAGCTCACCCTCATCTATTGTTGCTTCATGTTAAAATAATATAAATACAGTGCAACCATGAAAGAAAGCAGAAAACCACTCTAACAAAAATCCCTTATTTAAAGGGGAGAATGTGGAGGGGTTTTTCTTCAGAGTGGCAGCTCTTGCCTTTGAGAGGTGCATGCTGAAGGATCTGGAGAACGGGGCCCCTGCAAGCATCGGGCGAGGAGATAGCATCAGTAAGTAATGAGTCAGCTCTTAACAAGCAGAGATGGTAATGACAATGAAAGTCTTCTACAAATCCAGAACGATGATTGTCTTGACAGAATCGGATCATGCCAATCTGGAGGAGGTCACAGCTCAAGACAGGAAGAGAAACTGCTGCTGATGAGAAGAGGAACTTGGAGATGATTAAGGAGCCCAGATCCATCCAGAAGCGGTGGTCAGACAGTGTGCCACTGGACTGAAATGTGCCTTTGGACGTGTTCCATCAGGTTCCACAATTCATTAAAAAGCCATTCTGACATTTGCAGAAGGTTTGACCAGTATGTGTTCCCGTGTTGGACTGAAGCCATCAATAATGCTGATGCTAACTCTTAATGATTTGACAATTTTTATAGCATTAAAATAAAAATATATATATTGTAGAACTAAATGTTTAGACCTGGGGAGACCCAGGGTAAAATCATAGTATGGTAACAACTAATACTTGAGGCTGATCAGCACATCTCATTACAACCAGCTTAGTTTGTGCTTGTCTCATTTTGTATTATGTCAGTTCTGCAATGTTTATACAGTAGAATACCCATTCTAAGGTACCCATCATTTCAGAGATGGATAGTGGTGCCTCGACCAGATCAGATTTGGGTCACAAGACCAAAATGGGTCCTTGTGAAACTCCCTTTGTACAACTGTAATAGTGTTTGTTTCTTCAGTATCATTGTGGAATATTTTATTATGGGCTGTACTGGACTGTAGGCGGGACTTTGGGAGAAGGAAACCAAACATGTATGTTTACTTTAAAAAAGTAAAAGTAAAGTAAATGAGTGTTGTTAAATGAGCTGTGATTAACTCAACATTTGTCATGCTCATATTATAATCTTGATTTCAAGGCATTGCTACTTTTAATAGTTGATGAAGGCAGTTGTGAATTTATGAGACCAGTATTTTCTTTTTTTAAATAATGCTATTGTTTAATAAAGTTGTTTGTCAACTGGCTGAACTGTTGAGATCTGTCTGTTCAAAACTTAACTACCGGAAATACATCCCTTACTAATGAGGTGATTCTCATCTTTAAAAAGCCACTTGTCAAGATTTTAACTTTATTTGGTTAAGTGAGAAATACACAAATAAATAAAGATGTTTATAATTTAAGTGACAGACTTATAATGTTTGTCTGTGATTTATACAGTGGCATACAAAAGTCTGCCACTTTATAAATTAAAAATAAATTAACGTCAAACTTTCTGTTAAGCAAGTGTAAGATGAAATTATCTTCAAAAGGTATGAAGTAAAACATAAAACTCTCTTTTGCAACATTTTCATCAATATCAGTGTATTTTTGTTTGTTTTTATACTGTTTTAGAGTGAAAAAAGGAAATGAAGCAGCAGCCTGCAAAAGAATGGGAAACCCAGGAGACTTGAGCTCTCAGATAACTTTGACCAAGGTATCAGACTATTTACACACTGTGATAGTTTTCAAAAGGGGGGCTACTATAGATACTAACTATGCAGGGTGGCCAAACCTTTGTCTTTGCTGAGGGCCCTTTTCCTTTTCTGTGAGTTTGACTATGTAAAATATGAAAAAAAAAAAAAAAAACATTGTTTAAAATATAAAGGGAATGTTTCATCTGTAACTTGCTGAACTGTTCACATTAACAGAAATTTTGACCAGGGGTGCCTAAACTTTTGCATGTCACTGTACATTCCACATTTGGTATGGTCATATGACGGATTTTAAAAAGCAGACACCAGTAGCCTGTAAGTAGCCCACCCATCTGTAATCAGGCGAGTCATGGCAGCATCTGAAAGACAGAATATGCCGCTCAAAAGCTTCAGCTCATAGCGGGTCTACTCTCTCGGGCTCGGTCGGTATCGGACTGCGACCTATGACTCCTCCGGAAGAAGCGAAGATGAAAACTCAGCAGAGTGAGCCCTCTCGCTGTGCTAATACACTCTATGATCAACGCTAACCAATCACGTCACAGTTTTCCGTGTTTTGGAGGAAGTAGCGCTAGTGCAGCTCTGCTAGGAAGCAAACAGCCTGACACTTCCACGGTAACAACGACAGTTGTAAAGCACTTTCACCAAAATGCGTGTATTTTAAATGCATGTTTTAAAGGGCATGCTTTTGTTAAGATGGCTGTGACTGGTGTTCGTTTACTTATTTTATAAACGGTCAATGAAGTCTGGAGTTAGCCACATGCTGCTAGGATAGCAACATCCCATGAGCTGTGGAGCAGAGGCTTCTCAGATACTGCTGCGTGTGTCTGTGTGTGTTTTCACTTGATCCACTTGGACCTGCCTGAAAAGTTTGTTGAATACTTTAAAATAAGTTCACAAAATATCTTCACATTACTTTAATTTATTGAGAGACCGTGTATTTCTTGCGGTAATGCTTTTCATCTCGTGACAGTTGTGATGACACTGTAAGAAAATGAAGTGAGTCAAGTGAAGTGGACGGTGTCCAGTGTGTAGTGAATGAGCTTATCCATGACAAGAAAATAGTGTTAATTTGTTCATAACTAGGATGAGTCATCAATGAAGTGACGGGTTTGTCCCTCAAGAATTTCATCATGAAGACCAACAGGTCATACAAGCTTGTGCTCCACAAGAAAGGGTTTGGTGGAAGTGGTGAGTAAAAAATAGTTTTGTCTAAATCCAGGTTTTTCTTTTAAAACATTTTTTTCAATGTTTCTCAAACTGATTATTCCTCTGAACAGATGACGAGTTGGTTGTCAACCCAAAAGTTTTCCCTCAAGTCAGGCTGGGGGATATAATTGAGATTGCACACCCCACAGACGAATACAGGTGAACTTCCAAAGCATGAGCATGTCTGTGTTGAGTAGTCTTTATGTCTTTTCACTATAATTTGATTTTTGTCTATTTCGAAATTCCCAGTCCTCTGCTACTGCAGGTGAAAAGTCTGAAAGAGGATCTACAGAAAGGTAAATGACTGGACTAGATCAAACTTTGATAATCTCTAATGTATAGTTTTAAATGTGAAGTTAATTTTGAACCCTTTGAGACAAACTGTGTGTAAAAACAGGCTATACAGATAAACTTGCTATGCCTTCACTATTCATGATGGATATGTGATCTTATGCAGAGACAATCAGTGTGGACCAGACTGTGGCACAAGCCTTCAAACTACGTGCATACCAGGATGTGATCGTCAACATTGTCGACCCTAAGGTATGTTGACTCCACGTCCTCTGCGGCTCGTCCACCTCTCAGTGAAAGAGAGGCTCTCACACTCCTGTGTTTGCAGGATGTGACCCTGGACCTGGTGGAGCTGACCTTCAAGGATCAATACATTGGCAGAGGAGACATGTGGAGGCTGAAGAAGAGTCTGGTAGGTAGGGCATGTGGGCATGTGGAATTGTGTAATACTACGCAATGGCACATGAGGATTCAAATGTCACAATCTTTATTCCAGGTGAGCACGTGTGCTTATGTGACACAGAAAGTGGAGTTTGCAGGAATCAGGTAAAGCATTATGCTACACTTATCTACAAAAAATACATTCAGAGCGACTTAGCCCGAGGGCAGTGTGTGTAAATGTTAAAGATTTGTTTGACCAGGTAAAGGTTAAAGGGATAGTTCAACATTTTGTCAAATTGGCCCATTGCCATAATCCCTATAGTCATAGCAGTAGGTTCGTTACGTTTAATTGTCGGTGCAAGCTATTTTTAGAACGGCGGAGCAGAGCCGTGAGCTGCTCAGAGCTACGCTATGGGATTTCTTAGTTTCCCTCATCAAACTCATCAAATACACAATCCAACAACTCCAAAACGCTCTGGTGGACAAGTTGTGACCTGCACATTCACCACGCTATGAGATAACGGAACGTTACCGGACAGAGTTGTTTTAGAGGCAAATGCAGAGCCGAAAAGAGACTGCTTGCCTAAAAACTGCGGGAACGCGCATCAGCGGTTTTGCATGAATTTACCTCTAACAACAACTCTGTCTAACCTACTGCCATGACTATAGGGATTATGGCAATGGACCAATTAGCCAAAATGTTGAACTATCTCTTTAAAAAAAAAAAAGAAAGTAGACATTTGAATGAGACCCCATCACCTTTTTGCTGAAATTAAAAACAAACAAAACAAAAAACTATAAGTTTCCCACCTCGATTATCATTTAATACAATTTTGACCATCTACAACACCTGTAGAGGAGGAAGGTCTTGGTAAGACTTGAGACCAAGAACCTGATGGTCACTCTAAGCTCCACAAATACTGTGTGGAGATGGAGAAACTTCCAGAAGGACAACCATCAAAGCTGCTCTCCTCATCATGACTTTATATCAGATTTATTCCAGGTGTTTGTCAGAGTGTCCCAGCCTAGCCTCTCCTCAGAGTTAACCCTAAACCTGTAACACAACAAGGTGTGTAGAAAGTGAAGGGGTCTGAAGACTTTCTGAATGCTCTGATGAGGAGAGCGGTGTTCTCAGTGTTCCCTTTCCCTGGCTCTCATAATGTTTCTGGTTCTCTAGAGCTCAGGCCAGTGAACTGTGGGTGAAGGGAGAGAAAGTGACCTGTGGGTACATCAGTGAAGACAGCAGGGTGAGTGTTCAGGAGGCAGACGCTGATCACACATGACTGATTGTTAATACCATGTCCAGATATGCTTTTTTCATCTAACAAAGAATTGAAAGGAATACTATTGACAACAGTTTTACTTTTACTTGTACAATTTGAACTGTTTTTTTTAAATTTGGTGAAGTTCCACACACATTTTGTCCCCCTGTACCAAAATTTTACAGTGAAGATCAAATGTAGAAAACATAGAGCGCACTCACTTTTATTCTTATTATTATATCAAAAATGACTCCAAACATCTTGTTAAGAACATTTATTACATGAATACACAAGCATGTAGTAATAATAATATTATATAATCATAATAATAATCCCATTACCTCAATCACATGTGAATTGAATTGAAGATCAGTTGCACGAGGCATTTCAAAATAAAAGCAAATTAAGATCATTTCATGGGGCTATAAAATAAGCCTCATCAGTAAATTTGTCTGGTTTGTCATTGATCTCACGACCCGGACAGAAGAGTTGGATGGGTCAGGTCTGTATAACCACTGGACCACCGAGTACCCAGATTCACTCTTTTTTCAATCAATTCACAAAGAATGGCAGTAAATCTTGACGTATTCAATGATAATGATGAACTGAATGAACGATTGACTTTGCTGTCAATTAATGTATTTATGTTTGAGTTGTTCATTTGTCACGTGACCCTACGACCCAGGTGGTGTTCAGATCAACGTCTGCGATGGTCTACATCTTTATCCAGATGAGCTGTGAGATGTGGGACTTTGACATCTATGGTTAGTTGGAGTTCTCTGATTGGCCGTTCTCACTTTAAGAAATGTGTTTAGTCCCAGTGACATACAGGTCCTCTTATTGATTTGTACTGTTTGTCTCAGGCGACCTGTACTTTGAGAAGGCTGTAAACGGGTTCCTGTCTGACCTTTTTGCAAAGTGGAAGGTTTGTGATTTTCTTTTGTTTATCTTTGTGACTCTTAAATTGATTAATGATTTATGAATTGTTACTGAACAAAAGTTCTGTCTATTGTGAATCCAGGAGAAGAACTGCAGTCATGAGGTGACGGTTGTGCTTTTCTCGCGTACATTCTACAGCGCTAAAACCATCGGTGAGGCCTCTGTCACATCACATGGTCTCATCACGCTGAGTCATGACTCGGATTAGCATGTTTCTGTTTCTGTTTCTGAGCTTTCACTCTCCACAGATGAATTTCCTGAGATCCTGAGAAGCTCCATCAGACAGGATCACGAGGGACGTTTTTATGAAGACTTCTACAGGTGAGTTTAAAAAAAATATTTAAGATATACCGTGTGTTTGTTGAATTTTCAAAAGATAAAACAAGAACGCATAGAACATAGCAAGCAAGCAAACAGACAAACATTTGGCTCACATACATATTCAGATTCAAATTCTTCCAATCAAGGGGTTCAGGAGTCACATCCTACACTAGTAAAAATAAATTAAAGAAATAAAATAAAATAAATTAATGGCATATTATGTATGATATTATATGTTTACATGATTAAAGAAAGGTAAACAGAAGTAAAAGTATATCAATGAAATGATAAAGTAGAGTGTCCCTTTCTGAGCTATGATACAAACCCTGTTGTGAGATTGGTGGAAATATTCAAACCAATATATGACAGAAAGGGTTCACATGTTTTACAAGAAGCATCATCTTTGCTGTGTAGTTTACACGTCAGATCCAATGCAACATATTCAAGTATTACTCTTTTTCACTGAACCTAAGATGGAACTTTTTCCATGATCCAACCTCAAAAGAATACTAGCAAGTGTTACAGAGGAGTGAAGCTGAACACATTCACAGACCAGATGATGGTGGCAGCCATCTGATGACTTATAATATGTTTTTTTTTTTTTTTTTTTTTTTTTAAATCAGGGTTGTGGCTCAGAACGAGAGGCGGGACGAGTGGACGACATTACTGGTCACCATCAAGAAACTTTTCATCCAGTATCCGGTGCTGGTGCGACTGAAAGAAGCAGGTGGTGGAGTCCAGCTTTTAGCCAAATGTTGGATCTTTGGATTAGGGGCCTTGTGTCACTAAGGTCCTAGTTTGTTTATGCGTTTGTATTAATGTTTTTGTTCATTTGTTCTCATGCCAGATGGATTTCCTGTGGGTTATAATTCAACTGCTGCTCAAGGAAACTACCTGGAGGCCATTAACCTTTCCTTCAACGGTGCGTGCTCTCATCCCAGGGCAGAACAGTTTTCAGTAACCTCGTTTCTACTGAGGAAGTTCCTGGTAAAACATTTCAAGAGGAAGGAACTTTATAGGAACGTCCTCTCACTGCAGAGAAGGACCTGTATATACATAATCATTCTGCAACTGTTTCCATCATCGCATTATCATACATCTTATCTTCTTTTACTGTTGTTGTTTTCCAGCACTGTAGACACTTTATAGTAATGCTCCTCTTTTGTTGAGTCTTAAAAACGCTTTTAAGATGAGATAAGATAATTAAAGGACTAGTTCACCAAAAAATGAAATTCAGTCATTAGTGACTCATCCTCATGCGGATGAATACTCCGGAGTAGTTTTTTATTCCTCAAAGTGCATCTGGAGACCCGGGAGGCCGTTTTGTAGTCCAACAAAAACTTTATATGAGATTAACAGGGCCCGGCACAAAAACGTCCATAAAACTAACTCGAAACAACGTCATTTAGGACATTTTACAGCCTAAACAGTCCTGTATTTTATTTGTCTGGGGCGCGCTCTTGTGATGCACATGGATGTGACTGGAAATCACGTAAAATCACGTAAATCACGTAGTTTCAGATAAACTCTGGACTATATCCCTTCAGGACAGTTGGATTGCTGCGGACGAGTGGTGTGGAGGAATATTTCAAGGTGTTTGTGTAGTTTTATGGACCTGTTTGTGTCGGGCATGGAGCGCGCCCCAGGCAAATATACTGTTAGGCTGTAAAAATGTCCTAAATGACGTCATTTCAGGTAAACTCTGGACTATATCACTTCAGGACACTTGGATTGCAGTTGACGAGCAGTGTGGAGGAAGATTAAATGGTTTTTATGTAGTTTTATGGACGTTTTTGTGTCGGCCCCTATTACTCTCATGTAAAGTTTTCGTTGGACTACGAACCGGCCTCCCGGGTCTCCAGATGCACTTTGAGGAATAAAAAACTACTCCGGAGTATTCATCAGCATGAGGGTGAGTCACTAATTTTTTGGTGAACTATTCCTTTAAGATAATCTTTTATTCCTCCCACAACAGGGAAATTTACATCTTATGTCCCAGATGAAAAGAGGCATTACAGTAATTCCAGCACCTTGAGCACCTGATTAATATTTGAGCAGAAAGCTGTGAACCTCTCATCAAGCATCAGGTTCAGTTGTGTCACTGAACTCTCACCTTGAATCTCCCACAGTGTTTGACAAACACTACATCAACCGTAACTTCGACCGCACCGGACAGATGTCGGTGGTCATCACACCCGGGGTGGGAGTGTTTGAGGTGGACCGTCTGCTCATGATTCTCACCAAACAGAGAATGATTGACAACGGTGAGTGTGATGACATAAACACACCTCAAACGCACAACCTGAACAAATCAACCTGTTCACGGAGAATCAAAGAGCGGTTGTGTTTCCCTCTTCAGGTATCGGGGTAGACCTCGTGTGTATGGGAGAGCAGCCGTTGCACGCAGTGCCACTGTTCAAGGTAACATTATGTCTCTGTGTTTGCATCAGGCCCCACACTGCAGCCGTGTGTTACTGATGCGTGTGATCTTTTCTCTGTAGCTGCACAACAGGATGACGTCTGGAGACTCTCGCGTCGGAGACGACTACAACCTACCTCACTGGATCAACCACAGGCAAGAAGACACGATGCACCATGACAATAACGACTGATGAAGACTGGAAGCTAATCTCTATCATGTTTCTAATCTTTTTGTAGCTTCTACACCTCAAAAAGTCTGAACTCCTGTAGCTCCTTCACCCCGCGAATCAAACTGGCCGGTCGTAAGGTAACTAACATCCTAACGCAACCCTGTTGTTTTATTTCAAAAGCATTTCTTATATGTTTTAACATCTCTTTAATATTTCAATTATTCCTAGATTCATGCTGAAAAGTTCAAGAGCAACAAAGACACACACAGTGAGTAACACTTTTAGAGCACAATGTAGATAAAAGTTTCTTAGGTTGCATTCACACCAGCCTTGTTTAGTTCCTTTGAACCGAACCCTGGAGCGTTTACCCCCTTGGTGCAGTTCATTTGCGTTGGTGTGAACGCTGGCCTTGAACTCTGGTGCAGAACAAACAACCACTCTCTGGTACGCATAGTGGGGGTGGTTAGGGTCCGCTATCAAGTGAACTCTGGAGTGGTTTATTTCTGTTGTGAACCCCATCCGCATTATTGTCAACAGACCTCACTGGTCCCGCTTGTATGGCAAAAGAGAAAAAGTGGTGGTAGGCTCTCATTACTGCCTGTCGTCTGACCGTATGATTCCAGAGGCACCTTATTTCTAGCATAAAATACGATCATTTACTCACCCAGATAACTTTGGTGTCATTGTCCGACGAAATTAGATCCAGCCGAGAGCCTTGTATATCTGTATAATGCAAGTCTGGGCACCGGAATGCAGCCTCTAAATAACACATTATCTCCTGCGAAACTCGTTCATTTGACCAATATTTTGTTGTGATATGCTAGTGCTATTCCCCTCTGAGTCCGGGGTTAGCTGTTATCAACATCCGGGGTCTGTAGCATTATATGGATATTCGCGGCTCTTGGCTGGATCTAACTTTGTCGGAACGACTTATAATGACACCAAAGTTATCTGGGTGAGTAAAAGATCGTATTTTATGCTAGAAATAAGGTCCAGATTGTAAAAAAAAAAAAAAAGCAATTCCCCTTTAAAGAGTTAAAGTCTGTGTGGGTTGTCTTCAGGTTCTCCTGCCTCCTCCCACAGTCCAAAGACTTGCACATTAGGTTGCCTGACACCTCAGAATTACCCATATGTGTAAATGTTAGCGTGTGCACATTGTGTGTGTCTATATGTCAGACTGATTACATGTCCAGTGTGTACCCCACCTTCTCCTTATGCTGGCTGAGAAACAGCCTGAATTTACACACTTAGCAAATGACAATATGACATGAAAAACATGAGAACCACTGATGTAGGAACCCACTTCATCTACTGACTCTGTCCTTCCCCTCTCAGCTCTCTGTGCTCAGAAGGACTCTGACAACAGCCTGCCTATCCAGGTGGACTACGACGCCTATGATGCCCAAGTGTTCAGACTTCCTGGACCTTCACGGATTCAGAGGAGCACCAACTTTAGGTATCTCAACTTTTACCTACAGAAAAACTCCACTTACCTTTAATTTTTTAGATCGGCGGGTCAGAGACGTGAGCTGCTAAGGTAACACAACGGAGGCTCATGGTATTTCCACGTTTCCCTCATCGAACTAAATACACAATCCAACAACTCCAAAACATGTAACATTATGATTAGCAAATACTCGGAACTACTTGTGCTTTTGAAGTCACTCTGCCGAGCACCTGTGTAGTGTAGTTCCGGCTACACATTTGCCTCGAGAACAACTCCGTCTCATAACGTTACATTATTTCTCATACAGTAGCGTGGTGAATGTGCAGGTCACAACTTGTCCACCAGAGTGTTTTGGAGTTGTTGGATTATGTATTTGATGAGTTTGATGAGGGAAAGCTGGAAATACAGTGCTCCATGCAGAGCTCACGTCTCTGCCCCGCCGATCTAAAAACAGCTTGCACCAACAATTAAAGATAATGAACCTACTCCTAAAACTATAGGGATTATGGCAATTGGCAAATTTGCCAAAATGTTGAAATATCCATTTAAACACAGTGGAGCTAGCAACACTCCTGTCGAACCTCGTGTCTTTCAGGATGGGCAGAGACAAAGAGATGAGTGGGAGGAAGAGCTGGGGCTCGGTGGACGTCAGCGCCGGCATAGGGGCGTCCCCTCCTGTACGCTCGGGGGGTCCTGACGAGCAGCGGAGCCTGGCCTCTGACGATAGCCTGGGTCCAGTGTCCAACATGCTGATGATACCCCGCATGCCTCCTGCCCAGTATGAAGTCAGCAGTTCTCTGGGATACACAAGCACCAGAGGTAACCCTGCACCGGGTTGTTCTGGTTCAGTTCACACGCTCAATCTTTTTCCCTCGTCAGTGCCATTCCTGTTGTTCTGTTTTTCTTCTGATCAGATTTGTTGGAGAAGATGATGGACTCTCAGCGAGACTCCAGCGCCCCAGGCAGGTTCACCGTGGGAAGTGCTGAGTCGACGCTTCACATCCGTCCAGGAGGTTACACCCCACAGAGGGCGCTAATAAATCCCTTCACACCCTCCAGGATGCCCATGAAGCTGACCTCCAACCGCCGCCGCTGGATGCACACATTCCCCATCGGTGAGGTGACGCTGACACTGTGTCTCCTGTCGTAAAGAATTTATCACAGCTGGTTCAGGTGCAGATCAAAAGGGATGCTTTTTACAGGTTGGAGCCACTGAATCACCTGTCCTCAGCCACAAATGCTCCATCGACCATCGACGTCCTCTGCCATAGTCTCATTAGCAAGGTTATTATAGTTTTCAAGTTTTCATTAGTTTTTATTTTTATTTAGTTTTTCAGTTTGCTTTTTTATTTCAGTTTAATTTTAGGTAGTTCAACAAGTGATGGAGCAGTTTTAGTTTAATTTTTATTTTTGAGGAATTGACTAGTTTTTATTTAGTCTTAGTTGTAGTTTTTCAGGTTTTAGGAGAAAGCCTCTGTCAGACCTCTGAAGATGAACTTCCACATTTGTGGGATTTTCCCCTCTTAGTTGCATCCCATAATGTTCCCATCAGTCCTCATCAGGTTCCATCACTCTTTAAAGTATTTTTTTTTTTGGCTTTTCATGCCTTTTATTAGATAGGGCAGTTGAGAGTGTGACAGGAAACGGGTGGCAGAGAGGGGGGGATGACACGCAGGATACCAACTGAGCTAAACACCGTCCCAGGTTCCATCACTCTTATCTACCTGTGGGTCGTACTCCAAGTCGTCCCATATTGAACTGTGGTGTTTTCTTCCTGCAGCTTAAGACATCTCTAAGAAAACTACAACTAAGCTGATGTTATCTGACTCAACTTAATTTTAGTTTGTTTTACATTGTTCATTGTAGTTTTTATTTAGTTCTCGTTTTTGGGAAATGTCATTTTAATATTTATTTCAGTTTACTAAATTATTTTTTCACTGATCGTTTTAGTTTTTGTCTCAGTTTTAGTTAATTATAATAACCCTGCTCATTAGTCCCAATGCAATTTTAACAAAACCAAATTCAATTTGAAGAGCTTAGCACAACATATAAACTCTTTTAACTCCTTCACTAACTACCTTACTAAGCAATAAAAGCCAAAGATGACAGCTGTATGATGGCCTTGATGAAAGCATTAGACTGTTTGTGCCACTGCTGTTGTTCAGGTCCTTCTGGAGAGGCCATCCAGATCCATCATCAGACCAGACAGAACATGGCTGAACTGCAGGGCAGCCAGCAGAGGGACCCCGCCCATACCTCTGCTGAGCTGCTGGAGCTGGCCTACCATGAGGCCACCGGAAGGTAAGACACAAGAAACAAGTGTCTCCTCCATAAAGGTTGTTAGCTTGCAGCACAGTCAGTGAGATGAATGTTTGTCGTGTGTATCTTTATTTAAGGCGAACAACCTCCAGGCACACAGGAGACAACGGCCTGTACATTGGTGGGGGGATGGACGAGTTCACAGGAAGTCCAGGAAGCCACACCAGTGGTGATGAACATGCTCTATGTTAATCCTGCTTCACATGTTCACTCTGTGGTTCTCAGTAGACTGGGTGACATGTTCCTGCATCACCATGAATGCACACAAACACGCACTGTTTTTTTTTTTCATATCGGTCACACACACATATGTTATGTTTCGAATTCTCACAAGGGCACCAAATTGGGTTCAATATAGTGAATATAGCGCACAACTGCACAGTTTAGTTGCGTTTGAGTAAAGATTGCCAAAAATAGTTGCCAAATAGTGTGTTTTTTAGCAGGACAATGTGTGAGCACACTGTTTTGAAGCTCAGAGCGAGCTGCTCCATCATCACCATCTTGGCAGATGTCTGACTCCGCCCCTAACTCTCAGACAATCCAGAAATGTGCATCTGTGTATGTTGGTTTAACTTTAATAACTAGCAACCATCCATTCCCACTAGCATCGTTAGCGCAGATTGGCATTTAGCTTGAAGGCTAATTCATTTACTAATTAGCCAGTTAATGAGCTAAGCTAACAATGCCTGCGAATAAGTGCTTATATACAAATGAAATAAAAAACAAATTCTGTTAGTCAGTGATTAACTTGGATGTAGGGATGATTGCTCCTCTGTAAAACTAAGTAAAACCCAACTGCTGAAGCTAATATTCAACTATTTTAGAACCTAATTATCTTTGTATGAAGTAAACACTCGAGCGCAGCATGGGTTCAAGGACCCTATTGTTTTTCAAATGTTTATTTGTAGTCCAGATACATTTTTGGTGGCTTTCCCATGATTGAAAAATCATTCAAATTTGCAAGGGTCCGACCTGGATAAATCGTTGCAAATGATGGTGCTCAACAGCGCCCCTTGTAAACTTTCAAAAACCCTCCACATTGGGGTTATTTTGGAGAAGGTGGGTGAAAATCAGGGGACATTTAGAACATGTCCAGATGCACAGATGTTTGCACTGTTTTTGCGATTTTTACACCTTTTCTCTTAAGAATTTGGTGTGAGCTTGAGTTTTCATCAAGTGGTCCATTTAAGCGGTTATTTGACACTCCTTTCAGTTCTTGGAAAGTGGTGTAACAAACCCTTTAAAAAAAAAAGAAAAGATTTTGACTGCCAAAAGCCCAAATGTTTAATTAACAATGAGAACTGTAACTGCTGGTTTCTCCTTACCTCTGGTGTCTTTACAGGAACTCTGACTAACCACGGCTCCTCATTTGAAGACTTTTCCCTCAGTGCCAATCCAAGTGAGTCCGTCTCTCCCTCACAAAACCAAAGACATGCCAACTGATGAGTCACTGACATCACTGAGAAGCCGTTTATCTCAGGATCAGGCTGATATTCTATAATCACCAAACTCATGATGCAATAAACCTTCAGAGGTGTCTTTAACCTGTGAGGGCTTATTCAGCTTCAGCAGGCAGGTTTCTCCACTGGGCGTCTGTCTCCAGGGGTCGCAGGTATAAACCACTTTTCCAGGTCATGTTGTCTGGGGTCCCCCTCCTCCTCCTCCTCCTACTCCTACTCTCCTCTATCTATTTTTCTTTTTCTCTGTTTGTTTTCTCTCTCTTCCTCTGGGCCTCATCCTGTTGATCTGTAACTTAATTATTCTGATTTAATGTCACCAGGTCAAATCCTCTGATTAATTGAGCTTCTCATAATTTTCCTCCAACATGACCTGTTTGCCTTCAACCAGCCTCATTCCTGCATGGCAGCGTGTCTGGTGTATTTTCTTGATTTGACTGTAAACACAGCGCCTCTGCTAAAACGAGTCTCTCTCTTCCACACGGTGTTCTGAACGTAGAGTTTTCTTCCCATCTGGATGTTTTTTGCATGACGTAATATCTCTGCTTAAATTCACCATTCACACCTCTGTCGAGCTCAGGACACAGTTTCCACTTCGCTGATCACAGACTGGGCCACAATCTGCATGTTTGATCACTGCTGCACAACCACAGCCCCCCAGGAATCATCAGGCCAGTAAAAATAACACTTGACTTGTTTTTTTCTTCCCCTCTCTTCTACTCTCCTTTCTTTGTGTCCTGTTTGTGTCTCCATCCACACTCTTTTCCATCTCCATCACTTCATCCTCTCTCTCTCTGTCATTTTCCTTTCACTCCCCTGTGGTGCCCCCCACACACATGTACCGCTCCACTCTGGGTACATGCATTTGTGTTTTCTGTGGGGATTTTGTGTGTGTGTTTTTGTGTATGTGTGTGTGCACGTGCGTGTGTGTGTGTGTGTGCTCCTGAAGCCCTGCTGCTGTCTGCACCCCCGACAGTGCCCAGCTTCTGCTGCACGGTGGGGGTGGACTGGAAGTCTCTGACGACACCGGCCTGCCTGCCCCTCACCACCGACTACTTCCCGGACCGCCAGACGCTGCAGAACGACTACACTGAAGGCTGCTATGACCTGCTGCCGCACAGCGACCTGGAGAGGTAGACCACACCATACCCTCAGTGGTCCAACCACACAGGGGCTTTCGGGGGAGCCGTATTTCATTGCGCTGGGTGGGGGGTGGGGGGTGGTGGGGAGTGGGGTTACGGTGCGGTGCGGTGACAGTCCCCTGAACCGGCTCTGCAACCACTGATGATGAGCATAGGTACATCATCATGTCCACACAACGATGGGACTTACCGCCTCTAATAAAAAACACTGCAACAGAAAATATTAGGTCTGCAACTAACGATTATTTTAATTATCGATTCATCTGTCGATTATTAATGTGGATGAATCTACGTTACCCACACTTGTTAATGGGTCCAATTTTTATAAATATATCGCTTTGTCTTTATCGCTGTTTTGATATTAGTATTTAGTGGTCGGCTCACCCAGCATTTCCTACTTTCGGTTTCGCGGACGCTGCCCAGATGTCATGGGAATAACGCCGCCCGATCGCCATTTATGGTCGGAACTACGACGGTATCTGATCGTCTTTGAACCTCCAACTTTCATTCTTGATCAATGAAAACATTCTTGGCAAATGTTTTCGCTTTTGTCCGTCTTGCGCCGGTCCAAGAATTACACAGTGTGCGCAGAGGCTCATGGGAAATGTAGTGTGAAAACACTTAGCTTTTCCAAAACTCCTCGTTGTCCCTTTAAACGATTAATCGTTTAGTTGTTTGGTCAATGACATGTTAAAAAATGTTGAAAAATGTCAATCAGTGTTTCCCAAACCACCAAATGACGTCCTCAAATGTCTTGTTTTGTCCACAAACCAAAGAGAGACTCAGTTTATTGTGATAATGGAACAAAGAAACCAGAAATATTCACATTTAAGAAGCTGAAATCAGAGAATTTTGACTTTTTTTTCTGAAACTACTCAAACGATTATTTGATTATCAAAATAGTTGATGAAAAATATCAATAAAAACGTGTGTTTACCTTTGTAAACTGCCCACAAACCGTCCATAGAGCCCTCGGCCTCCTTATTGCTATATTATTAGTTTAGTTATCCTTTTGTTTACTTTTTTTTTACTTTTTCCTGCTTTCCTATTGCGTAACCAATCAAATCAACCAACATAGGCATCACTCTCTCACACATCGCATCACTTTTGTGTCGTTTGTCTTCTGTCCAAGGACACATGTCTTTACTGTCCTTGCATACGATCACCAATATACAGTACTCCCCCTAAATGTCTCAAAGTCGGATTATCACTTACTGCTGTTTGTGTCAGGAGTTCTCTGGACCAAAGTTAACCCACCGTGTTTTTTTCTTCCTCAGACGTGAAGATGAGGCACCGGTGATGAGTGCGTCTCAGGTCTTTGAGGAGTTCATCTGTCAGAGGTTGATGCAGGGCTACCAGATCATTGTCCAGTCAAATAACAGGAAGCCACAGCCTGCTGTCGCCACGCCGCTCGGCAGCAGTCCTCTTTACTCCAGAGGTAACGGACAGTTTCTTTTGGATTCACATGTAATGCATCAACAGGCCCAATGAAAAGGCTTCATACTGAAACACCATTGTGATACACTCATATCAAACAGAGGGAATTAAAAATAAAGATTCAGCTCTACTAAAAGTATATTCTCCTCTCCTGCAATTGAGCTAAATAAAGGGTTCAGTCACAAGTGGAGGACATACAGTAGCTGGACCCAGAGACAGACAGAGCCTGAAGCTGTGCTCTGTGTCTGAGTGATAATGTTAAGTTAAGTTAAGATTCCTTTATTTGTCCCACAGTGGGGAAATTTACATTTGTGCAGCAGCAGCAACAAACAGCAACATGATAAAAGAGAAAAAACAGTGAGTCTATATGTTAGGTAATGTTGTCAGATGATTTGAACCCACAGGCTTAATGGACCACATTTAAGACACTGCTTTGTATATGTGTTCTATTGTCATGAACAACCAAATACGTCATTGAGATAAGTTTCATTTTGAATTCAGCTGTATTAGAGTACATACACTACCACAAAGTTTGGACACACCTTCTCATTCAGTGGTTTTTATTTTTATTTTTTATCACATTCTACATTGTAGATTCATACTGAAGACATCAAAGGTATGAAGGAACACATGTGGAATTATGTAGTGTTCATTTAAACAAAAGTGTTATCTGTCACCAACTGAGATGGTTTGGGATGAGTTGGACCAAGTGAAGGCAGAACAGCAACAAGTGCTCAGCTCCTCTAGGAACTCCTTCAAGACTGTTGGAAAACTGTTCCAGGTGACGACCTCATGAAGCTGATGAGAGAAGGTCAAGAGTCTGCAAAGCTGTCATCAAAGCGAAATACTAGATGCTTTGAAGAATCTTAAATATAATACTACATAATTCCATATGTGTTACATCATAGTTTTGATGTCTTCAATGTGAATCTACAATGTAGAAAGTGATAAAAAAAAGAAAAAGAAAAAACACTTGTGTCCAAACCTTTGACTGGTAGTGTATACCTGGTTTTGATCTGCTTTAGTTTTGATATAGTCACCTCACAGTCGACCTAGCTGCCCATTCTTTCTCTTCTTGTGTTATCAGGTCTGGTCTCTTTACGCCGGGCAGAGGAGGAGGAGACAGTTTTTTGGCTCAGTATGGGCCGCACCTTCCACAAAGTTTGTCTCAAGGACAAAATCATCACCGTCACTCGCTACCTGCCAAAGTGAGTGCCCCTGACAATAAACACTGCAGTCATTCAAGGTTCATGCCTTCCTGGTTGGTGATGTGTGTGTGTGTGTGTGTTGTAGGTACCCGTATGAGTCTGCCCAGATCCAGTACAGCTACAGTCTGTGTCCTCCACACTCTGATGCTCAGTTTGTGTCCTGCTGGGTGGAGTTCGGCCATGAGAGACTGGAGGAGTACAAGTGGAACTACCTGGACCAGTACATCTGCTCTGCTGGCTCCGAGGACTTCAGGTGCACACATTTGCACATATACACAAAAAACACACATGTGCACACTCAGGAATCCTCCAGCAGCCTTTTGTACTGTGTATCTATACAGTGAAGTATGTTAGTACACCGCCACGGTCTTCCTCTCTTCTGCCTCCACAGTTTGATCGACTCTCTGAAGTTCTGGAGGACTCGCTTCCTCCTGCTGCCGGCCGGAGGGGCTCGGCGGGTGGCGGACGGGGAGGGCCACTGGGATGTTTACGGAGAGGGAGCAGGTGCAGGGGGGGGTGGCAGCGGGGACTGGGTACTGCTGGACGGCTTCATCCGCTTCCTGGAGGGTCTCAACCGCATTCGGAGACGCCACCGCTCAGACAGACTGATCAGAGTGAGGCTCTTCTAGTTTCACTCATGTGTTATGATTTATGTGTACCGTTAACCCAGTATAGATAGGAGTCAATGAGTTGATACATGTAGCAGGATGGTAACAACATCAGTTCCCATGGTGATATTTAACCTATACATCCACTGTGACCTGGGCTTTGTAGCTCTTTACACTGAATAGAATAGAAATCCTTTATTGTCATTGTACAGTGACCAACAACAACATGGCTTTACAACAATTAGAACAATTAAAATTCAATCGCAAAGTGCCAGTATAAAAATAGATGACGAGTTGTAATAATAGTGCAATCAAAGAAGTGCACAAGTGTACAGATGAAAACCATATCACATTCACCTATTTCTACATAGACAGTCAAAATGCACATGTGTACACACCCACACACACAACTTAACCAAACGCTGTTGTGAAAAGAAAGGTTTTAAACTGTTTTTAAAAGCGGTGATCAGTGATGCTACATCTCTTACTCATATCTCTTATATGTATAATATTAACTTCACTACATTTATCTCTCAGCATCAGTTACTTGTTACCTTGCACATTATGATTGAAAGACAAAAACATATGAAGGATTGAATGTAAAATGTGATCAAGTAAAATGACATCAGTAATCAATCCAACAACAAGATACATAAGAAGAGGGCATGAACAGAGCCATATCTTTAGATACCTTTCTGGTACTTACAGTTCCATATGCTGATAATACACAAGTGAACTTTAGTTGTGTTCTTGCCTCAGGGCATCAATACTTTAACTAGATGGAGGATTTTCAGAACTTCTTTCAACATGGCTCTCTGTATATAATAGTACTGTTTTTCAAAAACTCTGGTAAAACATTGCAAATGAAAATGGATCTTCTTGCTGTCTGAGTTGAGAACTGTGTGTGAAGACAGTGTCAGCATATGTAAACTTTTACCCTATATTAAGATGCTAACATGTATTTCTCACACAGCAGAAGGGCACTCCGATGAAGGGCCTGCAGGTGACAAGTCCCCTCCCTCCGTATCCCTCCGAGCCAGTGGCGCCCCCGCAAGGCAAGAAAGGCACGTCCGCGTTATCGGCCCTGCTGGAGATGGAGCAGAATCAGAAGTGAGCGTCCCCCAGGGCCCGCAGGCCGACGTCTTTACATCTGGTTAGTACTTGTTGTTCTTCACCGAGTTGTTCCTGCTTCCTTTCAGGACGCTGGAGGAGCAGCAGCAGCAGCAACAGCAGGCCAAGCCCTCAGCCGCCGTCAGTGAACCCTCCAACATCACCATAGCTCCCACATACGTAGACAGCCCCCGCAAGGTGAGCATGTTACCTGAGCGCGTGGATCAGAGTAAGTTGCTCAGCTTCAGCCGTTTAGCTTCTGCAGACATATAATCATCAGCTCCCGATACTTTGATGAAAATGATTGTTCCTTGCTGGTGCTTCAGTTTGGGGCCTTTGCTGTTGTTTTTCTCCTGTCATCTGCCTCTCTCTCCCATGCCTTTGTTCTGGTTTCTGTTCCTGCTGCTGGGCTTTGGGTGTTTGATCCTGGGTTATGTTCTCCATGTGCGCTGACAGGACGCTGCCTTTATTTTGGATTTTATACGTAGCCCACGTTCCTCCTACATCTATCACTCTCAGGTCAGTGATGAGGGCTGTGGGCGTCGCTCAGGCTGTGTGTGTGTGTGTGTGTGTGTGCTTTTTGTTTTTTTAAGAAATGTGTTTATTGATTTTTAAGAGTAAAATAAAGAAAAGAGAGAGAAATAGATAGAAAAAAATAACTCATGCAACAACATGCAGAACACAGCACATCTTGGATTACAATGATATTTCATGGTCATTATAAGACGAGTACTATAAACAAAAACATGTAAGAGTCACAATTCTGCGTTTAATTCAGAATTCTGATTTAAAAAGTCAGAAATCTGAGTTTAAAATCAAAATTTTAATTAAAAAAAGTCAGAATTCTGAGTTTAAAGTCAGAACTCACTTTTTTCCCCACAGTGGCCCTGATCCTATTCCGTATCTATCTTTATTGTATAATCTCAGTTTCTCCAGATGTAAAGTGTTTGACAATTCTCCCAACCATAAATTATATGTAGGCACATTGTACACACACGTAAAATCAGTTTTGTCAGACCTGTGTGCGTGTTTTGACGTGTGTGCTTGTGTGTCATCACGTGTTGACTTTTTACTCTGCATGAGCATGCTGTGCAGAAACACTCTGGGGGTCTTGCGGTGCTGCTTCTCCATTTTTTAATGTGTCTTGAGTTTGTAGTTTGTGCTGTTGTGCCTGCACACCAGGATCACACGTCAGCCATGATCATGTCTCTGTGATTATGATTCAAGCTGAAACATTTTAGCACACTGGTTACAGCTCTACCTCAAAACTGCTCAAGTTGTGCACCACTGAATTAGTGAAGTGTATCTGAACTGTGCAGTTGCCTGTTGAAGCCAACGAAGCATCAGATAAAGGAGTCCAGTCTGGAGCGAGTGGTGGAGCAGCAGCAGCGCAGCCTGCAGGAGAGTCTGTAGCCAGCAGCAGCACAGACACCAGGTGAGCTCCTATTATGCAGTGATGCTCTTAGCAACTGGAAAAAACCATGTCTAACACATATTATTAGATATGATTAGGTTGTGTGTTAATGTTTGTTTACATCATGTTGTTTATATTCAGTAAATGCAGAGACTGTTTGCCGAAAAACTGTCCCTAACGGCAACGCACATCAGAGGTTTTGCATGAATTTACCTCTAAAACAACTCTGTCTCATAACGTTCTGTTATTATCTCATAACGTGGTGAATGTGCAGGTCACAACTTGTCCACCAGAGCGTTGTGGAGTTGTTGGATTGTGTATTTGATGAGTTTGATGAGGGAAACCAAGAAATCCCATTAGCCTCCGTTAGCATAGCTCTGAGCAGCTCGCCGCTCTGCTCGGCCATTCTAAAAATAGCTTGCACCGACCATTAAAGGTAACGAACCTACTGCTAAGACTATAGGGATTATGGCAATGGGCCAATTTGCCAAAATGTTGAACTGTCCCTTTAATGAAAACCTGAAATTCGGTTACTCAAAACATTATAATATAGTGAAAAAGTTCACTATTGTAACCTAATGATGTCACATTGGTATTGCATTTTTATTCAGTCGTCACATAGAATACAGTCAGTATAGAAAAAGAAAAGAAAAGATAAAAATGTACACATTGTCATGGAAAAAAGAAGTGTACACAGTAATTAGGTCTGAGCAATGACTGAGAAGGCACAGGAAGAAGCTGTACTACATTGTCTTCTCAGCTACCCTCCAAAAGAGAAAGAGAAAAAATGGTGATTATCAGTTTGTGTAGTGATGGTTTGCACTGATCATCTGTCCACAGCGGGCTGTCTGCAGCAGGAGTCCTCTCTCTGTCCTCTTCCTCGACTCCCCATGAGCTGCTGGAGGCCATCAAACACCCCACGTGAGATTTGTGTTCTGTCTTTTTCAGTCCCAATGCTGATACCTGGGCTTAGTGTATCAACCGATGCCCGATACCAATCTGATACTTTTGAATTAATAAACTGTACATCACACCATGTGGAAGACAGTGAAGGCATCAGACCTGACTTTAACATTACTAAAATGTTGTTACTCTGTCTTTGTGCTACTGATGTGTGATGTAGCATGTGTCACTAACATAGAATTGAAGTAAATAGATCGCCGTCATGAATCAGCCCCATTATTTGATACCCGATCTAGCTATTTAGTCGATATATCTGGGCCGATATCCGATTTAAATATTGAGTGTGTGCATCCCTACAAAAAACACAAACTCCTCTCATGTGGTTACTGTTACTGTCATCAGTGTGCAGTTATAAAACAACACAGATTATATTTCTCCTTCCATTCCACTTATCAGGTCTCATAGCGGCAGGTGAAGCAAACTGGTCCAGTCCTAGTTCTTTCACCTTAAAGCTCATGACCAAGAACGAAACTCAGCTTGTAAATCACAGCCTCCGGAAGGTGTCTGCTGACTGATACTGATAACAGATGTAGAGATAAAGATAAAGACTACTTGAAAGACAGAAAGGTAAATGAATAACTGGGTTGCAACAGCTGTAGCTGGTAAATTCTTGAAAGGATTACGACGTGGAATAATTATACTGATGGAGGGAGACACAAGTTTTTTTTATTTTATTATTTAGATTTCTTTATCCACATGTGCTTTTTCTTTTCATGTCATTAAACTGACTCTTGTTTTCTTTTCTTTTTTTAAAAATACATTCAATATTTTATTTATTCATATCCTAAATATCAATAGAAGTACTTGCTTTCTGGTGGCTCATTTTACTGTGGATCATTAAAGGGATAGTTTGGGCTTTTTAATATGAGGCTGTGTGAGGTCACATAAAGATAGACAGTGCCCTCTGTGGGTGTGCTAGTACCTAGGGATCTGGTGGTTCAGCAGTGGTGTCACTGTCAGTCGTCCTACGTGGGAACACACTGATAAGAACCTCCTGGAGGTAATGGGCTGATTACATGACTACCTCACACAACCCCACAGCAAAAACCCAAACTAGCACTTTGATGACGAAGGCCTTCATGACAGTGAAGGACGAACCTATGAGAAGTGATGCAGCTTGTGTTTGGAGGACAGTTGCCAGGTAACAGTGTGTCTGTGTGCTGTGGTGTTACAGGACAGGCGTACAGCTGCTGCCGGAGCAGAAGGGTCTGCCCTTCAACTGCTTCATCAGCGCCGAGGTTGTCCATTGGCTGGTCAACAGCGTGGAGGGAGTGGCCACACAGGGCATGGCTGTGGATATTATGCAGGTAAGAGCCGTCTGTCCAAATGATGAATGATATCTTAAGATCAAGAGAAGATGTGAAGATAGGCCATACACGCAAATCTGCTTGTTTCTTTATTGACAGTCTTTATACTAAGATAAGCCTGTTTGGTTGGTTTGTGCAGAAAATGCTGGATGAAGGTTTGGTGGCACATGCTTCTGGAGATGCCATGCGTACTTTCGTCTACGGGTTCTACTTCTACAGGATAGTAGGAGAGAAGGATGGTGAGTGGACAGAACACAGACCTCTTCAGCTCTGCCCTGGGTTCGTTCACTGTACAACTTGTATCAGTACACAGCTGGGAAAATAAGGATTGAATGCATCAACATTTTTCTCAGTTGATGGGGCTGTTGACATGAAATTTTCACCAGATGTCGGTAACAACCCAAGTAATCCACACATACAAAGAAATCTCAAAACATATCCGCCATAAATGATGTGTAATGAGGTGAAATGACACAGAATAAGTTAGGGGTGGGAGAAAAAATCGATTCACATAGATATCGCAATATCTTTTTTGACGATTTTTAAATCGATTTTTTTTTTTGAAATTTTTTTTTTTTTTGTTTTTGTTTTTTTGGGGGGGTAAATTTTTTAAATATTGTGCAATGTGTATTTGTTAGCCTCTTTTACATACAGAGAGTACAGGCTTTGAAAAGGGTTTAAGTTCACTTTATAATGGAGTATGTTAATTTATACGCTCCTACAGTGTTTGTGTGCAGATAAATGTTAAAAATGCAGACTAAAAATCGAGAGAATCGGCAATATCGTAGAATCGCAATTTAAATCGAATCGCCATCCAAAAAATCGTAGAAGAATCGAATCGGGAGAAAAGCATATCGTCCCAGCCCTAGAATAAGTATTGTCATTGAGGTGCAGAAAGGAATCTGTCAGTGTTTAGAAAGTCCTCCTATCTTCTATCAGCTGCTGTTTCATGCCTATAGAAAGGTTTCTCATCAACAAGGTGTCACACAAGAAGCATCTCATGATGGGTAAGAGCAAAGAGCTCGCTCACACCTTCACAACCTTATGTTGAAAAACACACTGATGCTGTTGGTTACAGACATGTTTCCAAAGGGAAAAGAACAAGAACCAACCACGAGTCCAAAGAGCCAAGGAACACTTATAGAGCTTTAGACAGAGCTGGAATTAGCAGACAAGGCAAGTTTATTTGTATAGCCTGTTTTTACAGTTTGTCGCAACAATCTTTACACAGCATCATAACAACATCCTCTGTCTTTAGGCTACGTTTACACGGAAATGATCTGAACAGAAAACGTGTGGCATTGCGTTCCCACTTTTTATTTCGCGTTTAGACGAGCGTTTTTGGGGAGGAAATCTGTGTGCATATGGTGACGCAAAAGTCTGTGGAATTCAGTGTTGTACTGTACGCACGCCAGGCGCCTAGGTGGCAGTGTGCCACACAACACAACACACAACACCACCAAGTCTGCACGCCTGTGTACAACCCAGAATTTCTTGGCATTTTGGCAAATGTTTTTGCTTTCGTCCTTCTTGCACTGGTCCAAGAATTTCAGCGTGCGCACGGAGGCTCATGGGAAATGTAGTGTGAAAACTTCCAAAACTCCTTTCCCTTTAAAAAAAAAAAAAGACACGAAACGCTCACCATGCAAGACTGTTGATGCGTACAATCCCTGCTGTATCTCCTGCATGTGTGTCTGAGCTTTAGAGAGTGTGGTATTCTGTGTCTCCTCCAGGCCAGACCTCTCAGCTCCCCCCGACAGCCCCTGGAGGCTGGTCTGCCGCCGCCTTGGAGGACTTCGCCCTGTTCCAGAGGAAGTGGTTCGAGGTGGCCTTCGTCCTGGAGGAGCGGCGACCCTGCGACCTCCCGGCCTTCCTCCTGCCCTGGCTGCCCAGTCGGCCGGCCTCCTACGCAAGTAGGCACAGCTCCTTCAGCCGCAGCTTTGGAGGACGCAGCCAAGCCGCCGCACTGCTAGGTACACCCAGCCCGATCCTCCCAGCCCAGCCCACACTGTGAAGGAGACGTGGCCCGCTCCTTTGGCCCAGTCTGATGCAGATCGCACTCAAGTCCACTTCAGAGAGTCTGAGTCCAGTATTTATGTCTCTAAATGAGGGAGCTTGGTTGTCCAAAAATCCACCAGAAGTCCGATTGGCTCCTCTACTGCTGCTGCAGACTATCTCTGCTTACATCACGGCAGTATCCCACACCACGTGACTCAGAGCGACAGCCTGAGCTCAACCCTCATGATTTCATAGCACATTCATCCACATCTGCTGAGGCTCATTGTATCTGGTTTGTCACAACTTTCTCCAGAGAAAATACCTGGATGTGTTTAGAGGCAGCAGCTCAGTGCAGTGACAGTGGTGTATGCACACACCATTGGACCCTGTAGTGAGCATACTGCTGAATGACAGCACTATGACACACAGGGCAAGGAGGAAGAGAAACCGCCTGTTAGAAGGAAGAGTAGTAAAATCAATGTATATAAGCAGCTTCTTCATTTAACAAAATAAGTAGATTCATTTACAGCTTCAGTAGATTTCCTGCACTAGTTAACCTTCACACACTGGATGAAATATAAAAATATATACATGTCTGGATAGTTAGAAGTTCAGGAGGAAGCACAGAGACAGGATGTTTGTCCTGAGGCAGATTGCATAGGATTTCAAATGTCTGTGAAGGTTCTCAGTCATCATTGTCATTAAAGGATAATTGCCATTTTTTACAATCTGGACCTTATTTCTAGCCTAAAATACGATCATTTACTCACCCAGATAACTTTGGTGTCATTACAAGTCATTTCGACGAAATTAGATCCAGCCGAGAGCCGCGTATATCCGTATAATGTGAGTCTACAGGGCAGCGGAATGCAGCCTCTAAATAACACATTATCTGCAGAGGAACTCGCTCATTTCACCAATATTTTGTTATGATATGCTAGTGTTATTTAGAGGCAGCATTCCGCTGCCCTGTAGACTCACATTATGTGGATATACGCGGCTCTCTCATGTTTGATAGATCCTAATGTCTCTGTGTTGTAGACAGCCTCAGCTGGAGGTGACATGTTTCAGCTTCTCTGTGCCTTTCTTGTTTATGTGAGTTGTCAGGGTGCAAACATTCAAGGACTCAAGGATGAATTAGATTAGATGATTTAGAATGTGCTGGGAAAAGGTCAAAGGTCACTGTGGTCTAACAAAACATGTTTTGTAGAGGTTGTGTGAGAAGCAGAGGTGCAGCACTACAGAGTGCTTCTGTAGGTTTGGAGTCATTTGTCTTACAGCTTCTGAGCAGGTTCTATTAAAACCAGTTCAAGAGCAAACCAGACACACTGAGCCTCACGTGGGTTTAACCACCACACACTACACCGTCACCATCGCCACAGAACTCACCTACGTAACATGTAATGACATCATCTTCATTACTGTCCATTTCCTTCATCGTCATCTTTTTGCTGTGACATACTGGACTCTGGCTGTCATGACAGTGGACCGTAGATCTGCAGTGAACAGCTGGCGCTGTGTTTCCAGATGTGTAGAGCATGCAGAGTGTCTGTAGCTGTAGTCGCACCAATCCACCCACAGTGACGTCAGTCCCATTGACCCGATCAAATTCCTCCACCTCCACCGTCAAATCAGTGCATGCAGTGTGGTGAGTGTGTAGCAGTAGTTTGTGTGCATGCTGTGGTGTTAGCGGCTGTGGTTCAGTAGTGCTGTGGTGTGCACCGTTCTCACCTCTCTGCCTCCACTGCCTCGGCAACAGGAAGCACCGTCACAACAGCCTGTCGGGACGGTGTTTCAGCTTCAGCTTGGTCATCGCTTCAACAACTGCTGGAAGCTTCTTTTGTCACTCAGCTTCTTTCTAAACAGCTTCTTTCTAAACAGCTGCACCTTTAAAACAAACGCCTCAATGCCTCGGTCTGGAGATGCAACTTCGTATAAAATCAGTTCAATTCATATACACATTATTGAATATCATAGGGAAGCCGGTGTAAAGTCAAAGTCAAAAGTACTTTATTCTTCCGTTAGGAACTTCGTTGCTGAAGGACATCAAAAGTGCAGGAGCAGCAATACAATGATCTACACATCCCTACATACCACAGACATACCCAACACAATAATATCACACACATACCACACATAAGTACAAGTACTCGCAACAAAGGTTAAAAAAGACACATGCAAAGATATAATTTGTTAAAAACAGGTTAATTAAAAAAAGAAAAAGTTATGGTGGGAGTTAGCTGTTGAGAAGTCGGATTGAGGTAAGCAGTGGTTCATTTGTATTTAAAGGGACAGGCTCTGAAACCAGCCATTCTGAACAGGGCTGTTATGAGAGGATGAAAAAGAGCTGTGATGTTTGTTTGATCCTTGGGGTGATTTGACCAAAGCATGTCACACACATGTCTTTAAGACACCTGGGAACTACTTTAATTTGTGGAAAAGGGGCATATTATGTCTCCTTTAAAACAGATAAATAAGAGGATTGGAAAACCCTATAAGTAAAATCTAATCAAAAGCCAGTCAAAAAAATTATGTCTTGTTTGCTTTTAAAAAGTTTGTCTATGTTAGGGGGCGTGGCCTTTCCAAATTATAATTTTGTGTGAATTTTACACCTAGCTTCCTGTCGGAGCATCGTGATGATGATCATGATGATGATAGGTTAAACTATTTAAGCTAAGATGACTTTTAAAAATAGGTTTTGTGTAATTTTCACCACCTAGTGGAATTTCACTCAATTCTGAATAGAGTCAGTGTGTTGACAAACCGCTGGTCCAGGTTGATGCTGGTTGAAAGTTTGAACCTTTGCTCGTTCACGTTGTGAATCAGACTCAACAACTTTTAGAGATCAATGAAATAAATATTTCAACAAGTCAATCTCTCCATCCAGCGCTCACCACCTCATCTCTAACTCTTCTGTCGGCCCGTCACATCTCCATCCATCTGTCCATCCATCCATCCCTCATTGTTTTTGCTTTCCTGGCCTCCTGTCTTCTGTGTCTCCACCTCCCTCTGTCCTACAGCTGCTACAGTCCCGGAGCAGAAGACGGTCACTCTGGACGTGGATGTTAACAACCGTAGTGACCGAACCGAATGGTGCAGCTGTTATTACCATGGAAACTTCTCCCTCAACACTGCCTTTGAGATCAAGCTGCACTGGATGGCCGTCACTGCTGCGGTGCTCTTTGAGATGGTAACTTCCTCTGCAGTTGTCACACAGTAGTGTATGGAACTGTACACACACCTCTCAGAATCTGCAACACAGGAAACACATGCTTTTGCGTGGACACAGTTTTGGCTGGCTGGTGGTCAGTGGGACGGGGAGGTCTGAGGAAATGAAAGATGGATTCTGAGAAGTATCAGCAAATCCTAGACGTTAAATTTAAAGAATCAGTGACGACAAAAAAGTGGAAAAGGCTGAATGTGACACAAAGAGACCAGTCCCAAGTATTCACAGCTAACCAGATTAGGATGACAGAAAAAACCCCGGTATTGAATCTTTGCCGCTTTCACTGTACTAAGATTTAATTTTGATTAAGAAAACCACAGTTCACACAAAATGAGGAAGAATATTGCTGAAAGGCAAAATGAGGAAATGTTGATTAGTAAGAAGTGAGACAGTGGCTCCGCTCTGATGGTGCATCAGTGTTTAAACATCAGAGGTGTGGCGCTGCTTTTTCAGTTAGAGAAGCAACAAACTACATGGAAACATTTGGCTAAGGTTAGTTTTACATTACACTGCATCTCTGCGCAAACATCTAAGTGATGATGGTCAGAATGGCTGAGGTTCATTTGATGTTCCTGAAGTCTCAGACTGAGTCCTGTGTTTTCACCTGTAGAGCAGCAAAGGAAGAGAAATGTTCCTCCTCAGAGAGAACAATACAATTTGCTTATGTTGACAACACAACCTGTGATTCTGACAGCACTGAATTGAAGGCACGGGCCGGTATGAGATTCTGATGGTATGATAACCTGAAGCAAAAATATCACAGTTTCACAGTGTTGCAAATACAGCTCCAAAATGTGTTATTTTGAAAGGTTTGGGGTAAAAACAAAAACAAACAAACAAAAATAGAGGATATATAGAATATTTAGTACATTGGTAAATGTATTTATTTATTTAAATGGGACAGTGCACATTAATGGACATAACATGTAAGTAGTCCACAGGTAGGAGGACCATAAGAGTTTCGTTTTGGGAAATAAAGTGCATAAGTGCTGGGTTAAAGTGACGAGTAAATTTGTAACAACTTAAAATAAATGATAAAATAATAATACAATATATAATTGTATTCTTAATAAAATTAAAATAAATGCAGCCAAAACAGCTCATACCACAGGGATGTTATGAGGGAAGATTTTAGGGGTTTTGAAATGGTACCTTGAACCCTGTAACCAGCCTGTGCCTGCTGAATTCTTAAACTTAGCTGACCAGGCTATGCTACGTTAAACTGTGCAGTGATGGACTTACTGAGACTTTTCCAATAATCAAACCAGTAAAAGAGAATGTATCTCTCTTTATCAAATTTTCTCTCAAGACAATAAATCATTTGAAGCTCCAACCACTCAGATAAAATCCAAGGACAGTAACCACACAGAACACAAAGTGACAGATAATAGAAAAAGGAGAAGGAGTGACTGTGTCTGTCACCGTGTGAACTTGTGAATTTTCCATTGAAGTGAAGTTGTAATGTGTGTTGTGTCAGGTCCAGGGCTGGCACAGGAAAGCCGCCTCCTGTGGCTTCCTGCTGGTTCCTGTGCTGGAGGTTCCCTTTGCTCAGACCTCGTACCTGTATGGAGACCCGCTGAGAGCCCAGCTCTTCATCGCCCTCAACATCCAGTGTCTGCTGAAGAGCGGCAAGGACAACCTGTTTGAAGGTAGAGAGGCTCCGCCCGTCAGGATGTGTTTGTGTGATTGACGTGTGCTGTTGACCAACATCTGTCCGCTGTCCGTTC
The DNA here is from genome assembly GCF_905171665.1 of Trachurus trachurus. NCBI lineage: Eukaryota > Metazoa > Chordata > Actinopteri > Carangiformes > Carangidae > Trachurus > Trachurus trachurus. Next base: position 24,221,214 of record NC_139900.1, read on the forward strand.
TCCAACAGGGTACGAACCTGAGACGTACTGGGACAGGATGCAGCTGTTCCAGGAGGCCATACTCTACAGGTGGTTGCTCTCACTGTGACATCATACCATTGTCTCCCTCCTGTTTACTGGGATGTCACAATGACTATTTTTATCATTCAAAGAACAGTCTAATAAGAGCAAAGAGTTATTTTCATGTTTCTCCCATTCACAGAGCCAAATACACACAAACTGACATTTAATCCTCATAAACATAACCTGTCTGTCAGAGCTCTGTCATCTCGACTCGTTCTAAACTGATTTTTAAACTATTTCTTGCAACTTTTAGAATGCCCCCTGGCAAAAATCTTGCCTTTTAAACAGTGCCCCACAATTCGGGCTGACTGGTTTAACGATCGGGCAGACCATCCTCCCGTTTTTTTACGTTCTTTCTGAGGCCTTGTCCACACGAGCCCGGGTGTTTTTGAAACCGTGAACATATGTTCCCGGTTGTATGTCCTGTCCACATGCAACCGTGCTTTTGGAACCCTGAAACCGTGGTTTTTTGAAACCGGAGTCCAGGGTGGGGTTTTCGGCCGGGGTTGGTTTCACCGGGTGCGTGTGGACACTGCAACCGTGATTGTTTTTCTCGTTTACGTCATAGCTGCACACGTGCTGATGTAAACACTGCCAGCTGCAGAGGTTGTTTGCAGCGGCAGGAGTTGACGTGAGCTCGCAAAAATGGAGGTGACAAAGTGGATTTTTATCACTTTTTTTTTTTTTTTACATCATCTAAATGCTATTTGTATAGTTTTTCGATGAGAAAAATATAACGTCAGACCGGGTACGACGGGAGGGGGGGGTCGCATCATGCAGTGATAAAAAGAGCCTATGTGGAGATGAGGAACGAGCCAAAAGCCGAAAATGTATTCGTGACGTCCGCGGTCGATATAAAGTGGATATGTTTCATTCATCCATGTTTTGACAGACAACACAACAGCCAGTGATAATGAGTGATAATGAGTTGCGCCTCACCGGAAGAAACTTATTGAAGCAACTTTGATGTCAGTTTTAGATTATGGAGACATCATATACAGGCATGCATCAGCCACAACTTTACATCCACTTGACACCGTTTATCATTCAGCCCTGAGGTTCATTACTGGCGACAGCTACAACACTCATCACTGTGACCTGTATTCCAAAGTTGGATGGCCCTCACTATCTAACAGGCGTGATCGACACTGGATTTTATTTATTTTTAAAGCTCTTACTGGTCTCTTACCATCCTATATTAACTCACTAGTATCTTTCAATACAGGTCTCTATCGCACACGCTCAAAAGACTGGCTCACACTGCAGGTTCCCTCAGTTAACACCGAACTTGGAAAGACCAGCTTCTCTTACTGTGCACCTACAACCTGGAACACTCTGCAAAACCATCTGAAACTTACCTCACTTTTATCAATGGGACAATTTAAAGCCATAACTACATCTTATTTTACCTCTAACTGCTCGTGCTTTTAACTATGTTTCAATTTATATTCTGGTATTCTGTTATGTTTTTGTATGTTTCAAATGTCTTGTCTTCTGTCCTTGTGTGTTTTATGTTTCATCTCGGCTATATTGTAAATGAGGTTACTCCTCAATATATCTCCGAGTTTAAATAAAGGTTATGAAATGAAATGAAATGTCTCAGGTCAGTTAGGATCGGTGCTTCATTATATGACGTCAAACATTAGAATGATTTAAGAGAAAGTGTAGGTCAGAGGTTTACATGGAGTTTGTTGGTAAGCCAGTGAATGTAAACGTCTGGAGTTAGGGTATGTTCAAGTGAAACAGTCTGGAAACAAATGACTAGTCTTGTCACCCACAACATTGATGAAGAGCTCACAGACTTAACATACATGACATAACATGAAATCTGTGGAGGAGTTGTAAACATCAGGGCCGTATTTATCAAGGGCCGAGTCATTTTAGTGCTGAGAATTTGTGGAATTTAATCCTATTCTCAAATTTAAGAATAAAAACTATTTATCAGCTTTCTCAAGTCCAAGAATCACTCTCCTCCTCCAGATGTTTAAAGGGATAGTTCAACATTTTTGGCAAATCGGCCCATTGCCATAATCCCTACAGTCATAGCAGTAGGTTAGTTACCTTTATTTGTCGGTGCAAGCTATTTTCAGAACGGCCGAGCTACGCTCAGAGCTAAGCTACGGAGGCTAATGGGATTTCTTGGTTTCCCTCATCAGAGTCATCAAATACACAATCCAACAACTCCAAAACGCTCTGGTGGACAAGTTGTGACCTGCACATTCACCACGCTATGAGATAATAACGGAACATTACGAGACTGAGTTGTTTTAGAGGTAAATACAGAGACTGCTTGCTGGAAAGCTGTCCCTGAAGCTGTTTTGCATGAATTTGCCTCTAACATAACGTTCGGTTATTATCTCATAGCGTGGTGAATGTGCAGGTCCAGTAGTGTTGACTGTTAGGTCACTGTCAGGTCAGTGAGGGAGCACTGAGGGAACATGATTTTATTTTGGTTACACTCCCAGGTTTTATGGACCTTCGTGAGATTCCGCTGTTAGTCTGGTTTTATTAGATTCCAGCTTTTGTTGGTAACAGGTTAAGTTGTGCTGGACAGACAGTAGATGATGTAGCTGTTGGCATCAGCAGCTACAGATGCAGCGAAGTTGTACTTTTCCCTCCAGCTCTTTCAAAACCTGATCTTGAACTCAGGCCAGTGGTGCATTTGAGTGCCCCTGAAAAATTCACATTAACCACTTAAAAAATGTTCTTTATATCAAGTCAAACTGAGCCGCACCTTAGATTTTTAGATTTATTTTATTTCTTATAATACATTTTTTAAACAAAATAAATTTTAGATATATAGACAAATACAAATACGAATTACTTTATTAACCTCAAAGTGAAATGAATGTGTCTGTCAGCTCATCTACCATCTACATGGCACAAATGTTTCTTCAAACTAGATTTGTCTTCTGAATTTTCTGTTTTGCCAACATGTGTCAATGTTGTTTTTCTTTCAGGTTCGGCTTTGTGCACGACAAGTTCTCCGCTTCAGCCTTTAACTTCCCTGCTGAGAACAAGCCGCAGTATATTCACATCACAGGTTTGGTCAAACCTCTGTATTAAAACACACAAACTGCTGTTTCACGTGCTGTGAAGTGAACCCCCATCCTGCTTCTCCTCCGCCAGGCACCGTCTTCCTGCAGCTGCCTTACTCCAAGAGGAAGTACTCGAGCGGGCAGCAGCGGCGCCGCAGGAACTCCACCACCTCCAACAGCCACGGGCCGTTCGGCGGCGAGGAGCGGGCCGGTTACTACTGGGCCTACAACACCATGCTGACCAAAGCCTGGAGGACGGGCATGCTGGGAGACGAGAGGCTGGCCGACCGCCTGCTCAGAGACTTCAGCGACTTCTGCGCCAACAAAGACAACCGGCTGCTGAACTTCTGGGACAGCTGCCAGGAGAAGATGAACGCCAGCGCCCCCTGACACCGCCACAGAGCAGCACCACCAGTATTTATCGACTTGATCCAACAACCAGGATTCTTGAATATTCAAATCACCACACTGGATGGACAACAAGGAATCACAAGCTTTACTGAGAATATTATCACAGTGAAATGTTGCTGCTGTTCAGCTCTGAGTCCTAACACTGACAAAAGACAGAAACTCAGATGAATCAGTCACCTCAGCACTTAATAAACTGTGAACTGAAAGCTTTTTCAAAAGCTTCTCACTGTCTCACTGTGTTTGCCACATTTCACCCCTCACCTGTTCTTCATGCAACATTTCTTTTCATATCTCCCTGCAGCAAGCTAACCTGACTGAAACACTGCTAGCTCAGCGCACTGAGCTCCAGTCTGTCCTCAGAAAGCTTCAGCGGAGCAGGTTCACCATCGGGATGAGGAAATAGTTGGTGTGAAATGTCAGGAGGAAGATGGGAATGATGAGTGGGGACAGATGAATGACTTGGGTTGAAGATGAAATAAGCTAGAATGACTGAAACAGAAAAGTAGAAAAGGAAATCAAGGTTTTAGAAGTTAAATATGAATACATTTTGACTAACATTGTTTTACTGATGATGGGATGTTGGTGGTACCACGTCTGACTGCAGGCTTGAGGAGTGACTGATCTTTTCAGGTGTTTACATATTAAATACTTGATCTGCTTTTATTAATAATTGAAGGTAAAACTTTGAATGTCAAATCGGTGCCTTAAAGCAGAGATTCTCTCCATGTGTCCTGTTCATTGTTCCTCTGCACTGTATAAGTAATAAAGACACCCACAGCATTCTGCCAAATGTTCTTTTCTACACATGACAAACCAGTTAAACCAGGAAGCAGCACTGCTGCCTGTGATGGCACCAGGCACACTAAACTTCCTCTTGATTCATTATAGCACAAAGCACCTGACCTGGTGCAAGTAAACAGCTGAGCTCAGTCATTTCAGCACTCACAGGCCGTGTCAGCTGATGAGCTCCAGTTTGTGCTGCCAGTTAAAATAAGAAGCAACACTACAGCTGATGTGTTAACAGGCAGAGTGGAGGTCAGACACATAAAGTTCACTTTACTAATTTGTTTTGCTGTAATCAAAAATCACCACTCTACACTCAGTCATTGAAGAAATAGATTTTTTTTTTTTTTATGAAAAACTGTGCAGCCACGATGCCCACACCTTAAATCTGACAGTCATGCAACAAAAGAAAAGCATCTTGGACAATAAAGTACTGGATTGATTTTATACCAAAGGTTGAAGTGATTAGAATTGATTTGGTCAAAGGTCTGGTGACATCACAGGACTCATTCTAGAAGATTGAGGTCAACCTCAACCTTCCAGAATGAGTCCGGTTGACTGTAGCATCAGAATGCTCTGTCCCGGTTCACTGCTGTAACTCAGGACACTGTACTGTGGGTGTAGTGTGTTTGCTGTAACTTGGAGGAGACATGGAGGAGGAAGTGAATCTAGTTGGTCACCGCAGACGGTGATGTCATGGAAACGCAGATGCTCTAACAGCATTTTAATTTTTCTGAGTACTAAGGACTGATTTGCTCTTTAACCTTTTCTTCTTCTCGTGATGACTGACGTGTGTTTCACAGAACGGCCCCATTTAAATGATACAATGACACAACACAGTTGCACTTCCCTTGTTTAATGAGTCCCTTTATAAAACAACACAATCACAGGAGTCATCGGGGCAAAGACACAGAAAACAGGACGACACACAGTGCTGATCTGACCCAGCACCTGCTCTGATTATGAACCAGTGTGATTCCCTTACATGAATATTCACATATATAATAAATGCTGTTGGCAGCACTGATCCCTTTAAAGTCCATTCTCATTTCCAGGTTTGTTTTGATCAATATAAACATTTGCTGCATTCACAATACATTGAGTTTGATCATAAAAAAAAAGAAAATAGAAACATTTCTACATAAAAAGAAGTTCCCAGAATTCCCCTCTGCTCCCTGCACCACAGCACAGGCTTTAAAAAACTATGAAGCTCCAGTAAATTAGACTTTACTGTTTTTTTTTTTCTGCAGTAACATTCCAGGTTAAGTGCAAGGTTCACTTCTTTTTTTTCTCTCTCTCTGTTTAAGTGCCATCAGTGCGTTGCAGCGACTCCTGTAACCACCGAGTCTGTGCGACTGTAAATGTAGTGGTTCATCAACATGTCCTCGTGTGAGAATAAAGTGCAATGACCCTTTAATGAAGCCCAGTTCAGTCTCTTGTCTCATCCAACAAACAAGCTGAAGCTGTTAAACACTGATTTAAAGAGGTCAATGCTTCTTCTTTGGTGTCTCCACACAGTCAGCAGCAGCAGCAGTCAGTGAGGCAGAGGAGCAACACTTCCCTTTGTCATGTGGACTGATCCACAGATGAGCTGCGTTCACCGTCCCTGCACAGCACACATGTAGTAAAACACATCTGAACTGATCCTGGAACTTGTTCATCATTTTCCAGGCGTCTATATAACTGCTGCATCACAACACAGTGATGCTTAATGTCAGGTCAGTGTCCAAACAACATAAGAGTTCAATAAAAACTGAGAACAGAGCAGCAGCAGACCTTTACCATTTGAGAGATAGAGCCAGTAAATATATATTTAAAAACAACTTCAGATATAATTGATTATCAGGACAGTTAATGATTGATTTTCTTTTTTTATCTTAGTGTAAGATCTCAGCTTTCTGACATCACAGTGGGCTCTAGTCACCTGGATCTCAGAGGTCAGGGCCGCTGCTGCCTGTCAAACACTGGCTATAAATAAAATGGCTTTATATAAGATATAAGATATGAGCCTTCTGCCATCGGTTAAAGGCTTTCTACAAAATGATGGAAGATCAGCTCTGGGTTCCTGTAAGTTTAACAACGTCCCTCTGGTTTCCTGCTCAATCGTGGAATTCACCACAGCTGCTAAATCTGCAGCCGGCAAGCAGCCAATCAGGATCCTCCTGATGCTTCTCCCTGAAAAACTAAAAACTCATCTGAAGAAGAAAGAAAAGTGAAAGCTGCTCCTTCTCAGCTGAAGAGGGAGGGTGGACCAGGGGGCTGTTAGTTGATTCTGGCATCATCACAGGCTGCTGGCACGCCCCCTACACACCCACAGAGGGAAGAAGCAATCAGCTAAATCCGCTGATCAGGCAACTAAACAAACACACACACATCAGAGGAGCTGTACAACTCACGGTGTCTGATCCTGATTGGCCAGATGAGGATGGAGCAGAGGGCCAAGGCTGCCACCACGGCCACCCCCCCTGTCACTATGACCATAATGTAATGATAGAACCACACACAGGCCGGGCAACACTTCACAGTGCTGAGAGAGAGAGAGACATCAGACACGTCACAGTCTGGAGACACACTTGTGATTTTCAGTGGAGCATCACAGTTTTGACGTATCAGAACAGAGGTGTCAAACTTATTTGAGTTCAGGGGCAACATGAGTGCAACTTGACCTCCAGTGGGCCGGACCAGTAAAATAATAACTGTTTTGTGTAACATTTTAATAATTTATTCGGTTCTTATAAAACAAACTCCATGTACCGCTCAGGCAAATAATGCTTAATGTCATATGATTAATCTTCAATCATACTTTGTACTTAAGATGGAATTTGAACTGTCTGGATAAAAATGTGTACATCAACAAATAACATAATAACCTATAAAAAAAAAACAAGAACTCTGAATTCTTCCCTTTGTTTTAGTGTAAAGAAGTACAAGTACATTATTAAGATATTTACAGTTATTGAACTATCCTTTTACAAAACATTATGAACAACTTGAAATTTCTTGATAAAAATATGTGTAATTCAGGCTTTGGGCTTAAAGGTTGAGTTTGGAGGTTTTTGCTCAAAAAGAGACGCTAAACTTAAATGAAATCCGTCTTAATCATCACCTATAGGCTTCTAGTCCTGTGTGGTGGTGACTATGTCTGCAGCGCCCCCTCCCACCGCCTGTATTTTGGTCTTTTGCTTTGTTTTGTTGTGCATGGGGATGCTTCTGGGTGGAGAGTCTGTGTTTTCTATCCAGCCAATGACAGAGCTCAGGTGAAGGTCCGTTCAGCTGAAGTAGGAGGGCTGCTAGCCTGCTAGCTGTCCCAGATGCTAGTGGGTGTTAGCAGCAAACACTCTATGTAAGTGATTGCTGTCGGAAGATATAACTATTTAAGACTTATATTAACACAAATATTCCGCTTACTTCTGCTTTAATCATGGTGATGCTCACTTGAATATACGTATATATATATATATGTGTGTGTGTGTGTGTGTGTGTGTGTGTACTAACTGGCAGGGATGCACAGCCTGAATGATCATCACAGCCGCTCCGTTGGCCAACTTATCAGTGAAGCTCATGGCTCCGTAGACAAACGCTCCACTTTGCTGCAGAGACAGAGACACACACAAAGAGGTGAGAACAGTGGACACACACCGTCAGTGAGGTTATATCACACATATGTACACACACACACACACACATCTTACAGTCTGGTTGGAGATGAGCTCGGCGGTCATGGCAAGTGATATGACCAGGATGGTGGCCGAGCCGGCGCCCAGCAGCACGGCCGCCCCGTACACCTGCTGACCCATGTGGGGGTCCACCAGCACCCAGTAGGAGAAGGCCATGATCAGCAGCAGGCCCACGAAGTAGGTGAGCTGGACCGGGAGGAGGAGACACACACACACACAGTATGAGAGGTGCTGCATCACACTGAGAAGGTTTCATACTTTTCTACCCTGGACATGTGGTTGTTCCTCTCCTCTTCCAGACTTCACCAGAATCCACTTCTCAAGACAATAAAAGTCCCATGAACATGAAGAATCTCTATCGTATCAAGTGTTTGTGACTGAATAAGCGTCAAACATCCTTTGACATAATCCATTAACAGTTTCTCTGCATCATCGGGGCGGTGTGGGTGTGTTGTTCAGACTGTTGCTTGGTAACATGAGCAGACAACCCCACAGCTGTCATCCCATTTGGACTGATTTCATATAATACTGCAGAGATGTTGGAGCATTCTGAACCTCAGTGACTTTCACTTTCTGATCATCTACTCTGGGATGGATCATGTGATCAGAGTGAGTTACATCGACTGTAACAGTGTTACAACATTTGTTTGACGTTGCCTAGGAGATCAGTGCCAATGCCAAGCGTTTGTCTGAAAATTGCCATTTTCGTGTCAAAATGTTCAAAAGAGATGTGGCTTGTGGAAAATGAGTCCAATGTTTAATTAAAGGGATAGTTCAACATTTTGGCAAATTGGCCCATTGCCATAATCCCTATAGTCATAGCATTAGGTTTATTACCTTTATTTGTCGGTGCAAGCTGTTTTTAGATTGGCAGAGCAGAGCCGTGAGCTGCTCAGAGCTGCGCTACGGAGGCTAATGGGTTTTCTTGGTTTCCCTCATCAAACTAATTGAATACACAATCCAACAACTCGTCACAAGTTGTGACCTACACATTCACCACGCTATAAGATAATAAAAGAGTTGTTTTTGAGGTAAATTCATGCAAAACAGCTGATGCTCGCAACAGAATCGACCATAATTTGTGTTCATGTTCACTTCTCTCATTGGATAGACTGCTGCTCGTCTCCTAAAGGAGGGGGGCGTGGGGGGGTGGAGGAGCCTAGTGACATATATGCAGGAAGCTGACTCGTCATGGGCTGTCTTTGATTCTACTTACACATTTTCCAATGAGTTTACTGACAGGCTTCATGATGAAGGAGGACAAGAAGCCACTCAGGTACATCACTAATGGGATGGTTGCTATGAACTTCTGTCAGAGGGAACAACAGGAGGAGAGAGAGAGAGAGAGAGAGACTCAGGAGAAGATCTTTTCATATAAACGACCAGCTAGGTGGGTGAAGCGTGAGTGTGTGTTGTGTGTTACCTTTGGCAGCCCCAGAGTGTTGATCAGGTACATTGAGATGTAGGTCTGAGACAGGTTCACTATTAACCTGGTGGACATGTAGAGTAAGGCCACCTACACACACACACACACACACACACACACACACACACACACACACACACACACACACACACACACACACACACACACACACACACACACACACACACACACACACACACACACACACACACACACACACACACACACACACACACACACACACACACACACACACAGTCAGTGGGAACTCAGTTGTATACAACAGTCTAATATACAAACAGGAACTATTGATGCTCTGCGTGAGGCAGGCGGAGGTGAGGGCGGGGCTTGGGATGTGACTCCTCTCACCTGGTAAAAGGACGGCTGCTGCAGCCAACACTTCCACTGGAGGAGAGACGAGGGCGCCTTTGGGCGAGGGAGGAGTGGCCTGCGCTCCCCCTCCCCCTCCTCTTCCTCCTCTGCTGTCCTCCTCCTCCTCCTGCCCTCCTCCTCCTCCTCCTCCTCCCCCCCCTCCTCTCCTCCAGCTTCAGGCCTCCACTCCTTGGTTCCCAGGTGGAAGACGATGGAGAAGAGAGCGCCGATGCCCAGAACGATCAAGGCCAGATCCTGTGGTCAAACACAGCCATGGTCAGAGTGGATGGGGATCAGGTACATCTACGTTGGATTCATCTACATTGTCTCCTTTCAGATGAACAAACACACAGCTGACCTGTTGTGATGCTGAACCAACAGTATCGATAAGAAAAGAAGAAAAAACAGAGTACAGATAAAACATCATTTGATCAGATGAAAAATCTATCCACTGTGCTGCCAGTTACTGTTCCTACTGCTCTAAATGTAATATACAGTCCTGGAGACTGTAGGCTGCTCTCCTCTCCTCCAGTCATCATCATCTCAGTCTGTCTGCACTGGGGCTGTCACCATCAGGACATTATAGTTGACCATTAACTGCCATACAAATAGTTAATTGGATGGATGGATGGATGGATGGATGGATGGATGGATGGATAATTTAATATATAATAATATAATTGTTTTTTTCTGCTTGTCAAACTTTGGAAGTATTTCTTTAAATGGTGTTTTTTCAGCTATATCGAACGGCTGCATTTCTTTAGCTATTTACCACCTCACACTGTCTGTTCATGTTTTTACTTTGTTTATAACATTTATATTTGGATCTTGTCCAAAAGCTTCAGGAACAGACAACTGCGGGGACGGGACAGCGGCTGTCTTTCCAAGTTCAGCAAATTAGGTTTGGTTTTTAAATTTGTGGTGTCAGCTCCTTTTTGCTGTAAATCCAACAAATGGCCTCCTCCATGTTATTGGGCTCCTTTTTTCTGTGCCACAGTGATGCTGTGGTGTTTGGCCTTGTAACTAAATCTATGATGTTAATGTCAATAGATGCTCATTGAGATGCGGTTGTTGAATAATATTAGAAATGAAGCTCCTCCAGATGAACAGTTTGTGGCTTCACACGTGTCATTAAACCACAGCAGAAGAAGACGATGTCATCAAAAGAGGACCAGTCAAACCTCAAATGGTGGAAAACAAGGAGGAACTAGTGATCAACTATGACAATGACAGCAGTTTTCATACAGATGAATGGAAACCACTTTAACCATTATACTAAATGACTGTGGTCAGCTCAAATTATGAAATTACGCAAATAATGACAGGCCTAGTGTCTACATACATCAAGTCCAAATTACAGTCATATTAGCTTGTGTCTTTCAAAGTCACAAACGGTTCAAGTGTTTTCACTTTCTTCAGCTTCCTCTTTGTTTCACAGATTGCAGCAGGTCCACTGCTGCTGTAGAGTGAGACTGGCACTGTATTCAGCTCAATCACATTGAGACACAGTGAGAGAACAGCAGAACTGAAACTGAGTCCACAGGAGTATGTGGGTGAGGCCTGGCTGACGTTCAACCAGGAAGACTGCCTTCAGTCTCACTTCACTTGTTTTCATGTTTCTGTTGTTTCCTCGTTGAGCCTCCAGCTCAGTCAGAGTGTCAGACTGAACATCTCCCACCTCCACCTTCATCTGATCAGAAACCAGCTCCTCAACCGCCAGTTTCTAGACTTCATCAGAGTGAGCTACCGGTCTCTTCACAGATACTGAACTCAGCTTTCCAAAAATGTAGTTTATCACAGTTCAAGGGGGCAAAATGACTTTTTCACATAAGGCCAGGTAGATTTGGATTCCTTTTGTCCCTTAAGAAATGAAATCATCATTTAAAACTGCATTTTTATATTTATTTGGTTTAAAGGGATAGTTCAACATTTTGGCAAATGGGCCCATTGCCATAATCCCTATAGTTTTAGGAGTAGGTTCATTACCTTTACTTGTCGGTGCAAGCTGTTTTTAGATCGGCGGAGCAGAGCCGCGAGCTGCTCAGAGTTACGGAGGCTCATGGGATTTATTGGTTTCCCTCATCAAACTCATCAAATACACAATCCAACAACTCCAAAACGCTCTGGTGGACAAGTTGTGACCTGCACATTCACCACGCTATGAGATAATAACGGAACGAGTTGTTTTCGAGGTAATTTCATGCAAAACCGCTGATGCATGTTTCCGTCAGGGGCAGTTTTTCGGCAAGCAGTCTCTGCATTTGCACCGACAAGTAAAGGTAACGAACCTACTCCTAAAACTATAGGGATTATGGCAATGGCCCAATTTACAAAAATGTTGAACTATCTAAATACTAAAATTTGTCTGATGATCTGAAACATTGAAGTGTGACAAATATGCATAAAAATAAGAATAAAGAATTCAGGAAGGAAGCTAAGACTTTTTTTCACAGCACTGTAGTTTTGTTTCCTCTTGTGTACTTTTTTTTTTTTTTACTTTTGGTTTTATTTGATGTATTTTCATTTTCATTCATTCATTTGATTTTAATTTGATTGTAAATACTAGGAGTGCTCTGGTTGCTCATTTACTGCTCCCCATTCTCTTGTCCTGTTTCCTGTCAAAGCTCCACTGTCCCACCTTATGAAGGCAAAAAATGCCCCAAAAGAATGGATTTATCGATTGTGAAATACTTTGTGATCACTCTCCATGCAAAGTGACACACTAATAAACTCCACGTTTGCTTCAAAGCGCAAAACCTGGTGCGTGAAGTGTTTTAGTGTCGGCTGCTCGTCCTCACCCTGAAGATGGGGATGTCTGCTGGTCCCAGTTCATCGCTCAGCGGGTCATCGTCCTTACTGGCCTGCATGTGGAACAGCAGGTAGGCCACAGCGTACACCGTGATGTTGGCCACCACTGTGAACGCGTACCTGAGGACACACAGAGGAGAGACTGCAGGTAATCAAAGCTCTGCGTACTGTGTGTGCTGTGTCTATGTGTGTGTGTGTGTAGTGTATACCTGTATGCAGTGAGTTCAACTTTAGCGTGCTCGCAGGTGACCAGCTCTGGGATCAGGGACAGGTGGGAGATCTGAGTGGCGGCCCAGCCGAACTGAAAGATGATGATGAAAGGCATGAAGTAGAGGAGGCTGGTCCACTGAGGGGTGAGGAAGTTGCAGCCCAGACACTGGTTGAAGATGAAGGCGAAGGACACCATCACGCTCAGGGTTCCTGGGTAACACACACACACACACACACATTAAGCGGTGATCGGCCCTGAGCTGCAAACACCCCGTGGGTAAAGCGGGCCTGTTTCGGTGTTAAAAGTCTTATGTCCAAAAAATGAAAATTGTATTTTTGGCTATTTTTGGGCAAATAATTTCAGTGTCTGAATTTTTGGTGCATCTCTAGATATGTTGCTTATACATATATAGATGTATATCTGACTCAGAAATGCTGAAAAGCATCTGAGTCATAGCAGCATGCGCCTTAACTTACTGATTAGTGTGAATGCTGAAAAGCAGCTAACCTGAAATCAGCCTCCTTCTTACAGGTACTTTTTTAAAGGGCGTGTAGTAGAAAACTGACAGCACTCTCAAATAAGTTAAATACTTAAATATTAGCAGCCGTCCTCAGCGTTTTGAACCCTAACCCCAAAAACGCTGAGGATGGTTCAGGCCGAAACACGTCCCTGGGACTGCTGCTGTGCCTTTTGCATTAAACTCTAAACTAGTTACATCATTGTCAGACAACTGAGGGAACAGTTCGTAAAACCACATGGATTTCAACCTAGGGAGCCTGAAAATTAGAATTGTTTTTGTCAATTCTCACATTTTGGGGGCTGAAAGACAAGACAAACACCCAAATATATGTTAAAGAGCAATAGAGATATCAAATGGGCCACTTCAAAGTGACAACGTTTCGACCCTACACGGGTCTTCATCAGACCCGTGTAGGGTCGAAACGTTAGTTGTTGCACAATAAACTGTTTCATCGTATTCAGTGCTCCAGCCTCCCGTCATTTGGGTGCAGTCACTTTGAAGTGGCCCATTTGATATCTGTATTGCTAGTATCTCGTCCTGGGCTGTGAACGCCGATCAGTGAATGAGACCCGGCTGAAGCGCAAGAGAACCTGTTTAAAGAGCCTTAAAAGTCATATTTCCATAATATGTCCCCTTTAATCTATTCTCAGCCATTGCTTCAGCTATCAGTTTTCTTTACTTCCAGGTTCTACCTTTTTTTTTTTTTTAACATTCCTACTGCTTTTACCTCTTTAAAAGGCATTAATATCTCAGCTTACAAGTTTTATGTTTCAGCTTCAGCCTTTCCAGCATTGTTTCAACAATTTCTTCAGCTCATTCAGCATTGCTTCAGTAATGGCGTTCAGCTTTCAGCATTCACATGTATTTCCTTCAGGAAATGCATTCTCTAGTTTTGTTTGTTGTACCACCCCTGAAGGTAGACATTGAAAATATAATACAAAACAATGCTGTGTGTGTGAGGGAACGCAGCTTCTTTCATTTTTCTCTCTACTATGTATTGCTTATCAGTAACACTACAACGTAATGGAGGTAATGCCTCCAACAATGTTGTGAATGTGGTATCCTATAGAGTTACATTGAGAGCAGAGTCCAGCAGCAGTTTTATAACATGTTACATTGTGTACCCTTCATGAGCAACAGCATGTCAACACCAGCTGACTGACAGGCGACTGGCTTGATTTCCCATCCCAACATTAATAAACACTGTGTTAGTTTTGCATTGCATCATTCAGATGACCTAGAGGCATTAACAGAATTAGTTCTAGAGTTGAAACACTGATGAACACAGACTGCTGATACTTTAAAAACGTATAGCACAATGTGTCTGGGAAACAGTATTCCGACATATGGAATATTTTTATGTTATCCAAAATGTTGTTTTTCTTGTTTGTTTGTTTTTTGGATATACGTTTATAGTCCAACCCTCATTTGTGACATGTGACAATTGAAATATTTATTTGCATTATTACTTCATAATGTATAAGAAATAGTAATAATGACATAATTAGCCTGTATTTAAAAAAAACACACTTCAGCCCTCCCACCCTGCACCAACTGGGAGTTAATGTGAGTTACAGTTTACCATTGCAGAGTAAATCATTCCTGGATCTCATGGGGGCAGGTCACAGTGTCTGACTCACCCACTAAGTGCCATGTCTTCCTCTTGCCGTAGTTCCTGCACCCCGGGGTTCTGTCGGACTCGTAGCCGATGAGAGGTGTACAGATACCATCCGCTATCTGCCCCACCAGCAGCAACAAACCTGCACCACAGTGACACACAAGCACCTCAGAATTATACAGACCAGACAGCTTCATTACTGGAGTCAATGTTGATCCTCCTGTTCACATTCTCCAAATACACAGAAATCAGGGTTATAAGCTGAAATATAGAAAAAGAATAGAATAGAATAGTACTTTATTAATCTTTTGCAGGAAATGATTGTGGCACAGCAGCTCCAATAGAATAGATAGAATAAAAATATAGATACGATAATTAGGAGGATAAAATAACTTACGCTAGCAATAATATTAAGGATACAGTAACAAAATCTATACAAAATTATAAGGAGGCATAACACATATAACAGTAATGAAGTTAGTGCAGGATGAACAATTGTGCAATTTAATTTAATGTACAAATACAGGTGTGCAACTATCTAATAATAATTATTATGGTAATGAGATGTGCTGGAGTCAACAGTACAACATCTGTCTTTGAAGTCCACCACGGCAAGTTATTATGGATGGACAGTGATGGGAATAACGGCGTTAGTAAGTGTAACTAATTACTTTTTTCAAGTAAGGTGGCCAACACTGTGGATGGAGGGATGACAACGATCAACTGTGACAAACACCTTCGTCGGTCAGAGTGTGTCTGTGTGTGTGTCTGTGTGAATGAAACAGAGACTGACCCGCGTTAGTGTTTTGGAAGCCCAGCACCGAGTGGTAGAAGACCAGCAGGTAGGTGAACCACATGGAGGCGCACAGGTCGTTGAGGAAGTGTCCCACCGCATAGCTGAGCTTGCGGAGGGCCGGCAGAGACCGCTCCGTGTCTGACATGTCCTGTCTGTCTGTCCACCCACCGGCCGTTCACAGGACAGCGCAGCAGCAGCAGCAGCAGCAGCCTCGCGCCTTCATCAGCTCCGCTCCGCACGAGCTCAATCAAAGTTTTACAGCAACTTCTCCGCGCGGGGAGCCGCTGCTGACGTCACCACTCACTCACTCACTTTATGTCTCTCTACCTCTACCTCTCTCTCTCGTTTTACAGCCAGTTGGTCTTCTGTCCTCCTCCACCTCGGTGTCGGTGTCCGGGTGTTATCATCAGGTGACGCCGGAGCTTCGTCGCGGCCAGGAGGAGCATCCGAGAGGGAGTGAAACCGAAACACAGCGGCGGCAGCAGCGGCAGAGATAAGCTCAGTCAGCCGTCATATTCCTACCCAAACAAAACACACGGCTAACCTGCCAAAACTGACGATGGGCCGCGGAACGAGATGCTGAAACACCAGCACAACCCTGTGAAAAGCCTCCTCGTCATGAACCTGAACTCGCCTGTTCCTCGGAGTGTGGTTCGCCTCCTCCGTTAGCTTCTTCCCGGCCACGACGCTGAAACACATCTGGAGATAAAAACACAGACCCATAAACAACACTGCAGGCCGGGGCGGTGATTACGTAGTCGACGGTACTGACCAATAAGAATCCACTCTTGTTCTTCTCAGCCAATAGCAATCGACTTACAGACACGGTTCCTCACGTGACGGCAGTCTGACAGCCAAAGATCGTTTATATGCGAAAAGAGCCATGTCTCAAGCCAAGGCTGCGAAATGAACCAAAGAGCCACTAACGGCGAAGACCAAAAAAATTCTACATATTTTTTTTGCATCATTGTGATTGATAAAAATATATATGTTTCAATTTTAGTCTTTTTAAAACAGGTTGTTAAATCTGACTTTGACCTTGAATAGATGCCAGGGCACAAGTTAAACATCAGTAGGCCTACCAGTAATCTGAGTTGAGCAAACATGACCAATGTTGGAAGGAATCATGAAGTGGAAATAAGTAAACAATGAAATTAATTATTTTTCCATTAAAGGATAAAACTGACCAATACCATGTCACAGAACTGACCAAAAAGAGAAATTAAAATACTCTAATTTACATGACTGTCTCATAGAGGAGACTGATGCTTTAGCAGAGCTTCACCTTCTCCAAGGTCACCCAAAACTTCCCTCACAGTTGAAGACAACAAATCTGTTGTTAATAACAGCTTCTCACCTTATTGACAAGAACACTAGAAAATATACTGTCGTTTTCTCAGTTAAAAGTCCTGCTGGAGGGTTATCTCCAATTGTACCAGAGCTTGAAGTGAGAGGAAAAACTCAAGAGAACCAACATCTTCCACAGCAGCTCAGAGCCTGATGGGTACACAATTATATATTCACACGCATGAAAATTCTTCTAACACAACCTTATTCAGATTTGTCAATTTTATAAAACACAATGTATTTTAATACCATTTCTCATCCATTAAGGCACCTAAGGGACAATTAGCAGAGCAGAGACTGTAATCTGGTTCAGTTTCCCTGAGGTTTGAGTGTAGTCGATTCCTTTTCTTGTCGTCCAGCACCACCATCAGGTGTTACGGTTTAAGGCATGTGTTAAGTGCATAAGTGCATGGTAGCTAATGTTAACATGCTAGAATATTTGACACCAATCATTGCCCGTTTTGTTTTGGGGTTTTAACACTGATCAGACATTTGCAGACGTTACATTGGCCTGGACTTGAACTGTGGAGGTTATTTAAGGTTAAAAGAATATATTACCTTAGTATCAGTTTGGTTTTCTTTATGATGGCTACACCTTCACCTGGCTGTAGACACATGGTATTAAACCCTGACTAGTCCCTTGCTGTCAAGTCAACATCTGCGTTTATTACTTCATGTTAATTACATTTTTATCATTAAATAAAGATCATAAAGATCAATATTTATTTGGTTGGTTGGTTTTTAATGGAGTTATCTGACTTTCCATCCTCAAACCCAAAGAGAAAGAGGAAAAAAAAAAACATCAGAAAATTAAAAATACAAGTTATTAAAAAAATTGCATTTTGAGGAACACACTAGAAGCTACAAAAAACAATTTTTTGAACAATTCAAAAAGACAGAAAAAAACACAGCCTTCAAATTGCAGACAGTCTTTTTAGTTACAAATTAAAACAGAAAAAGCATAGTTTTTA
The DNA here is from genome assembly GCF_905171665.1 of Trachurus trachurus. NCBI lineage: Eukaryota > Metazoa > Chordata > Actinopteri > Carangiformes > Carangidae > Trachurus > Trachurus trachurus. The sequence continues at coordinate 24,239,255 of NC_139900.1, forward strand.
CATAAACATCTCTTTAAACTTTTGATTCTGGTGGTTGTGAGGTTTTCCACTGAGGGTGAATGTGTCTGAGAAGCACACCATGCCTGCTCCATTGCAGGAAATCGACCAAGCCGCTCACTGTGTACATCCTCTGACCTCAGGGAATAAAAACGTTATCGACTATGTGAGAGCTGCAACGTTCTGTCTACAGAGTCTTTTTTTTTTAATGACGAGCTCAAGACAGAGTGCAAAGTGTTTCTACGTGTGTTTGTGTATGTGTGTGTTCTGACAGTCTCGTTGCTTCCAGTCCTTCTGTAGTTCTCTCTTCCGTTATCTCCTCAGAACTACTCGTTCCTCTCCGCTCCTCTGAACCAGTCAGTAAGGAAGAAAAAAAAACAAAAAACAAAAACAAAAAATAGAGAAGTCGCCAGTTTGCCAGGAAACCAGCTCAATCCAGTCTGTCAGCCAATCAGCTCGCATTTCACAGCCTATGTGTTCATGTGTGGTCACTGCCGTTTGTGTGGATCCAGTTTTAGTTCAGTTTGTGACCGTGAAGTCCGAGTTTAAAGCTCCGAGGCGGAACAGCAAGTCACCGTCTGTGTGTCTGGTTGGTTCAGAGCGGGAGAAACCAACAGACCAGCTTCGCAATCATATCGAGCTGCCCGGTGACCCAAGTCAGTCTAACCGACCCAAGGTAGACTACGGGACCTCCGACAGCAGAGGAGGGGGGAGACTGATGGGTGAGACAGAGAGGGGGTTATAATGAGGAGGACTACAGAAAGAAAGAAGGGAAAAGAAATGGTGAAAAAGATAGCAGGGGTTCATCTCTCTGTTTCATTTGTGTCGTTGGAGAGCTTTCCTCTTCCTCCTCTTGAAGAAACAACAGCACCTGCAAACCACACATGCACGCACACACACATGCCAGTGTTTTACTTCACAATATCAAACTCTGACTGTTACATATCTGACTACAATATGTAATTCATATGATGATGTTTACGTCTAACTGGTTCTTGTTTTTGACTCTTTTACTTCTCTGACCTTATAAGATGAGCAACAGACACAATGCAAAACAATAAAGGCATAAGGTTTTTTATGTTATTACAACAATATAGTGAATGTTAAAGGACAATTCCAGGCCAATTCAACAGGGGGCTATAGTTTCCTAATATTTTAGGTCTAAAAGAATGTATGTAAAGATTTTCTTTTTAATGTCTCCTGTTCTGCAGTAGTTCTGTCTGTCCCTGCATCGCCACAGCAATGTATAATGGGAGCAGGCAGATCTTAGGCTGTTTACATCCCACAAAACTGCAATTTTTTTTCACAGACAACATCAGATGGGTTTAATTTATTTGTCAGGAATTGTCCTTTAAGTTTTGGTTAAAACAAGAGCACTGGTTCATAATTCCTTCTGCAGTAAAATCCTGGTTTAAAGCTTTTCAGTGCAAAAGCTGGTGGTAAAAACTGAGTGTGTGTTTGAGGGTGTGTGCCCTTACTTGGTATCATCAGCCACTTCCACCTCTGCATTGGCTGTGATTGGTGCATTGGAGTGTCCTGCAGTGGGGTCGTCTGTATTCAGCTCTCCATTGGTCGAGCTCATCACCTGTGTGAGAGGAATGGCAGAGAGGGATGAAGACAGGCGGGACAACAGTTCAAACATCTGGTCCACACTAAGGCAGGTACATCTGAAAATGCTGCCACTCGTGTCTACAAAAAAAAAAAAAAAATCTTCTTCCTTTTTTGTTGCTTTTACTCCACAAACTCTCAGCTGGTTAAACGTCCATCTGTGTCTGATTTCAAATGTAGCCAACTTAATGTGGACATGTCTCAATAGTCCGTCAGAGCTGGAACGTCCAGGGAAGCTTCACACCTCCACAGACACAGGCCGAGTCAGCATTCATTCTGTTGCCATGCAGAACAGCAGCACCTCTGCCACATGGCTGACTGCTGATTTCAGCTCACAGAGTTCATTCCAACAAACTATGAGGATGAGGATTAAACTGTTGACACACGGTGGTCGAATGTCTCGAAACCATCACGTTCACGAGCAAAACTCAAGATATTCAGATTGTAAAGATCATTGTAAAGGGATAGTTCAACATTTTTGGCATATTGCCATAATCCCTATAGCAGTAGGTTCATTACCTTTAATTGTCGGTGCAAGCTGTTTTTAGATCGGCGGGGCAGAGACGCGAGCTTGCCTTGCCACCAAAACACTCCAAAATTGTGACCCGCACATTCACCTCGCTATGAGATAATAATGGAACGTTAAGAGACGGAGTTGTTTTCGAGGCAAATGTGTAGCCGGAACTACATTCCAGACACGGCTGCTGGGCGGAGTGACTTCAAAAGCGCAAGTAGTTCAGAGTATTTGCTTCGTGTGTCATAATGTTACATAATTATACGTTATAGTTTGATGAGGGAAACACGAAAGTACCGTGCAGCTCGCGTCTCTGCTCCACCGATCTAAAAACAGCTTGTACCAACAATTAAAGGTAATGAATTTACTGCTAAAACTATAAGGATTATGGCAATAGGCAAATTTGCCAAAATGTTGAACTATCCCTTTGAATAATCACTGAAAATCTGTCTTACTGACCCTTTGATACACAAACGTACTATTGTTCTTCTCTAAACCAGGAGGGTCTCAGTTCTGGATGTGATTATTACTAACATGTGTTTTGGTGGAAATAAGGAAAAAATATTCCCACTGTTGCTCCAGTCTAAGATCTGCTGGACTCCAGATCAGCTTTTTCTCAAGGACCCCTACATATCTGGGTGCATTGATCCTCGGCTCAGTTCTCACCTGAATTTGTTTTACACCTTCATCTTTGTCTTCCCCCAGTTTTATCACAGAGGTCTCCAGAACAAGCCTTGGACATGCCTACAGCTGGGTGTTGTACTACACTATGTCCAACTGCTTCCGGTGCCTCAGGTGGATTCCACTCAAGCTCTAGACGCATCTTAAGCCTAAGTGAAGCAAAGAGGAAGCAGCTGACTAACAACAAAGTGTATACTTGAAGGAATCTCCAATTTTACATTTTCATAAATTTAAAATGTTAACTTTTAGAAACAAATTTTCACTACATCATCATTATGGGTTACTTTTTTTTAAACTTTTATTAATTTAATTTATTTGCTATATTTATTGCTACTGTCGCACATAAGAACACTGACACTGATACCTTTTTGTGTGTCTTGTTTTGTTATTTTCCTGCCGCTGCGGCACTTTGAATTTCCCCCTTGGGGAATCAATAGTTTTATTCTATTCTACAATCCCCTTGTGCCCCAGGGTGCATTGAATTAAATGGAAATTGAATGTGGCAATTCTCAACTTCCCAACATCAGAATGACACACAAGGAACTGTTTGCTCAAACACCACTGCAAAACCAACAAAGAAACAACAGCAGTGATAAGTAATTAATCATATTTACAGTTTGGTCTATTACCACATTACCAACTTTTCCTTTACAAAGCCACATGTCATGACCTCTGGTCCCACTCTGAAAAAAGTCAATGGATGGATTTCTTCTCCTCGTCTGCTGGACAAAACCTACTGACAGGTTTTGACAGGTTTTGTCCAGCAGGGTCATCTTCACTTAATGAAGCCTCAGTACAATCAGCAGAAGTTTAAAGCTACATAATACTATAAACCAACGACACCACAGTCACATGACTTCACTATAACCACCACTAAACTCTAACTTCAGCTCTGACCTCTGTGGTCTCATTTCAGGGCTCCACACTAAGGTTTTCAGTTGGTCTCCCCAGCACATGGTATCAAGACGGTCTTTTACCATATTCAACATTCTTCCATCAATGACAGGGGCCTAGATGATCATCCATTCTTTGGTGGAGACTTCTGTCTCACCATCTATCAGATTGATTTACTCTTAATGAGAAGGAGTCCAAGGTCCCCTCTGCACCAAACATGGGCACAGGTTACTGGACCGCCAAACTGACAGATCTGTGAGTTTCATCTGTAAAATTAGTGAAATTTGAAACAATTTTCATCTACAAAGCAGGTCATGTGGGGTAGAGTCCTGCCATTGGGTCGGATCCCCGTGGTTATCCGACGGGTACCCTGCAAAAACGGGGTATTGTGTCCATGTTGTTTACCTGCATAGTTGGCTGGCGTGCATGTGTGTTGTTTCACAACAATGCATATGCATATGGGTCACTTCTAACAGAACATGTTAACAGTCATGTATGGCAACAAGACCTGCAGTGTAAAGACAGCCTTAGACACTAGGTAACCAGCCTTTTACAAGTGATGCAAAAACTTAAGGAACTCAGGACAGAGGTTATTTACTGACTGAGTTTATGTTGTAGAATAAATTGTGGAAATGTTTTCAATCCTGCAGTGCTCTCTCTACCAACTTCAGATTTGTTCTATTCCTATGCTTTATTCTGGTTGGTGCTCCAGACTTATCTGCATCCGCATTGTCACTGGTCATTTAGCAAAAAACAACCTGCATCTTGTGGTCTATAAACCTCTATCTATACAAGTGAGGCAACCACCTTCTGTCCCCCTTTCAGTATCATAACCTGGCACAGAGCTACACAAACCAAACATGGACAAGTAAAGGTTTTAATACATCCCAATATTCCCCATGTTTGGGAATTGTTGAGGCTGTGAGGAAACAGACTTGAGGTCAGCCCTGCTGCAGAGACAGAGGAGGTCATGCAGGCAGACAGACAGACAGGTAGGCAGACAGACAGGAAGCCAGCAGAGCTAACCCTTCCTCTCAGTACCTGGACAGACCCGCCCAGCCTATCAGCAGTGAGATGGGAGCCCAGCAGCTCTCGATTGGTCACCGGAGTCGGCTGGGACTCACTGCCTTTCCCCTCTGGAGACTAGAGGAGACAGGAAGCCGATTGCAGGAGAAAAGAGAGGGGGGAGAGAAGGTGGGATGGTAGTAAGTGAAGGTGGATGTTGGAGAAAGGAAAAGGAGTAGAAGATAGGTGGGATGGAATAGGAGGGTTGCCGTGGAGAGGGAAAATAAACAGGGTGAAATCGAGTAAGGAAAGGAAAGCAGTAAAATAAGGGAGGGGTTGGAAGATGAGCAGGATGACAAGGAGGGAAAAGAATGAGTAGAGTGAAAAAAGGAAAGAAAAAATAAACAGTGAGTTCAGATTCAGTATTTGGTGGAGGAGAAACAGGAGGGTGAGCACTCAGGTGTGCAGTGTGGTGAGAGTGCACACGTGGAAGCCCTGAGCACCAGGGGAAGGAGGTGGTCTGGCCTCGCAGGCCTCACATCTGCACCGACAACAGGAAGCTGATGTGTATTTGTGTCCGTCAGCGTCAAACTAGGAGTGGGTGGTAGAAGCAGTACAAAGCGCTCACTGTGACATGGGCCCAGATATTGATCAGGAAATCATTTGTTCCAGTGTAGAGCCGACTGGAATCACAAGTCAACACAGACGGCGCTGCTGAGGCAGAACCAGCAGAAACAAAAACACACACGCTGTGCAACAGCTGTCCAGCTACAAGTTGAGCAAATAGAACAAATGCACACGCAGACTTCATCTAACACACAACTTCAGCTGTACTTCGTGTTAAAGTTGGAACTACTAATTCAGGATGAGCAGTGTTTTCAGTGATAGGGGAAATGAAATGTTGTGTAAACTAACACTTAGATATCAGGTTTGTGCCAAAAGTCTGATAATATAACAGTAGTAAAGATGAAATGACATAATATTTTATATCAGGGTTATAGTGACCAAAATCACTATCAATTTGCTGTTGATAAAATGTTCATGAAGTAAATAAACACAACCTGAAATCACTTCTCCAAGTGATTATTTGCTTTTTTTGCAAATATTTCCCAAGTGCCGTTAAAATATATTTCATAATTGGATTTTGGATACTTGCATTCATTTACATTGCACACTGGTCTTCTGACATGGACCTTGGTCTTCAGTCCTCCACACAGATCTTCTATAGGATTCAAGTCAAGGCTTTGTGCAGGACAGTCAATAACCTCTGGAGCTCGTTCTTCACTAGGAGTGACCTATGTTTTTTTTATTGTCATGTTGGAAGAGACAGCAACAACCCAGACCCAGTGATCGTTTCTGTGCACAAGGTAAATGAATGCAAGTATCCAAAATAACTATGATGTTTGAGAACTCTGTGTTATTTGCTATTTAACAGCACTTGGGAAATATTTACAAAAGAGTGAAATTTTTATAGGGGGGCTAATAATTCCGTCCTCAACTGTATGTCATTATCAGGGACCAGTAGCAGTGCTGGGTTTGCCTGCTGCACGTCCACTCTGCTAACAAGGGAAACGTGTGTGTCTGTGTGTGTGTGGGTGTAGTCTGTGGTCAAGCGACTTTGCTCCAAACAGAAACTGGTCCCGTAGAATAAAAGGAGTCCAGAGCAGCACTGTCTCTACTTCTGCCACATGTTGACCAACATAACCCAAACTCCTTCCCTCTACAGTTCTATGTACCTGCGGTGTACGTATGGTACTATGTATTTATGGTACATAGTATAGTATGTCACTGTCCTTGCAGCTTGGCTACATCTACTAGCGCTAACTTGTGCTTCTCACCAGCTCTCTGCCCCTGTGGCCAATCTCTCCTACCTGTCATACTGGGCTCTTCCTGTGGGGGCAGTGCTGCTCCTCTAACTATGTTCTCTATGGCCCTCACACACTGGTCAGAGGACATGAATCGGTGTGATTTGCTCCTTTGCTCACAACTGTTGCTTCAAGTTTCTTTTCAACACATGTTTTTGTCAACAGGACAGTCACATCCATGAGAATCACATATGATATTCATCTGTACTGTGCAAATCGACTGACCACTGTTTCTCCTAGAATTTATTTTCCCCCAGCGCAATCCTGCAACTCCGTCACCTGTCTGCCAGTCGCTGTCCTATTCACTAATGCACACTGCTCTAATTTTGAATGAGAGGGTCTGTGAGGATTTCATACACCCAAAACAATTCCAAGATGACATCAGATGTCATTTCCAAACACTGCACAAGTAAAATCATTAGTAGCATTAGTAGTTGAGGTCTAAACCAGACTGGTGACGCACTCTGAATCCTCCCCTAATCACACACTAACATCACTGGTTCTCCTGTTTGTTCTCAGAACACGACCCCGGTTCTGGTGGCTCCAACATCTACGCCTCTACTTTGCCAATGACTGATGGATGAAGTCCTGTTTCCTTTAACAATAGGTTAAGTTAAAGGGATGCAAGACCTCTTCTGTAGGTCCAGTGGACCAGAGGGGACAATACTGGTTATTTTTCCCATTTGGAACCTTGTTTTGTCCATAAACTTTTATGTTGCAGGCCTTCACTTGATTTGTGCTGAAACTATTTTTTAGGTACGAGAGCTGATTCATGTGCCCCCCCCGCCCCCAGCTCTGTGGGTGTTTGGTGATGTACTGAATCTTCAGACTCTACTGTACATCATGTCTAACGCGTAGATGAGCGTACGTACCTGGTTTTTGGTCTGTGGTGCTTTCTCTCTGTTGCTCGTTTGAAGCGGAGTCTCACTGGTTACTGGACCAATGGGAGTGGGCTAAAGACACAGAAAATGAGGTCACCATGGGGTCATGGGATCAGAGAGGAAATACAAGCTTGGTGGAGGATTGTGCACTAGTCAAATATCTCAACACTGAACTCAGAGCTTTACATTTTATGAACTTGTACACCATTTTCTGCTGACCTCCAGCAAACCAACAAAAACATGGAGGAGGAAGTGTCCCACTCCGGAGTAGGGCTGCCACGATTAGTCGACTAGTCACGACTACGTCGACTATTAAAATCATCGACAACTAATTTAATAGTCGATGCGTCGTTGTTTTTTATTTATTTTTTTTTACTTTGTTTTTCTCTCAAAACTGCTGCGGCACCGTCCACACACGCACCCGCCGCCACAGCCGCCCACCACACACACACATGCACTCACTCATTCAAGGCGAGTACACATAGGTGTTCTCTCTCTCTTTTCTCTCTCTACCTGTCTTGTCCCTCATCAAGCGGGTTAGGGTTAGTTAGGGAAAATGCAGAGACTGCTTGCCGGAAAACTGCCCCTGACAGGAACGTGCATCAGGAGTTTTGCATGAATTTATCTCAAAAACAGCCGTCCAAAATACACTTTAGTTTTTCAACCTTGAGGTCCGGACCCCACGTGGGGTCGTCTGTAATTCAAATGGGGTCGCCTGAAATGTCTAGTAATTGATAAAAAAAAATTCTGATAATTTTTCTTCTTCTTTTTAAATGTATGATTAAAACACCACACACAATCTAACTGTATTCTATATTTTCACTTTCTCAAAAATAAGTGGAGTTCAAATAAAATGCAGCATATAAAAATATCAGATCTGGCGCATCTTAATTGACGGCACTGCCAGAAATTTGTGATGTCAAAATGGAGTCATGAGCCAAAAAAAGGTTGGGAACCATTGCTTTAGGGGAAACACTGCACTGTCTTACTGTATGTGTACTGCACAAAACACTGTTCACTCACCAGAGGCTTTCCGGTCCAGTCGTACTGGTAGTCAAAGATGTATCCATTTCTGTCAAAGAGGTCCGTGAAGAGTTTCCTTAGATAGTCGTAGTCGGGCTTCTCGAAGAAGTCCAGTCGACGCACGTACCGTAGGTATGTGGCCATCTCTTCTGTAACACACATACACACACACACACACACACACACACACACACACACACACAAATATGTTTCACACAAACACACAGGTGTGAGCAAAATGAAGTGCCCAACCCACACATTCACAGAGATACAAACAAAATTGGATCAACATATGCTCACATCAGCAGACTGTGTATGTTAGAGCTGCAATGAAACGTCATGTGTGTGTATACACAAACCTGGGAAGCTCTCACACAGGACCTCTATCGGTGTGTCTCTCTTGGTGTCTCCTATCTTCTGATAACGTTCTTTCAGGGTGTCGGCCTGATGAGGAGAGGGACAGGGAGGGAGACATCCATAATGGGTGACGGGTGAATACACAGTAAAGAGAGATCCACACATGACAGAAAGTGAAAAGACAAAAAAGTTTCTGCTGTCCACACTGCTATGGAGTTCACAAGCACCAAAAAATTGAGTTCCCATCAGCTGTTGTTCACTTCAATTCTTTTGTTTTAATGCTACAACTGTCTCTGCTGTTCCTCATTCAGCAGTGTGTGTGACTACAGAGAAGACGGCCCGCTTCCTGTTTACACTGGTTTGTGCATGGTTACTGTATGTGAATGGTCACGTGTATGTTAATCAAGAAGAAGACTGTTTTGTTAGAAACCCCCGTTTTGAAATGACAGCAGCGTGGACGTAGGCAGCAAAAGATGCGAGAGCCGTCTCCTCACCTTGAGTCCTTGCCAGGGTAGGCTGCCTCGCAGGAAGTACATGAACATGTGTCCTAGAGCCTCCAGGTCATCCCGTCTGCTTTGCTCTGAAATAACAACAACAAAGGCGTCACTGGACTGCATCAGTGGTGTCAGTTTGAACACAATGCATAGTCAAATTAAGTCCATCAGCTCTAACGATGCTTAATATCTACAATGGGTGCAGCCGACCTTCTGTTTACTACTTTTCCCGCCCGACAGGAGAGTAGTATATTTCTGGAAGTTTACCACAGCAGATGACTTTTATTTTAATCTAATCTTGTGACTGACAACAAGCACCAGGGTCCAAAACTAACTTTGTAAGTGATTTTTTTTACCAGCCAGGCAGTTTAGTTAGTTAGGCGTTTAAGTGCTGTCAGTATTATTTAACGTGTCATTTGGGTCTTATATGCGATTCTCAATCAATATTTTAGTAGTATGTACTAATACTAGGGGTGTGCAAAGCATCCGGTATTTGTATTTGTTGAGGGGGGGGAAGTATTTCTATTTGTATTTGTGTTTGAGTAAAATTCAAAATAGGTGTAAAAATCCTTTTTTTTTTTAGATACACTTCTAATTCTAATCCATTATGAATCCCACCACCACCTGCTGAACAGACAGAAAATAAACAAATAAACTATCATTAGTTCAAAAATCTCTCTCTCTCTTACAGTTGTTTAGGATTGTGTGTGGTGTTTTTAATCGTATTTTTTTTTTAAGAATAATAATTAGTTTAAAAAAATATTTTATCAGTAATTTCTTTTTTTCAATTACTAGACATTTAAGGCGACCCCATCTGAATTCCAGGCGACCCCACATGGGGTCCTGATCCTAAGGTTGAAAAACACTGCTCTACTGTCTTTCCTGTCTGCTCTCAGGCCACGTCCAGACGAATACGCGGCTTCACCGAATCCGATCTTTTTCTTAATCGTTTTGAAAAAAATCTCCGTAAACACGGCATCGTTTTCAGAAATATCTGCGTCCACACGCATCACCTGAAAACGACCCAAAACGCTGTAGTACCTACATACTGCAGGCGTGTGTGGAGCGTGTGTGGCGCTGCAAGTTTGCCACACATAAACACTTAAGACAGAGAAGAAGACGGGAAGTCCCCGCTGTAATTCAATAGAAGAAGAAGTTCCCTGCTGTATTCAAACTCAAACATGGGATTAAATGTTGACAGGGAGTCGTGTCAGAGTAAATATGATGATCAGTGATGATTAAACAGCCGTGATTCAGCCGCAGCGTCTGAGCGACGCGACGTTAGTCGGCCGTTGTTGTTGTTACGTCCAGACTGTCAGTGTGCAGCAGCTGCAGCAGCGGTGTGTGTGTGTGTGTGTGTGTGTGTGTGTGTGTGTCTCAGGTTACAGGTAGAGCGGCGGGGGGCATGACATCATCGTTTCAGAAAAAGTCCGTATTGGCCGTCCAGACGAAAACGCTGGGGCGGCGTTTTCAAATTTTCCCACTCTGGGACCCGTTTTCAAAAAATACCGTTTTCACCCCCTGAAAACGCCGGATTCGTGTGGACGCGAGGCCGATCCGATAAAGTATTTATCTGGATTCGAAAAAAACGGATGCGCGCTAAACCACACAAACGGGTACGACAGTAACAACAGTTATCCACCTCGATGCTGTGAATGACGGCCTGACGCGCATACCTGACCAAAGATAGTCTCTGCTGGAAAGACACATTACTCTGTCAGGAAACAACATACCAGCATCGTTCTCCACCAGTAACGAAAAAATGAAATTTTCGTCTGTAAAAAATAACTCGCCAGAGTGGCGAGTGGTCTTAAAAATTTACCAGCCAGAGACAAAATCTACCCGTAATTGGCGAGTGTTAGTTTTGGACCCTGACAAGCACTGCAGACAAATTTTTCCATTTGGATTCAGCTTCTCCTCAGCTGCATCAAATATCTCTTCCACAGTGTCTACACAGCAGTACAATAGATAAAGTTAAAAGAATGTTATATCAAAATGTAAAAAAGCAAAAAGAAAAGAAAAGATATGATATGATCTGTATACTACCTACTGCTGTAACATGTTATGTCAAAATGTCATAAGTAAAAGAATGTTATATTAAAATGTAAAAAAAAAAAAGCAGAAAGAAAAGAAAAGATTATGATAAAGATTTTTTATGGGGGGGGGGTAATGGGGGCGGGACTAGATAAGCTTTTGCTTCTCCCGCTTTCCCTTTCGGCCATGTGTACAGGCACGTGCACACATAGGGCCCAAAGGGTGCTTGAGCCCCTGCCCTTTTTGCCTCGTATTAAAAAGTGCCCTTTTTGTAATGTTTTTTTTTTCAATAAATGCATTCCTGTTGTGCATGAGGATGTAAACAACCGCGCTGTGAAAATGCCACGGTTATCTACCGTACGCATTTCCTTGTAATACACACGGTATTGTGTATGTACGTTGGTGTGTGTGTTGTCCGCTGCTGCTCCGCTCTGTCCCTCACTGAGGGGCGGGGGGGGGGGGCTGCCCCGCGGTGCGCGCTCCCTCACATGCACGTCCAGAGAGAGAGAGAGAGAAGTAGGGGCTGCTGCCTCGTCGATAACTCTGTGTGTGCCACTGCCGCACATAGATGAGACGTGACAGTGGAGCGACTTGTGTCGAATCTTGTGAGTTATAAATCCACCAACATAACTTCCTTGTCGGTTCTGACAAGTCGCCGTCCACTTATTCAACGAGCTTAATATGAGTCATATTTCAGAAAAGCGCCCATTTGTGTTTGTTTAGCTGACTGTTTGTTAAGAGTTAAGCCCCACCCCGTCCTCTGTCTAACATCACCTGAATGTAGTGAACAGCAGCAGCAACAGGAGGAATCACTCACTCAGCTTGATTTCACTGACTATTTGAATTTGTTTCCAGATATTGAGTTACTGGTAATTGTGACTTTGCTGTTGTAAATATTGCTGCTGTTCTGAAATATGCACAGTAGCAGTCACAGTAGTCATTTCTTGGTTTTGTGTGTGTAGCCTGTAGGCTTAGCCTACTTATATTTTTGCACTTACACTCACATGATTTTTTTTTCTGCAATGTTAATGTGCACCCAATACCATATTGGCCTTAGCCTACCAGTTCAGAAGTCATGACTCTGTTTCGGGAAGTTGGGAAATTGGTCCAGCGTGTTGACTGCAGTCCTGAAGGCGTGCAGGCTTTCTCTACCGACTATATAGTAACTGTAATTTATTTTAATTTATTTATTTTGATATTAAGGCCTGAAAAAAATGTACGTACTGCCCTTTTCTGATGTTGAGCCCCTGCCCCTCTATAGTTATGTGCACGTCCCTGCATGTGTATTGTATTATTTGAACTAAGATGAAGTGTGATGATGATGATTTAAATTGACATGCCCGAAATAAACAAATTGATTGATTGATAGCAGCTGCAGCAGCTTCAAGTCATCCATCACTGTCTAAGGAGGTGTTCAAGCACAGCCTACCATACAATAGGTGTAAATTAGAAGAAAGAAGACTATTAAAGAATCATAGAGTATAACTTCTGTCACTATTGGAAGTGAAACGACTCCATTGATAAAAATAGAGGCATATCTGTTCTGCTTTATTTTGTTGGTTAGGTTTACAGAGCTGTTGGCACATGATGTTTTGTTTACGCGCCTCAGAACAGTCATTTCACATCCGTGCTAATTCAGAATTAAAAGTCAAAACCACATCTGTTTTGTCACCCAGTGTTTGTCAGTGAAAATCTCCATTTCACCAACAAAACTCCAGCTTGTTTGGTTGTTTGTCAACCAGGGATACTGTCACAATGAGCATAACAATATAGTACATGCAAAAGGGGCATAAATGAAAATGCTTAAATTTTACTTGAACTGATTGAACAATTGAGTCCATTCATAAATGAAAAAAAAAAATGTCTACAAGTTGGAGTACAGTGATAAAACATTGATCATTAATGCAGAGGTTCAGCTTTGACAGTGGCTGTTGGCTGCACAGCATTTACTTTGTTAATTATTTACCAAACCCTTCATATCACTCTCAACTATCTGACTGATGAGTCAGTATCTTATTAAGTCCTGACCGTGGCCTCTCTATTGTTAATGTGGTGTGGATCTTTGGTTTGGATTAGAGTGGTGAACATGTAACATGAGGGAGAACTCACCTTTCCCCAGGTGTGTATTGATGCTCATGTATCTAGCCGTTCCAGTGAGACTCTTGTGTTCTCTGTATGGGATGTGTTTTTTGGTCTCTGGGTCAATGTATTCTTTTGCCAGGCCAAAGTCTATGATGTGGATGGTGTGCTGCCGCTTAGAGCCGGGTCGGCCCACCAGGAAGTTCTCGGGCTTCACATCTCTGTAGATCAGGCTCCTGGTGTGGACGAACTCCATGCGGGTTATCTGAAGGATCGGTCAGAGTGGATGGCATCGCATTAAAAACAAGGCGATGGATGTAAATCTGGTGGGAAATGCTTTCTTGTGTGTCAGCCTTACCAGTTGTATGGCTATCATGAGTACAGTCTTCAGGGAGAAGGTCCGGTCACAGAGGTCAAACAGATCTTCTAAGCTGGGTCCGAGCAATTCCAGAACCATAGCATTATATTTACCACAGGGTCCAAAGTAAAACACCTGCGGGACGCCCTCTGGATGGAAGACATTACAGGAAATGGATACAGGTACATTCATGTATTAACACCATACAAACTACTCCAACATATTATTACTGCATCCACTACAATGTGTATTCATGAAAGATATGACTTGATGAGAACTTTGACATTACTGGGCCTGAAAAGAATATGAAGCCAATCCAAATAAATATGATGGACAAAAAATATCAAACTATAACTGAGTGAATACAGAAATAAATGCCTGATTATATTAATTGAGCATTTATTTAGGCATTTATCCATCTATTTCTGTCTGCAATTATCTACACTTGTGTCTTCTGTCACTCATGAGTAAAAAAGTCCAAATATTCTGAAATATTCAAACTGAGTCTTCAGTGAATTTATAATTTCTGTTTTTTTTAACTAATAGTATGCTGTTATGTTGTACATTCACATTGGTTTTTGCCTCAGTGTTAAGCTTTGCGGCGAGTATACGGGGAAAACCAGCAGAAAACGAAAGAATACAAAACAAAAACACAAAGCTAAGTCCTTAAAAGCTCATCTGAAAGGGTTTCCTTCATAAAAAAAAAGAAACCCTTAAATTATGACCTGACTGAAAGAGATTTTTTTTTTTCACCTGAACTTCCCAGCTGTTTGTAGAAACGGTATTCTAGGTGGAGCTGGGGCGCCCGAGATTTGATTGGCTCCTGAAACAGAGAATTAAAATATATTTTTATTTTATAATACATGCAGTTTGATAAAATCCCTTAAAGGCATCAATCAGAAAAAACTTCCATATTTAAGGTCATCAAACACAATTTCTTTTAACATGTACTCCTTAGATAATGGTTGAATAAAACAGAGGGAGGATTTTTACCAGTTTGATAGCCACATATTCGTTGGTGTAAAGGTTCTTTCCGAGACGCAGCTCTCCAAAGTTCCCACAGCCGATCTTCTTTCCGACCCGGAAGTTTGGGCCGACCATCAAAACCCCAGAGTTGGAGCCAGCGCTCCGGCCGCCGTGCCCCGATCGACTCCCCGTCTTCCCAGACATCCTCTTCCCCTCCTCTGCCTCTCCCTTCCCTCCACCTCCACAGCCGCCACCACCTCCTCCTCCTCCTCCTCCACCTCCACCTCCTCCCCCTCCGCCCCCGACTCCTCGCTTGTCAAAGTCCATCAGTTTGTGGTAGCCTGGCCTCTCCACGGTTAAGCCGATTCCATGCAACCAAAACAACCACCAAAACGACTGCCTAGCGGCTCAGGTGTCAGGCTTCAGGGTTGTCTACGCTGGTCCACACTGAGTTACACTAGTGCTGGGACAGAGAGTGGACTGTGGCTGAAATGGGACAGATGTGAGGTAAGGTAAAGGAAAGAAGTGGATTTCTTCAAGGACCAGAGTGGAGCTGAAAAGCGTTTAGTACGATACAAAAATAAAGAGAGTGGGGCAAAAGATGATGATTGTTGGGTGAGTGGATGACTGAATGAAAGAAATGAAAAGATGATGGGGTAAAGGGGGTACCACTACCAATGAGTTTATACCCCCTTGTAGGGGCCAGAGATGGCAATAAAGGGGTGGAGGATAATGATCTTAACTGTTAACATATGTTGTTAGCCAGATGCCAACATTCTATATGAAACTTAGAGGCTCCACTTGCTTCAGGCTCGGACATACCAGGCCACCATGACAATAGCCTGTTGTCAGCACAACACCCATGCACCCGACCCCAGTGCAGAATCTGACAGCAGGAATGTGTTGAGTTGATCAAAAGCGGTGGCAGACCTCACGAGTTCCTGTTATATACATCTGACCTTCGGATATGATCAAATACTTTAGTTTTGGGAATTGTTGCCATCAGTCTGAGCCAACTAGGATTAGAATTTGTGGTACAATAAGCACTACACTTGTGTACTTGTCCACTGTCACACAGACGCCGATCAATCTGTCACATCACTTCTTTGTCGTCTGGAAGCAGCAGGTGAGATGTTGGTCCCTCTGTGTGAGGACTGGTGTGAGCTGAGATTTCGACGTAGCACCTGAAAGACAGACATAAAATATACAATTATATTCACGCTATTTAAGAAAATTGAGAACATACTGTATCTTCATATGTCATGTGTAGCACAATGCATTTAGACAATATTAACCATATGCTTATGACCTATAAATATCATCTTTCAAAGAATAAGTTGGTAAATGTCAATAGATAACATAATGAGCTAATAATTATGACATCATTAGTCGTGTTTCCACTGCAGGAGTTCCTGGTAAAGGGAGGGGGTAGGAACTTCTACAGGAACCGTCCTCTCACTCGGCCCTCTCAGTGGTCGTGTCTCCACTGCAGAGTAGGACCCCGCGGCGACGTCATGAGTTTCGATCGCCGCTTAATCTTTGTGTGCGACAGTTTCGACCGTGACGTCACCCAGGCAGGTCACAAGCACATGCACAAAAATCATAACAACAACGAAGAAGGATGGAAGGAGCTGAGGTGGTAGCCGCGTTTCTGGTTTGTGTGTTTGTGCCATAGGTTTGTGCACATGGCGGCTGATTGTAATCCTGCTTGAGTTTTATTTATTTATTTATTTTTTTACTTTTCATGGCATTGTTTTGCGGCGTGATGGATCCCCAGTGTGTCGAGGTGCGCTGATATTTTCATTTCGCCGCGATGACTCTAACCCCCTCTGAATCTCCTCGGTGCCGTAGACTGCAGCCATGTCTGCACGTCATCGTCAGTCCATTTGTGTACATCTCCCTGCTGTTTTCTTGTTGTTTACAGCGGTGTCTGCTAGGCTAATGCTCCCCTTCTGCTCCCCCTTTTAAAAATGCCGGTTGTTTTGGTGCTTTCTGGTTTCTGGTCTAGCTTTAGCCAATCAGTGCCGGGGTTAACCTCGAGCCCCACCCAGGAGCTTTTCAGGGCCGAACGGAGTACCTACCCTGGAGTAGGTACTCTGTTGGCCCCCGTAAAAGTTCCTGTAAATGGCCCTGTGGGGGAGGTTCCTGCAGTGGAGACACGCACCAACGGGGCTGGCCCCGTAAAATTACCCCGAAGTTCCTGCAATTGAAACGCGCCTATTGCATCCTATTTGCATCAGGCTTAGTGGTGTCAGTCCAGTGCCAGCTGGTTTTGTCCCGTGTCGGCTGGTTTTGTCCCATGCCAGCTGGTTTCTACCTAGTGCCAGCTGGTTTCTACCTAGTGCCAGCTGGTCTCTGTCCAGTGCCAGCTGGTTTCAGTCTAGTACCAGTTAGTCTGTGGTCTACTGTCAGCTTGTTTCAGTCTAGCTAGTTTAAGTCTAGTTCAGATGCATGAACAAACATGGTTGGTAACCAGCGGCCACTGGGGAGTGTAGCTATGTTCTGTGGCTGCCCAAAAAGCCCACTGGATTTTCTTGGACCCCACTAAAGGGTCTGAACTGCAGTGTCTCAGACAAAGACACAACACTGACAAGACTTGCTGACAATGGCTCACCTCGACCTGCCTAAAGATGTAATATAAACTGTTTGTGCCAAATAATTTTGAAAGAGCAATAAGCAATGTTCCAACATTCACCCAGCCAACCAAGGGTCTAACTTCATCACTCAGTCACCTAGCATTCGATAGTCAGTCAGTTAGCAACTGACATTTGCATTTCTAAATCTGGCCCCACATCTCATGAACAGAACGGTGAGGGATATCGGAGGAGAGCTGCTGACCAACAGGCTGTCAATAATTCAAATGGAATGAAAGTGTTGATGCTCATGCAGACAACAAAGAAAAACCACAGCAACCAGCTGACAGCGTTTGGCCTTTCTAACAGAAAACCAGGCCAGATCTTCCTCCAGGACGGCAGGACATGTTCTCCTGTGTTTCTGATTTCTTATTCTAATAATAACATTCACCCTGGCTACTCCAGTTCCTTCCTCCTCTCCTCTCAGCTTTCCACTGCTCTCCATTCTTTCCTATTACATCCACTCTATCTTCCCTTCTCCTCTCGCAGACCATTTTTTCTCCTTAGCCTCCCTTTCCTCTTCCTGGTCCCTGTGCTATAACGAGCTGTTAGAACGTATTCATTAGGATGTAACAAAACCAGCAGAAGACGGAGCAATGAAAAATAACTATTAAAAAAAACTGTATTGTTAGCTAAGTGGCATCCTCCCATTGAGAGGATGTTTAAAGTTACATGTGTTTCTAAACTGCAGCTTTTTATGCAGAACATGAACTAATTACTGATCCTTTAACTGCTACATCTATTTTTTTCCAATAACTGATAAATTAAAATAGAAAGAAATGTCCTCCAATTTGAAATTCAATTTGTTTGGTCCTGGTTGAATAATTATAGAGTTTGTTTTTGTTTTGTTCAGTCTGAGAGTACTTGCGGCATGAAATTAATTATGATGCATCATAACATTTTTGTGAACCTGCCTTAATTCAATCAGTTACTGTTTTATTATGACTCTTTTAGCAAAGACCCAATAATCAGACTTTGTATTTTCATTTCATGGGAAAAGATGACACCAGTGTGGGAGCAGAGTAATTAAGGTCACAGACTAACAGGTTGTTCCTGGTTTTGTACCATCAGGACAACAGTTCACTGCCCAAGAGGTTCATGACCACTTCTTACTGACATGGACGACACAGAGAGCAGAGGGAGGAAATGTCTCAGATAGTGGACAATGCGGAACATGAACCTCTGACGTTGTCAACAGGAATAACATGATCTCTGAGCCCAACGGGGTTATGATTGGAATTTCATATTTGGCTTTTTATTGTGTTTGCTAATAAGAGCATCTCTCAACAACACCTTTTTATATTTCCTCTCATCTGCAGAGGGCCCTTTCAGTTGAAATATAGATGTCAAAATATATTACTGTGTACAGGGAGAGCAGCTGAGAACTGGTGTGAAAACTGTCCAAACCTCCAAGCTGGATAATATGAGATCTGTGATATTATTGCTTAAAATTTTTTAAGTCTCACTCATTTACATAATACAGAATGAAATCCAACAAATGTATAAGACTGTAACAGGGCTGACACAGAAAAAGAACGCTCCTGTTTGTAGCTTTAATGTGGCCATGTCATCAATCTGACACTGAACATAAATACAATCAACTTAAACAGCCTCTGTACTCTTAATGTGCCTGTGACGAGATTCATGGGCAGAGTGGTTAAAAAGCACTGTATAAGGTTACTGGTGGTGATGTCTATGTCATTGGGTGGAAAGGATTTCCTGCTTGACAGTCAGATTACTATATATACACACACACACACATTTGTGGTGTAAACCAGCAGATGCTGCAACCATAAACGCTGCTTGCAATGCAATTGGTAGATCAGCGTTGATGCTTTTTGTCACCAACCTGCTTAAAATCAGTCACCTATGGTTGATACTCCAGTGTCTGCAGCTGAGAGATGTTGTGTGTTGTGTTGTGCTGTGCAGTTGTGTGTCCGACCTTGTTAACTGGAACTTTTACAGGGTGCGTGAGACTGATATAATACAAACCATCTGCAATGCATGCCAAAGATTATCATCATTATTGGCTGTGGATCAGCCAATCTCACTCCTAGATGATGAACAGTGGAGCTTTGTAGAGTCACCTTCACAAATCTTTCCTGTGCTGTTTCTACACTGCATTCAGTCTCACAGAGAATAAACCCAGCCGTGTCGATGGTACCTACTTTTGTCCAACACAAATGGATCAGGAATTGGGCCGATAGGCAGAATCAAAAATGGCACTGGTATCAATAATATCCTACTTAACAACACCCCTAACCGTTACAGCCAGAGCTGCCCTGCTTCAGGACATTTGAACTCACTTTTTTATTTTTTATTTAAATAACTAAAAAAAAAAAAGCCAGAGGCAAACACCAGACTTGGACCACATTAGGGTTCAGAAGCTGTTTGACAACTTCAGCTACAATGCAGCTGCATCAACACTTTGCCTGGAAAACTGTGTTTGTTGTTTACGTAGGTACCAGGCTCAGCTTCATCAAATGAGGGAACAACCTGAATTTCTGCTGAAATCAGATCCCGTAATTAATTTAAAATCTAAAGTTACATTTATGTCCTTAATTACATCCCATGTAGTAGGTCACACTGACTTTTTCCTCCCACAGAGCCCTGTATCAGATTGAGCAAGTCAAAGCAAAAAAAAAAAAAAAATCAATGCTGTATGTATATGAGAGATGGTCAGGCTGAGGCAAAACAAGAGGGACAGCAACTCCCACACGTCATCTCTGACCTCAGCTAAAAGAACAGTTTGCAGCTCTCGTATTTTTAGCTATACAGTTCAAACATATAACACAATAAATAATATGTCCACAGCAGTATTTGTTAGGCACTAAGATTAAGAGAGTGAAGTGAGCAGTGAGACTTCATCAGTTTATTCCACCTACTACCCAGCATGTTCCCCCACACCCAAACGCCACCACACAGCATGCCACGGGCTATAACCCTGACCTCCATTACCACACAACTGGGATTCAAAGGTTTTTCTCATGAAGAGAAATCTGACATGCAGGGACAGTTGCTTAGATCTGCCAAGTCACCACTAATTTAAAATTTAATCTGCCCTGAGAGGATACATCGGGATCTGACACACCACTTCTGTGTTACATATCACATTAACACCTTAATTTATGAAATACCAATACAATGAAATAAATCAAATTAAGACATCTATAGAAAAACGTTCATGTTCTTCAAATAATATATTTTAAAAATATAATGTGTTAAGTACCAGCATGGAAGCCTTTCATTTTCTGACTTTATGCTATGGAACCACATATAATTTCTACTCAATTTCTACTCAATGCATTTTAACTGATGCAGAGCCCATTGTATTAAAGGGATATTTCAACATTTTGGCAAATTCGCCCATTCCCATAATCCCTATAGTTTTAGGAGTAGGTTGGTCGGTGCAAGCTGTTTTTAGATCGGCAGGGCAGAGACGTGAGCTCTGCATGGCGTACCGTATTCTTGCCTATTCCTCATCCAAATACACAATACAACAACTCCAAAACGGTCTGGTGGAAAAGTTGTGACCTGCACATTCACCACACAATGAGATAATAATGGAACATTACGAGAGTTTTTGAGGCAAATAAGTAGCTGGAACTACATTCCAGACCTGGATACTGGGTGGAGTGATTTCAAAAGCTCAAGTAATTCCAAGTATTTGCTTCATGTGTCGTAAAGTTACATAACTACGTTATTATTTCATAGCGTGGTGAATGTGCATGTCACAACTTGTCCACCAGAGCGTTTTGGAGTTGTTGGATTGTGTAGGCTATTTAGTTTGATGAGGGAAATGCGAAAATAAAGCTCACGTCTCTGCCCCGTCGATCGGAAAACAGATTGCACTGACAATTAAAGGTGATGAACCTACTGCTAAGACTATAAGGATTATGGCAAATAGGCAAATTTGCTAAAATGTTGAAATATGCCTCCAATACAATGGGCTCTGCATCAGTTATCGATCATGTTCTTAACCTGCACCAAATGACTGCTTCTCCCAAAGGAGATCTCTGGAAAATGTACATGTACAATGTACTTTCACAGTTTTGTGTCTTGATTATAGTAAACTGTGGTATGTCTATTTAAATTACGATTAGCACTGCATCTCTACATTGCCAGTCCACTGTGTCCTACATTAAGATTTGTTGACACTATTTTGTAGCACCTTCCTTCTAAGGTGTGTTATTTGGGTATCAATGGTACCTCACACTTATAATTAACTAATGAGTGCTTGACGTAGGGACAGCCCAGATGGAAAAAAGATCCTCATTGAAGGCCTAATGATCAATTGGCTTCTTATTTTCAGGCAGCAGTGTTGTTGGTTTTTGGGGGAAACACAGCCAGTCTAGCTGTATCAAAAACGGCCTTGTCTCACCACCCACACACACTCAAATGAGCAACTTGCCTGCACCACCTCTTAGCCTACTCATTTCAGAAAATGACTTTTGAAAGTAGTCAACACCTCCGAGCGAACTCAAGTGACTGTAAGTCGCAGTTTTAAAGGCCCCATGCTGTGCACTTTTCTCTGGGTTTATTTACCTGCTGATATCCCTAACAAGATGTATCATTGGTTTTGAGTACCTGTGATCTGCTTAATATCGTTAATACTGCCCCTTTCTTTGCCTCTTTCTGGAGCTCTAGCAGGCACAGGTCATTTGGCCAATCAGAAGAGAGAATGAGAACCTCTCCTCTGATTGGCTCACTGTTTTTGAGTGGTGTGTGGTCGGGCCAATCACAGGCAAGTAACTGAAACCTAAGCTGCATTCATAAAAATTGAAAAAAAACAACTGGTCACGGTGGGCGGAGTTCCCTTGTGTGTGACATCACAGAAAGGAGGAAGTGCTATCTGCTCGTCTTAAATAGAATGTTCCTACAAATGGGCGGTGTGTGTTTCTCCGTTTATGACCAGTTTGATGCATGGGACAGTATATACGTGGCCCAGAGACCTCCCCAAGCACGAAAAAATAACCAAAATCACATTTTTCATGCCATGGGGCCTTTAAGTAAACTGCTGTCGTCTCAACAGAAAACTGTTGAGGTACAGAGCTGAGTGACCAAAGGTGCTCGACTTGGCTAACATGGCTAACATGTTGTAATACGGCTGCAGCAGATTTCGCAGTCGGAGAGAAGCAGTTGCTCCATCTGATAACTAAACGTCTGTTGCCGCTACCGACGTCGGCGAGGAGTTTGTTAAAGAGACTCTTACATCGTGCTGTTATTTCGTCAAACTGTGACTCGAGCTAGCTAACGCAGGAAGTTAAGTTTAGGCCACAGTAGTTTGAGTGTGAGTGTCTGGCCTCAATGTAGCTGACAACGTTAGCTTCATTGATCCAACTTTGAAGTAGCTGCGTAGAGAAAATGAAACCAAGTTTTGTTGTGGAGAATACACCGACAATATTGAAGGACAGCCGTGGATACGGTCACTAGTGGGTGAACGAATACCGACACAGCTCGCGTCGTTTATTAGCCTGTGTGGTCACAGCAAGACGGAGCCTGAGAGAAGCTAACGTTGACTGGTTATGTTAGCCAGCCAGCCTGCTAACTAGCCAATGTTGGCTAACGCTAAATATATGCCCATACATGCATCCATTCATAAACATAGCAATCTTATTCAACCGATACGTTTATGCAAAGTTTAAAAGGGCGCTTACATACCTAAACAAACGTCCTTTCTGTCGCTAAGTGTCTGCTTGAAATAATTTCTTCTCGTTTTCTTCGTCTCGTTTTCCTGCTCATCTCTTTTTCTGTGGATGTTTGGCTAACCAGCTGAGAAGCCTCTCCAGTGACCGTAAAGCAATTTGCGTAAATGCGGGGTAAGCGCAGGGAGTCAACGGAAGGAGCGAGCGCAAACTGCTTCGAAGAATACGGACAGAAAATCTGTGTACCTAAAAGGACTCGGTGTGTGTGTGTGTGTGTGTGTGTGTGTGTGTGTGTGTGTGTGTGTGTGTGTGTGTGTGTGTGTGTGTGTGTGTGTGTGTGTGTGTGTGTGTGTGTGTGTGTGTGTGTGTGTGTGTGTGTGTGTGAGTGAGAGAGAGAGAGCAGGTCACGCGTAGGCTACTTTAATTTGGGGATAAAAGTTTTTACTTTACTAACCAGCGTGCCTTAAAATAACCACGACTGTATGTTTTTATACTTATAGCCTACTGTGTTTCTAACTATTGCGAAAAAAGACGACTTACTACATCAATCAGTTCCGACCAAGCAATTTGATTGGACGGGAGGTATTCCAAGAGTGTTGATATTTATAGAGTAAAACTGAGACTTGTAACTGTATGTATCACCCCGCTTTTCTATGCTTTTCTTGAAACTGTAAATATAAAACTCAATAGTCAAATTAATTTCACCAACCTTTGACTCTTCTAACAAAATCACACACCTCAGAGCGGTTTTATCTGAGCTTCAGATCATCACACAAGTCAATCAGAATGGGAACACTACTGATCATTCATCACACACTACAGAGAAAAACATAGTGATCGGTGCATGTGCCTCCAGAAATGTGTTTAAAATTACAGATTCATTACAGAAAAAGTGTGTTTTAGTGAGTGTAGGCCTACTTGTGTGTAGAGTTTTACAAAAAGGTGACATAAGATCTTCAACTTGCATCTTAACTGCTACAAATTGTTTCAACAATTTTGGATTTTGTTCAGACAATGGAATTTAGTCTTTTTACAATTCAGAAACTGTATCCATTAACTAGCATCACATTAGGGTCACCGACTAACAAACTTTGCACCTGCCTTGTATGACTGAAACACAGCTGTGCTGAATGATATTCAGTACATCATCCCTTCTCATGTCATGACTTAATACTTACATACTGTTTTTAATACCACTACATATATCAAACTATATAATAATCTTTATTATGGACTCGAAAAAGTGGTCCACTCTCATACACATACACATACACACTTAACATGCAAGACAAAACAAAAATAATTAAATACAGTTTTCATATGTAGCCTACATTTTGTTTCAAGATGAATGACATCAGACATGGATACCATACTCTTCATGTTCCCTGCTGATGGCTTTCTATACGTGTTTCTTGGTCTACTGGTTCACAATAAATCTATAAAACTATAGAATTGTTTTGTCCTTTGCTGTCAGGTCTGAACGTTTTGCAAACAAGAAAAGGCAGCACAGTTTTTTTTTTCTTCTAAATACCTTGCCGAGAGCTATGAGAGATTGAGGCTCTCTGAACATTCAAACAGCAGCTGGTGATGCATTTATTTTATTCTTTTATTCTGTTATTATTTTTAATTTATAGATTTATTTATTCATTTATTTATTTGTTTTTATTGTTTAATTTCATTGTCCTTTTATTCACCCTCAACACTTCATGAAAAGTAGGTTACTCTCTGTTTTAAGAATGTAATAACTAAAAAAGTTTGTTTTCTTTTTATATTTTTCTATATTTTATAAGTATTCAGACTTGAATGGCTATTTTACTCAGTCATGGTTTAAACAGATGTGCCAGCAGTTGAACCATACATGATGGTTCAAGAATTTGCAATACAAATAACATGAATTGATATTGATGACAGTGTGTAAACATTTTATAGGCTACTTCATCAGTGTACATTTTTGTACAGTATTTGTGTTTAGAGCATAAAGGTGATAAGAGATATAAACTTGTGTCATATATGGTTTTGCAAAAAGAGCGAGTGACTCAACAAGGCCACTGAGGATTTAGATACTACAACACTGCGCCCCCTGAACTGTCAGCCTTCAAGACCCTTCAAGACTGTGGTCTATGTACTGTACTGTAGGTCTTTGAGTTGCAGCTCCAAATGGGGTCAAAAAAGATGAAATGATGAGGTGCACAAGGCAGGAAGCACACATCCAAAATTTTGCCTGAGTGCTAACATTGCAAATACCAGTGTTGGTCCCACCATGGATATTAGAGGAGGTTGGGGTTGATCAAAGTTAGCTGACAGATAGACGGACATTATTAAGATTTACACATATAGATATGTGGAGCTCTAACTCATCATTGTGTCTTGTACAGTAAACCATCTTTATATGTGCGCAAGGCCATTCTTGAGATGATTCCATCTTATTTATCATCCCTTCTAATCTTGACTAACAGGGCCGACAGTCTCCGCTCTCAGGACTTTTGTCATTTTACTGTTCCTAAGGTGAGAACAGAAATGGGGAAGAAAGCTTTTAGATTCTCTGCTCCAAGTACATGGAACAGTTTGCAGTCAGAGCTCAAACTCCAAAGTCTGGTCTCTCTGAATGTATTCAAGTCCATGATAAATTCCATCACATCCAGGCTTCAGGAGTGCAAGTGTTTTGCTTGAGTGCAAATGTTTGACTAATCTTGTAAATTCAATTGTTTGTTTTCGTTGTGTGGAAACAACTATATGCTGTCATTCTTGGCCAGTTCCAGGTCTCTCTTGCAAAAGAGATCTTGGATCTCAATGGGACAAACCTGGTTAAATAAAGGTTATAATAATAATCCACTGATGCTTCATGAATAGCTAATAGGAATGGAATTTATCATACCAGACCTAGCAGTAATGTCTCAGAAAAGAATCAACCACCCAGGGGTCTCGGATCCCCTCTTGATGTAGGCTATATCTTCTTAAGTTGAAAACTAAAAACTAAAATATTATTATACGTATTAGCACGCACACATTCTGGGAAAAGACTGCACTTAGGAGAACAGTGTGTAAGTGATTGGACTCATCCCGCCTCCAGGTGGCGGTAATGTGTCTTAAATCTGTTTGACAACTACCTTTACATAACCACGGAAGAAGAAGAAGGACGGAAGTTGAGAAACGCGTCAGTGGATCAAAATGGCAGCTCCCTGCAGGAGCATCTGACAGGCGATGACTTAGGTCACTGATACCACTGAAGGCTTGAATAGTGAAGAAGAAGATCCACCATGGTCCTGGAAACGACTCGGTGTTTAAAAACGGCGTCGTCTGTGTTCAGTCGGAGCGGCTTCCTGGAGGAGCTGAGCCGGCGGCCGGCGCATGGAGCCGCCGGTGGGCTGCAGGCCCGGAGACGGCTCGGTGTGAGCCGCTGCCTCGCTGCCAAGGTCCCCCCGACACGGAGACCCCGGGAGAGAGTGGACATCCCCGGGCTGGAGATGGTCACCTACGGGGAGAGGATGCACTATGTTCCGGGGCTGGCGAAGCCCGTTTCCCCACACTGGGAGAGAGACTACAAGGACCCGAGATACTACAGGTCTCCCCCCGCCCAGGACATGCCGCTGTACAAGGAGAAGCCGTGCTATGTGTTCAGCCAGAGGACCGGCATGTTGGAAGGTGATCTGTCACACACCCCCGGTACACTGCAGCATGGCTCACAGCAAGCAAGTGTAATGATACATGAATGGCACAGTGACAGGACAGGCTCACTACTCGTCATCTCCTTACACTGCAGACTGAAGTAGGGCCGACTGATATGGGACGATATTAGGGAATGAAAAATAAGGATAACAAACATATCAGCCGAATTTTTACAGTTTTCCATAAATAAATACATTTCCCTTAGATTTTGATTAAGTTATTGATTGATTGATTTGTTTATTCAAGTGTCATCATAGGCAGCCTACATGGGCTGACAAGACACTAGACAATATAAATACATAGGCCTGTATAGTCTGCCCAAAAATATGTGTCCAAAGACTTATGCAATCATTTCTGCATTAACAGGCTTTTTTTTTAAATAACCAAAACAATAACAGTAAGTAGCCTTATGTAGGATATAATGTTCTACACCTGAACTTTTTAAATCATGGATTTCCTCAGTTCATTATACAGAGGGCATTAAAACAGAAAGGGAAATTCATCCTCCACAATATCGAAGTCATACAAAACACATATACGCTGCTCTTCAGCGAAACCCTTCTACCTGCCTACTTCAATATCCAGAGGCAAGGTGCCGGACCTCAGCTGTGGACACAGCAACCTTTGACCTCTTCCTAAGTTTAATGTTAAGTAAAGTTGTGTGTAGTGATCCTCTTTCATTTGAACATAGCTGCTGAGTTTGGGCTGACTCCAAATCTCCCCCTTCTGTTGTTCCCTATGAAGTTGACATATTTTTTGTTTATCTGTAATTACACTGCAAATTATCACTATACAATTATGATATAGCCTAACTCAGAAAGTGAAAACACTGCAGAGACATCCTCTTAACTGGGGAACATTGTGGGCTTGGTCCCATTTAAAGATCTTTTTGGTCAGTTTTCCATCTGGCAACCGAACAAGTCTGTTCCAGAGCCGGACTATTTCACATCTCTGCTTAGGTATAACTGAGACACCTGACCTGTAAGTTTTATTTATCTTTATCTTCAAATCTTTTTATCATCACAAATTGTTGTGTGGGTCGAGCAATTTATTGACAATTCTAACATAATAGGAAGGGTGGATGAGCAAAAAGTCACTGGTAAAACATGATTTGATATGTCCTGTAAATGTGTGTTCATTTTCTTTCCTCCATCATTCTAAGTTATTATGAATCAAACTGTGAAGCGCCCTCTGCTGGATAAATAACAGCACCAGGACACCATTCCTAACTAAAACCAAGTCCCATTCCCTGCACTTTACTAGTGAAGCCCTAGACTAAATGCTGTAAGGGGCAGACAGTTGGAGGTGTGGGATTAGAATTGGTTCACTGCTTCCTGCCTGGAGCACCACTGATGAACTAGGTGTAATACCCCACTGACCACTGAATATGAGTTAGTTTCTGATGTGTGCTCAGACCCTGATGATGAAACTGAAATAACTACTAAACCAAGTAAAGTCTGGCTTCAGCTACTTCACAAACCTGTTTCCATTAGTTTCTGTGTTTTTGAGTATTCAGAATTTACAGTTTTCTGCTCTGACTTAAAGCAGAAGTAAGCGGAATGTTTGTGTTAATATAAGTCTTAAATAGTTCTATCTTCCGACGGCAATCACTTATATGGACCCTTTCAGAGAGTATAAACAAAGACAGGTGTGGCTCATTAGAAAACGCTCTGCTACACTAAATGGAATGGAGCCTTAATTAGTATCCTTGGTAACACCTGTCTTTGTTTATACTCTCTGAAAGGGTCTATAGAGTGTTTGGTCCGAAACACGGGTCTGTCAGTCACTCTGCTCTGCTGTAAGCCGAGGAGAAAACTTCTTGTATACTTCCTTGTATCCTACAAGCTTTATCCAATGAGGAGAGAGAACGGCATGAAGGGCTGTGTGTGCAGCCAAGGGATGCGCGTGAATGTGGTGACGTAGGGACGAGGACCAATAGATCCATGACGAAGTTAGCCAAAACGACCGGATCGCTTACCTCTGCTTTAACATATGAAGTGTTGTTAATAGGACTGAAGAAACATATCCGGAAGGGGAGGTGACATTATGATATATTGCAATATATTATAAATACAATAAGCAAGCTGACATATTGTGATATTTTTTCCCCCATAGTGTTTTTTTTTTACTTGCATAGTATAAAGAACTTTGCACATGTTATTATGTAAACTAATCACTTATTTTCATTTGTTCAGACTCAGTTGAAGCTGTATTTGTATTTCACAGTTCATCTAACTTCCTTTATCAAGGGATTACCATCACCAACCTCATGACTCTTCACATCTCTCTCTCTCTCAGGTGTGCGCCAGGCTCTGTGGCTGACCAAAACCAAGCTGATCTCTGGTCTGCCCCCCCAGCTTGCTTCATTTGCAGAGGATCCTGCCAATCAGATAGCAGATCAGGACGAGCGCGTGCAGAACGCCATCAAACACGCCCGCTTCTGGGACACGACAGAGCAGCGACCAGGCAAAGACAAATACTGGTATTTGTTCCAAATAAATGTTTTTTTTCCAAGTAGTTGATGGACTGAAAAAAAGTGTATATAACATAAACTATAAAATAACAGGTATATTATTTTATGACAGGACTTCTTGAGTCAAGTAACGGTGCATTTTATTGTCAGTAACGGTGTTATAACGGTGTAACAGTAACTGTTTTGATCACTCGTTCCTAAAAAAAGTAGCACCGTTAGTAACACCTTTATTTTATAATGCTGTTATTCCCATCACTGGTGATGGATGATATAGCATGTAATACAAAGTACTTTGAGTGGACAGTTATATTATTTACCTACTAAATGAGCCATATATGTGATAACCTTTGTTTGTTGTTTGTGATTTACTCTGCTTGATTAGTGTGGGAGTCTCTCACTGTTTGACACTGTGCTTCTCCCTCAGCAACACTCTGCTCTTCAACCTGATGCATCTGTGTGCCAGCCTACAGTCCACTCACCCTGCCACTGGAAGGAGGACCCTCACTGAGAAGTACTCACTAGCAGCAACATGGAAAAGAGGTATAATACACTGAGGCATGAGCCCCATGTAGATGGACCTATGTTTTTAGCAGCTGTGTGTGTCATGACAGGGTATCAGGGTAACCTCAGTTTCCGCAGGCCAGTCCATCTCTGTTGCAGTGGCCTGTCTCTGGTCCGTCACAGCTCTGGTCAGAAATACACAGGGTCTATTTTAGTGATGTCCGATAATATCGGCAGATATTAGCGTAAAAATGTAATATCTGTCCATATCGTTATGGGTTTTTCTGCCGATAATGAAAACCTGATAACGTAATGCCTGGATTTCGTAGTGAATTAAGTAGCGGTGGACCGTTGCTACTTAACTATTGCCGTCACTGATTCAGATGCACAATAATAGTCCAAGTGTTCTTATTACAGGTGTTCTGTTGTAAACAAACACACATGGCGATGGTGCTGCAACCGAGCTACACAGCTGTTACATGATTGGCTGTTCGCCTGTGACTCGTAGCATCCAGTGATAAGATATAGGCTGTTTCAATGAGCCAGACAGAGAGCACACGTGTCTGTTCGGTAATCCGTCTCTGCTCCGATCGTCGCCATCGTGCACGTTGTAGCAATGCAGCAGCCCCCCCATTCAAGTCAAACAGTGCGCGCTGTGTCTGTGTCTGTGTCTGTCCATCCGTGTGTGTGTGCGCGCGCGCGTCCATCCGTCTGTCCGTGTGTGTGTAAGTAAGGTTTATTTATACAGCACTTTTCACAGAAAAAGTGCGTCACAATAAAATAAAATACAACAGTAAAAACATAAAAATATAATGAATAAAACAATTTAACACATTAACTAAAAGCCTGCTTAAAGCAGAAGTAAGTGATATATTTGTGTTAATATAAGTCTTAAATAGTTATATCCTCCGACAGCAATCACTTACATAGAGTGTTTGGACCGAAACACGGGTCTGTCAGTCACTCTGCTCTGCTCTGAGCCGAAGAGAAAACATTTATCGTATCCTACAGTTTTTATCCAATGAGGAGAGAGAACGGCATCCAAGGCTGTGTGTGCAGCCAAGGGACGCCATGAATGTGGTGACGTAGGGACGAGGACTGTTATGGTGCGTTCAAGGAAACTCGTAACTCGTGTTTTTCCGACCTGTGAAGTCGTACCAGTTCGATCTGGTACGAGTTCACGGGTCGAACGTTACGAGTGGCCGTTATAGTGACTTTCACAGGTAAAACAGGTCGGAAAAACACGAGTGGGTTGCCTGAAACGCTACAAAGTCGTAAGTTGTGACTTGAAGCTGTAATTTACGGTTTCAAAAGCCTGCCTGGAACGCAGCATTAGCCAAAACGACCGGATCACTTACTTCTGCTTTAAATAAGTAAAAGTGTCTGTAAACAAATAAACAATGTTAATGTGGAATGCATCCAGAGGGGCATCACAATGGATGTAGTCATACAGTAATGTGTTGTTAATTAGTTTTTTGGAATCGGAATCGGAAAATCTAGTTCTGGAAAAAATCGGCTATCGGATATCGGCAAATTTCCAATATCGGACATCTCTAATTTTTACCAGATCACACAGCCATCACTCATCGACCCACGTCGATTAGATCGCTCCACACTGGAAGTCAAACACACAGAGCATTCTGTAAATTTCAAAGTAAAACACAATGGATCAACTGTGGATTGTAAAATCATCACTTTATCAACATTGGTTTCACCCACTGGCAAAAGCAACAAGTCATTCAGGAAGGTCCTAAAGCTCACAGCACGTCAACACTCAACACCTCACTTCTACAAGAACACAAACAGAAAGTTAAAAAAAATCACAGAGTAATGTTGAACAAAAATTCAACCTCACTAATGGCGCTTTTCCACTAGCGTGGTACAGTACGGCTCTACTCAGTTTTTTTTGCTTTCCCACTAGCACTTGGTACCTGGCACCTTTTTAGTAACATCTCAGCCCTGGTTCCAAGCAAGCCGAAGGGATACTAAATGTGATGTCAGCCGACTGCCTTCCACTGATTGGCCAGAGCGTCGTCACTGTTGGAAGAGTTGCAAGCGCAACTTCAGACACGAGAATCAAACCCACTAAATTCCTAAAACACACAGACAACAGCGCTCACTGATCTGTAGTGAGACTGTGAGTTGTGAGTTAAATGACATTTATTGATAGCTTTGCTCTGCTGCCAGGTCTGATTCCTGTTTCACTGCATTGTTTACCTTGGCATGTGACAAAGAAAAGAACAGCTTACACCTGAAACATAACATAAGAAAATAATATAAGATCATATTGTATATTGATGTGTAGGCTGAGCTGTATCAACACAACAACTTTTGGTCATGATGCTGAGTTACACTTTAAGGTTCCACCAGGGCAGAGTGAGAGGATGCAGAATGACTGTATACTAACAGACTTTCATTTTTACCCACTTGCTACCAGGTGAGGACTTGTTCCAGGTCAGGGGTCGAAACTCATTGTTGTACAGCTCCATGGACACGCTCCCAGAGGTTTCTGGGAAACAGGAAGTTGCGGAAACGGCAGATCACGCCCTGGAAACCTTCTATCCCGTCTCCCCCACTATCGACCTGCAGAAAATCCAGCTGTACAAGGAGGTGGAGAACTGCTCCGGTGAGAAGAGTCTGAGTCGTGGGTTAACACAGAGTCGACCTCTTTTACCCTATCAAAATAAAAGGGGCTGTTGTATTACTGGTCACATTTATTCAAACTGATCTCCAACCCAGATCTGATGAATAAGATCGTTTAACAAGTCATCAAATATCAACATTAAAACAGCTAAAACAGCGACCTTTCTACTGCATCTAGTGTACTTAAAGGACTATTCTGGGCAAATTCAACTCAAGGCTGTATTTTCCTAACATTTTAGGTCTAAAAGAAGGAATCTGAAGATTTTCAGTTCAATTGGTCTTGTTTTGCGGCAGTTGTGTCTGTCTCCGCATCGCCACGGCAGCAATGGATGGGAGCGGAGTGAAGTTCCGCTGCTTAGGCTGTTTAGGCTTTTTTCATTTCCACAGACAGCGTCAGATGGCGACTCAAACATGCACCCAGAAGTTTGTTTACTTCAAGCAAGTCAAGAGTTGATATTCCTGTGTTTATGACACAAACAGCAGTAAACGTAAACACACAGAGTGCGTCAACTTGGGCCTCGTGCGAGACTCTGGGAGACTTTAGATTAGAATTAGATCTAGTTTTACAAACATGTCGGCTTGCTTGAAGTAAACAAACTTCTGGGTGCATGTTTGAGTCGCCATCTGACGCTGTCTGTGGCTTTGAGGGATGTAAACAGCCTAAGCAGCGGAACTTCAATCCGCTCCCATTCATCGCTGCTGTGGCGATGCAGGTACAGACACAACCACCGCAAAACGGCAGCAATTAAATGGAAAATCTTCAGATTGCTTCTTCTAGACCTAAAATGTTAGCAAAATACAGACTGAGTTGAATTTGTCCAAAGGGCGTTTGTAGCTCATACAACACCACTTTAAAAAGCTGAACTATCCCTTTAAGATATGCATTTGTATAGGGCTTTTATTCTGAAATGCTTTGTTTTATCAAAGTGGAGACTGGCTTGACAGCAGTGATAAAACATTACTTATAGGTGGGAGCTTCTCGCTACTCTGAACAACAAAAGAAAAAAAACTCTGGAAAAACAAAAAAAAAACGTAACCCTAAAGCAATACGCTTCCATAGAGACTTGACACTCACTGACAACTGACAACTCTTCTTTGTGGGTGGAGTAATTGAGCATAGAGTGCCTAAGCGGAAGCAGGAAGTAACGGCGCCATGGGACCTCAACTCTGAAAAACTCGCCATACAAATGAATGGGAGTGAAATTTTTATTTCGTGATCCGTTTGAATTGTGCCATGAGAAAAAAATATGTCCTCTACCTGTTTAAAACATCACGTTTCATTAAGAGAAATCAGCAGTTTATCGTAAAACGGCAACAGAAGAATGTATTTTGTGTAAAGACCGCTCTACGGATTACAGATCTGTGTCCCACAAAAAATACGTCACCAACTGACACGGGAAAGGGCGGCATTTGGTGTGTGACGTCACCTACGCGACTTGTAGTCTTTCTGGTTACGGACTCTTCAGAATTTTATTTTACAATAGTTTTACAACAAACTGCTGATTTCTCGGGATGAAACGTGATGTTTTAAACAGGTAGAGGACATATTTTTTTCTCATGGCACAATTCAAACGGATCACGAAATAAAACTTTCAGTCCCGTTCATTTGAATGGCGAGTTTTTCAGAGTTGAGGTCCCATGGTGACCGTTACTTCCTGCTTCCGCTTAGGCTCTCTATAGCACAGAGAGCTAACTTCAGTGTTCAGAGCAATTAATGACTCGTCTCTCGTCCAATCAGGTTTCAGGGATGACTACCCATACCCCCATGCCCACACACTTTACTTCCAGGAAGCAGCTGAGGCTCGCTGTAAGCTGCGCCTGGACCAGTTCAGAGCCAACATGCTCATGTTCACCTTTGGAAACGCTCTGGCCCGCGCTCACAAACAATACGGGGTGAGGAGATACACACACACACACACACACACACAGCAACATACTGCTGTAGTCAAGATCACAACTACCTTTCACTCACTCTCTCCCTCTGTCCTTTCCTGTGTGTGTGTCAGACCCAGCCCCAGCATATATTAGATCGTCCAGTAACAGTTCAGGCCGTGGGAACCAATGGCAGAGTTTTCCAGTTCATGGTTTTCCAGCTCAACACCACAGATCTCTCAGGAGACGACGGCGTCAAGAACCAGGTGCTTCATCATCTCCTTCATCAGTCACACACAGTGAGATGGCTCTGACATCAGGATGCCACACTGACAGAGCAGTGCAGCTAAATGTTGTGAGGCTGCACTTTTCATTTTTCTTCATCAGCTGTTGACTGTCCATATTCACGTGATAATACGGCGATGGTGAAGCTTCACACAGTGACAGAAACACACAGTCAAACACAAGCCACACCCCCGATCAGTAACTGCAGCTACAATTTGTGACTTTTCCCCAAATACACAACAACATGAATTAAATGTTCTGTCACGTATCAAACTAATCATTGATTTAGTGCTGAAAGTCATTATACACATCCTGATATTTATTGATTGGTGCTGATCATTATGGGGCCTCACAGTTGTAAATATAGACATACGGTAATCGGATGATGATGCCAGGATCAGACGACACACATTCAGGCCAATTTTCACACAATTTTGTTGTGGCCGACAAATTTCCAGCATCAGGCCCCATTATGAACGTCTCCACCGCAGGGAGTCGTCTCCCGGAACAACAACGAAACTACTTTTTTACAACCCAGCATTATAATAAAGTGTCTACATGGCTAGAAAAAGAGGAGAACAAAACTGCAGCACAACAACTGTGCGATGATTGCAACTGTTGAGAGGACGGTTCTTGTAAAGTTCCCACCCTCCCGCCTCTTTACCAGGAACTCCGGCAGTGAAAATGCAGCTATACTTTTAGTGTAGTGTAATTTCTGCCACTGTGATGGTTTAATCTGACATGGTGACCATTGTGAAAGACAAAAAAAAATGGAGTCTGAACCCAGCCTAAATACATAGGAAAATACACAGACTATTTTCCTCATGACAAACTGACACCGATAGTCTTTCAGTCTCTCATTTGATTTGTATTGAAACTGACCAGTAACTTACAGCAAGGAAAATAAGTATTAAACACATCAACATTTTTCTCAGAAAATATATTTCTAATAGAGCTATTGACATGAAATGTTCACCAGATGTCGGCAACAACCCAACTAATGCACACATACAGAGAAATCCAAACATTTATGTCCATAAATTATGTAATGTGTAATAAAGTGAAATTACACAGGGAATAAGAATTGAACACATGAAGAAAAGGAGGTGCAAAAAGGAATGGGAAGCCAAGAAAGCAGCTGGAGTCTGTCAGTATTTAGAAAGTCATCCTGTTCCCTATCAGTGCAAAGTAATATCAGCTGGTTTACTCCAGTTTACGCCTATGGAAAGGTTTCTCATCACCAAAGTGTCACACCAGAGGCATCTCATGATGGGGAAAAGCAAAGAGCTTCTCCAGACCTTCAGAAACTTATGTTGCAGAACAAACTGATGGCATCAGTTACAGACGTGTCTGAATGCACTGGAACTGAAAAGAACAACTTATCACCCTAAACTGGCCACGACCAGGTGCTCCTCGAAGATTCAAAAGAATACTAAGAAGAGTTGTCCAAGAACCAAGGAGCACTGACAGAGAGCTGTTGAGGGACCTGGAATTAGCAGGTTCAGTTGTTTAAAAGAAAAACAATGAGTAATGCACTCAACCTCCATGGCAAGGCAAGGCATGTTCACCATGCAAGTCTATTGACGCGCTCAATACTTATTTCCCTGCTGTATATAATCACATGTGCTCCAGTTGCTGGTTATGACCTTTGTCATTGTGCTTCAGTCTTTTTAATGTGGTCTGGTGTGTGCAGGTTTGGCTGGATGAAGATGTGGAACTGTATGACTTTGCCAAAGTGCGACCACTGATCAAGAAGAAACAAGTGAAGGTAAGACAGCAGAGCTCTTTACAGCCCTGTCGCTCATCTACACTGACTCTGACATGATCCCAGTCCTACTGTGTGATATATATGAACATTATTATTGTCCGCAAGTCTCCGAACGTCATCTATGGTCAAAACCGGAAGCAGGTTTTGCATTTCCGGTGGAATTTTACGTTTACATTTCCATGGTTTTCAGTCGTTGTCATAGTTGTGGTAAATGCATGGATCTATTAATGCTGGCTTTTAACACGGATGTCAATTTGTGTGATATCCATTGTTAAAAGCTGGTGTGATGATCTATGCGTTTTAGAGATTTTCATTGAAAAAAAAAAAGATTCATGCATTTACCGCGACTACCGAAACCATGGAAACGTAAACATAAAATTCCACCGGAAGAGCAAAACCAGCACACGTTTTTGACGTTTGGCAAACAGAGTTGTGTAAAGAATTCTCCCATCTAGCAGTGAGGTTGTATATCGCAACCAACTGAGTAGTATTCTTTATGCTGCATTCACATGGAATCAGGCAAACGGGCAACAGCCACTGGACGGAACGGGAAAAACAAACAAGCGGTCCAAACAGAACGGCACGACGGCAAAACAAGACGCATATGAAAATATGTTATGGCGATGTCGTATTGTTGACCTCACTCAAGTTTTACTGTTCTTCTCTCGTCCACTAAAATGACATCCAGTCTGCCTGATTCCATGTGAATGCAGCTTAAAGGGATAGTTCAACATTTTGGCGAATTCTCTAATCACCATAATTCCTATAGTCTTAGAAGTAGGTTCATTACCTTTAATTGTCAGTGCAAGCTGTTTTTAGATCAGCGGGGCAGAGGCGTGAACTGCTCAGCTAACGCTACAAAGGCTCATGGTTTTTTCACGTTTTCCTCATCAAACTAAATACAATTTGCCAAAATGTTGAACTATTGCTATAACAGATGACACGAAAAATTACACAAAGTGGCTTGAGGTGATTCTGATTGGTTGCTGTGTGTCTCCCTGTAGGTACCAGCTGGTTTGGCAGGATACAAGCCTGAAGCATTCAGCAAGTTCCTGGCCCTGTACCTGCACGGAGCAGTTTAGGACTCCTTCAGTGTGTGTGTGTGTGTGTGTGTGTGAGTGAGTGTATGTGTGTGTTAGTGTGTCTGGGATCTAAACCAGTGTCTCTCAAGAAAACACCACACACTGACCCACCAACAGTGTAAATTCGGTCAATAAAAACTCTCATTGTTCCAAGTTAATTTTGAAGTGTCATGTATTCATTTTCAGCCCATTGAAACCCAAGAAAGAATCCTTAAAGCTAGCCTTGCAAGGAACTCAGTACTTTTATAATAATTTTATTATAATAACTGAATAAAATCCAATGGGAAAACACATGCACGTGTGGGTGTTTGCAAAGGCTACATGAGGATGTATTTTGGTTGTACTTTAATTGATACAGCAGCTGTAGAGAGACAGAGGGGGAATGACATGCAGCAAAGGGCCACCAGTGGAATCGAGCCAGGGTCGCTGTGGCAAGGATTGTAGCCTCTGCACATGGAAAGTATAGGGAATTGGGTCAGTCCTCATTTCTGACACATCTGAAGGCTGAGGGCCTGGGGAAGCTGTGGCTGGAGGTTTGGCTCTGGCTGTGTGGGACTGAGATAGGTTCTTAGAGAACCTCATACATGGTTCCTTTGAAATGTTGTGTTTCCAAACTCCATGCAGTAGCTCCACACCTTCTGGCAGGAGTGGTGGCATATCATTAATTTTAAAAGGAATCCAGGAAGGAAGAGAGGAATTTTTGTCAAACCAAAAACACTGTGTAACTGGGCATTAAAAAAAACATGATCCAGAATTGTATTTTCATTACTAAAGATTACACCCCAAAACCTTTTTTGAGAAGTTCTACCACAGGATAAATATTGTTTATGATTTTGACTTTGAAGTGTGTTTCTTCTTCTTCTTTAGGTAAAATAGGCCATTTGGTAAATTTAGAGTAAATGTACTCGCCAAATAATCCCTCTGTTAGAATCATGATTATGGTTTTCAAATTTCAGATGACATTGTCCTATCAGTAAATTTGGTTGTACTGATGAGGAATTATTAGATATCATAAAAATTTTAATCAAGTGAATCAGAGGCAGTGGAATCAGTTTACAAAATTTGTTATATTCTCTTTGAGAACTGCTTGGATTGTAGTTTTCTGTAAAGTCACCCAATTATCATCCATTAAATCTGTTACATATAATGTCTGTCAAACCAATCACTCTTAAAGATTGATAGATTGTAATTACTCTGTTGTTCCATGGTTGAATAGAAAAATTGTGGGTAAAATAATATTTTTTTAAGTATATTTTTTTGGGGGCTGTTTATTGCCTTTAATTGATAGCACAGTGGACAGAGAGACAGGAAATGGGGAGGCAGAGAGGGGGAATGACATGCAGGAAAGGGCTGCCTGAAGAAATTGTGAGTAAATATCATTTTTACAAAACTGCAGCTTTATCTGGATCCTGCTCACTATTATATCAAACAAAGACCTGGGATTGTGGAACCACATGGGGTTTGGTTGTGACAGACAAAATTGTATCCAGTTAATTTTAAATCATAGATTCAAATTCTGGAGCTTTGATACCACCTAACTGTGTTGGCTTTATGTATATTTTTTGAGGAAATAGGAAGTGACAGGGATAAATCAGTTTGGAAATACCTTCATGAACTAAACAATGTTGTTGCATGTGTTTCTGACCTCTGAGATCCACATCTCGGCCATGTAACAGCCGTACACCTCTTAGTTACACACCAGTTGGACATGTGTAGAATTCCTCCGATGGGCCTGGTCCAGGATCCTGATCACTGTCCCAAACACATCAACTGTCTCCTTCCGACCTGTAGAACCAGTGTCTCCGCTCAGAGCTCCTCAGCCTGTCCCTCAGCCTGGGACGGGTCCTTACAGCACACAAGTTAAACGAACTATCAACATCATATTGTTGATACATATGCACTATAGGTACCTGACTACTCACATGCAAAATCTGAGCAGGATCTGAGCTGCCCTTCAGAAGCAAGACAGGTTCATTAGGCCATCATCAGGTGAAATTTACCAAACCTTCCTAGCCATCAGCTGTTTCTGAGTTTATGGGATGCATCACTTTATTCATTGATTTCATCCCTTCTGCTTTTACAAAAGTTACACAACAGTCCATTTCATGAATCAGATACCCTGAAGATAAAAAAAAACTCTTGCTCTACCTCAGGCGGGGGAACCTCAACACCTGAGGGTCCCTCCTGCTGGACTAATAGAAAGAGAGAGCGGTACAATAATGTGCGATGTTCAGATTAGGTTTATTAGTGTATCGTTTAACAGACAGAGGCAAGAGAGGAAACTTTGTATGAGGCATAGAACTACAACTAAATGCAATGCACTCAACTGATTGCAGTGTAAAAATACACTACTCACAAAAAGTTAGGGATGTTTGGCTTTTGGATTAAATTTCAGAATGCACCTAAAATGCACTATAACCTTTACAGGTGAACTTAATTTAACCATCTCTAAACTTTTGAATGCACATGTTTCAGTCCTTATTGAATAACATGCTGCTCTCTAACAAGGTGATGAACCACATCACATCCCCCTCTTCTCTCTGTCCCTTCTCTCCATGTTCACATGTTGACATCATGAAACCAAGACAACACTTTGATCAAATTGATCAAGTTATTGAGACATTGAGATATTTGTTGTGCTATAGCCACCACTGTTGTTAGCTTTTGTTTGAAATAAAGAAATTACCATTGCATCCTTCTACTTAAAAGGCCTGCTTTCATGATAGAATATCACTGTAGCATGAACTTTTTATAGGGATATTCTTCTCAAATAACCCCAACTTTTTGTGAGTAGTGTATACAAAATAGACCCAGATTTAGAAACAAAGATCATATATGGTGCCTCTCATTTATATCGGCACTAAACATAAAACCTCCACCCTACATTGGAATGTGATCAGCTTCATTGATTTTCTGATTAAAACCCACACTTCTGCTGTTATTGAGCATGCATTGAGGATATTTCCTGATGTCAATGTGTTGTTCAAACAGGTTCTGCAAGAAAACAGAACACATTCATTAAGAATATAAATGTAACTTAATAACTATTGGCACATTATAATCATAATTACTGATAATTATCTCTCTGTCAAAATGTGGCCTCAATAATAACTTACAGTGACAAAGATAACCCACATCCAGGTACTTGTATGTGCCCTGACAGGGGTCTCCATGCAGTGAGTTGCTCGCTGTGATGATGCAGCTGTTCTTCCCATTACATCTGTGGATACAGAGTGATGAGATGTGAGTAAATGAAAGTTAACTACCTTAAGATATCAAATCAACAAAGAATGGATAACTGCACCTTCGAACCACGTCGATCAGGACCAAACCACACTCAACATTTTGAAACTCAGCGACAGGACGTTGGAAAGTGCATGTTGTCCCGTCACCACGTCCATAATCAGCTCTGTAGACATGTATTTCCTGGCCTTCATCTGAGAGGAAGAGGAGGAGAAGTAGATGAAGAACACTGAAATGATGTGATAATGATGTGTATTCATAGAGAAAGTGGTCTTACCACAGGACAGGTGTGCTGAGGAACGCTCACAAACAGCAACGTCATCTGTAACATGAAGCAGATTAGACTTCACTCTACTGAAGGCTCAGTCAGTGAGGTCATGCAGATGTGATACTGACTTGGTTTGATACAGGTGTAGTTGGTATCCAGGTACTTGTAGGTGCCGTAGCAGGGATCTTGATAATGGAGGAGATCTATGTTTACTTCACACACTGTATTGCCATTACACCTACACACACAAACACAGAAATTAATGCTCCTTTGGCTAATACCAGAGATGGTTCTGTTGTACCCACGGTGCTTAATCTGGATGATTCACAAAGAAGTCTGGTGTATATTGTTTAGTGTTGGGCTTGGTGGAGGTCTGTGCTCCCTGAATGCATATTATGACCTCGGATGGACGTGTAAAGCCGCACAAATTCTAATTCTAATTCTTTATTTAACATGTAGAATCACCATGCAACATGGTCACACTTTACAATTTACAATAAAATAGTGCATGAAGCAAACATAACAAGACAATAAAAAATATGAATTAACCAAACGAGTTTAGAAGCATCAGAAAAGAACAACGATGATGATAGATATTAAAAGAAAGAAAGACAACCTAGGATTGGTTGTAATGAGATGAATAAAGGTGGGTCTTATGTCTTGATTTAAAAATGTAACTGGGAACTATTTTAATTTGTGGAAAATGGGCAGAATATGTCTCCTTTAAAAATTCTGACTTGGTGATGGCCTTGATGTACGACTGAAAGGTAAGATGAGGATCAAAAATTACTCCAAGGTTTGAAGATCAGGAACAAGAAGAACTGATTGTGGCAGGCTGCATAAGGGCAAGAAATGGTGGAGAGGGGTCAAAATGACCGTGTTTATTAGTGTAAAGATAATCTGTCATTTTACCCTCAGATATCCGCAGCTCCAGGTGTCAACATCTGTCTTTTTATCTAAAAGCTGTAGACATTTAGGATGTCTCTGGTGGTTTACCTGTCCCTGAGGTGATCCAAAGTCCTATACAGAGAGCACACTGTGTTAGAGACCTCCTCTGGAGGACGTCCTTCGCTGCAGGTCTCTGTGTCAGCTCGTCCATACAGAGCCGTCTCCACACTGATCACTCCATGGGCTGTTACAGAAAAGAGACAAAGTCTTCACCTTACTCTGTTCTGTGCCGTGACATAAAGCATGCTGGGTGCATTGTGTAAATAAAACCAAATGAAATTGACTTGTGCTGGGGTTCTGTTGGTTTGTTCCGACCAGTCAGTGAGTGATGGTTAGTGACAGAGCTGTCCCACCAGCACCACAACTGATCACCAAGAGCAAATCAACACTCAGTCAGATTTCTGCAGCAAGTCGTCATGACCCATAGTTATGTTTTGTTGTTAGGTGACATCTAGTGGCTGTAGTGATTACAACAGAAGCAACAGGAATGTATTTTGTTGTGGATTCGTTTTAAAATGTAAATCATCTTCATCCAAACAACTGGTCACTCAGTCTCAGAAACCACCAGCATCCAGGCTGTCACACCTTAAAACATACATGACTCAACTGTGCAGTCGGTTCATCACAAAATATCACAAACTAGAAACAGCAGAGGCAATTGTAGTGTTAGAAAGCATTAACTTAACCATTGATACACCCACAGTGTCTATACCATCATGTCCAAATGTCTCTGTTCCCATCTGTCCAGACTCAAACACAACAAGAGTTGTCATACTAAAACAAGGCCAGGGTTCAGAGACTCCACAGTACTGTGGGAGCTAAAAGGGAGATGTAGGAAAACAGATGCTGTTAGTTAGAGTTAAGCCATACCACAGCGTAGACGTTGGACATTCTTGCTGTCGCCACAGGTGATGATTCTTTCTGAGGAAACATCTAAAAACACAAATGAGAAAGCATGAGTAAAACTGTGTTGGAGACATATGTGAGAATATGTAAGTCTCTTTTTATATTTACCTGTCATCATGACCAAAAAGGTCGCTGCAAGCACTGAAAAAGAAAACTCACTGTCAAACAGAGCTCCTGTGTACCACAAATAAAACCTCAACATCACCTCAAACCTTTAAAAAGCCAATCAAAGAAGTCTTTAGAAGTTATAAAACACCTCACATTTCTCCTGGGCTTTATTTGAAGTGTATATTTTTTCATTTTAAGAACCAAAATCCATCTCAGTGTAGTTTTCCATCTCCTCTCTAAGCATATCTCTGGAGTTCTAGTAACAAAAACTCAGTTGTGTCTATGATATTTTAATACACACTAATGAAAATCAGAATATAGCACCAGGTTAAGTTAAGCCTGGGTGTTAGCCTGGCTGGAAGCAGGCTAGTTGCACAGGATAAATCCATTGGTGGACAGTAATGGAGTAAATTTACTTGAGTACTGTACTTAAGTACATATCCAGAGGATTTGTACTTTACTTCAGCATTAGATTTCTTTGGTACTTATTACTCTTACTTGAATACATTTCCAAGACAAATATTTTTACTTTTACTGAAGTTAATTTCTAGGAAGGCTGAAAAGTACTCGTTACTTTCAGGTCTTCTCTTTCTTTTCTTTTTCTTTTTTCTAAAATCCTATTGGACACAAGCTGTGTTTGTCAAAGAAGGAAACCCTAACCCCTAAAAGCAGCACATCAGTGCAGCTGCTTTCAAAGAGTTCATTCTCAGAAACAAGAGTTAAAAGCTCCTTACATTCATTTAGAAAAAAATATAGTTATTCATTGATGTGAAAAATAAGAATTTTACTCTTACTTATACTTTTACTTAAAGTAAATTTAAAAGCATGTACTTTTGGATACTTAAGTACCTTTAAAAACAAGTAGCCTACTTTTTTACTCTTAATCGAGTAACGTGTCGACTGAGCTACTTTTACTTGTAACGGAGTAAATTTTGACCAGTAGTATTAGTGCTCTTACTCAAGTACTGGGGTCGAGTACTCTGTCCATCTCTGGATAAATCTCCATGGTAACATACATTACTCTGCTTTTGTGCAAGCAAGTCCTAGTTAAAAAATCTGATCAGAATCAGTTGTATACTCACACAGTGTGGGGCTGAGTCTGAGCATGGTTTCAGCAGCAGGTGAACAGCCGAACTGAATGTAGCTGATGGACACACCTCTATTTATACTGCTGGACTGAGATGTCTACGTGTCTCACATTTGGGAAAACAATGACCCAGATGGTTCTAAGTTGCTGATTGGTCCAATATGATCAGGAGAAGTTCTGTGTTTTCTGTGACTAGCATCCAGCTCAGTCAAGGTCAAGGTCAAGGTCATGTTTATTTATAGAGCACCTTATAAAGAACCTAGTTTGACCAAGATGCTTTACATAAAACAAATAACAATAACATATGGTACACTAGACAGGATAGGTTAAAGGGTTAATTTTCTTCTCACTTGCACCTTCCCTGAATAATACCTGGGCAGGACGTGACACAGCATCATCTGAAGAACTGGTGTGCTTTAACTCAAAATGTAACACTAGAAATGATAAATCAGTTTCTTGGAAATGATGAATTGATGGAGAGAGAGAATCACTTTTTTGAGCACACCCCTAGTGAGCACTTTGGGGCCTCTAACATCCTGGGGCCCCAAACACTACTATGCTGTATGGATGTTTTCCTCCTCGATTACAAAGCATTTCTGGTGCAATGAAAATGTGCTCTAATAGAACAGCTCAACCCTCAGCAACGTGCCATTGTCCAGTCACTGGAGCTTGTTCAACTTTTGACTTTTAACTTGAATTCACTGGCAGACCAATATTGCCGTGCCACTTTTTGATGACTGTTGGTCTTTGGTTGTTTTTTTCCAATCTCCTGCTGAACTTTGTGGTATGCCTGAAATGAGGGGAAGCGATGGCTCTGTGGTTCCAACGCTAAATAGAACAAACATTTTGTGAAAACTAAATTTGAACTCTGACACTTTCTTGTGCCGTCTTTGCACATGCAAATACATGTTTGTCTTGTAGGCCTGGCTTTTCTTCAAACAAAATCATCAAACCTCAGGCCTGTTATCATTTGATGTATCAAAGCATTTTGAAGCTAAGGATTAAATTGACTTAAGAGGTGACTCTAAACAAGTGAAATCAACTCAAATGTTTAATTC
The DNA here is from genome assembly GCF_905171665.1 of Trachurus trachurus. NCBI lineage: Eukaryota > Metazoa > Chordata > Actinopteri > Carangiformes > Carangidae > Trachurus > Trachurus trachurus. Next base: position 24,284,197 of record NC_139900.1, read on the forward strand.
TGGGATGAATGCAAAGATTCTATGAGTTTAGTAGGCTAACTGGAGAATATCAAAATTAGTAAGTAATAAACAATTAATTATTACATAAAGTAATAGGACTTGATAAACATTAAATTCAGCAAGATTTGCTTTCACACAACATTAACAAATCAGCAAAAGATTCACAAGTGTTTATTTGATCAAAGTGACCAAATAAACGTGAAACTAAAAATGAAACTACAAAACATGAATCTAACCCAAACACTGTGTACAGGTCTATTTTATATACAGAGTATAGAATGTAAGGAAAGTATTCAGACTCCCTTCAACTTTTCACCATTTGTTACGTTATGTTGTTTGAATGTTAAAATCAATACAATTATTTTTCCCTCTCATTAATCTACACTCACCATACCATCATGACAGCACAAACCCAGAATTTTAGAATTTTTTGCAAAATTAATTAAAAAAGAAAAACTGAAATATTAGCTGAACATAAGTATTCAGACCCTTTGCTGTGACACTCCTGTAGGTCATTCAGGTGCCGTCAATTTCATTCATTTTTGAGATGGTTCTATACCTATATCAGTCCAGCTGTGTTGAATTAAATAGTTTGGACGAAAGCCGGTGCATATTCTCATTTGTCCAGGTCATAGTATTTCAAAGGAGGTTAAATCGAAAGCAACTGGACTTAGTTATTTGTCTAGGAAGACGTGATGTTCAATGTACAATGTTCAAATCCTAGACAGAGAGGACAGATGGTTTGAAAGAGGAGTTAAAGAAGCCATTTTTGTAAAAGTAGAAAAACCTTCCCTCAACAGGGGAGGAGGTCTGAGACACCACCTATCGCCAATTTACAATGCTGCCCTTTCATCCCTTCCCAGGAGATTCAACCATCTAGCCTCAAAGAACAACCACTGTTCACAAGTGGCAAGTGACTCCAACGACTGCCGTTAGAACACAATAGGGCACTAACGAAGTCGAAACCAACTTCCCACCAACGACTGTCACTCCAACGACTGTCGTTGGCACTTGGAGCACAAAAGGGAACCAGTGACATCATCACTTGTGAACGCCCACACAAGAGGTTAAATAGTGAGTCTCCACACCAGATAGTTGGACCAGTCCCAGCCTGGTCAGCTGCGTACATGAACTGATGAAGCCTCTTGGATGAGAGGTGAAACGTCTTCCTAGACAAATAACTAAGTCCAGTTGCTTTCGATTTAACCTCCTTTGAAAAAAAAAAAAAAAATAGTTTGGACATGACTTGGAAAGCACACACATGTCTAAACAAGGCCTTAGTACATATCAGAGCAAAATGAGATCCACGAGGTTGAAGGAACTGCTCCAAGAGCCAGACAGAATTGTAGCAAAGCACAGATCTGGGCAATTGGGCTACAACAAATTCTGCTGCACTTACTGTTTCTAAGAGCACAGTGGCCTCCATCATTCTTACATGGAAGAAATTTGGGTCAACCGCAGGACTCTTCGAGCTGCAGCCGACCAGACCAACTGAACAGTTGGAGAAGAGCCTTGGAAAGGTAATCAAGAACCAAGAACCAGGTCAACCATCACTGCAGCCCTCCACCAATCTGGGCTGTATGACTGAGTGGCCCGTTAACATAAAGCTGCAACATGAAAAATGATGAAAAGGGCATCTGAGTACTTTCTGTACCCACTCTATATAGAACAGAGTGTAGAGTGTAATAGACCTGTATATGTATGTACAGTATGTATAACATCGGTGATGCAAAGCATGTGTTCAAGGCAACTGTCTGTCGGGCTGTGAGAAACGTCACTGAAACATCTAATATACTGCACATGGTTGTAGTTTTTACAGGTGAGAGCACTTTACCAGAGTAGCAGGTAACAGTCTAGTAATGTAGAATAGAATAGAACAGTCTTTATTGTCATTGCACACAATTGGACCCCCCCCCCCCCCCCCCCCCAGTGCACTTAAAACTGTTTAAAAACAACAACACTACGCCTATTGATATTAAATAAATTAGGTGGGGCAGGTTAAACAACATTGTGACTGCTTGTCATGAATTTATATAACTCCTGTTTGATCTATAGCTTGTGTTTATATTTCATCTCTAGTTGCTGCCAAGTTCATTTTGTGCCTGTTGAGTTGTACCTGCATGCACAAACACACGCAGAATAAATGTTCATTAACTGGAACACTTGAGATATAATGAATTAAACTCACGTATTAAGTGAGAAATGATGGGTCAGGGGCTGATTAACTCAGAGTTGATTGAACCAGTTGTTATCACCTGAAACGGAAAAATCTGAGTTCAGGGTTAGTCAATTCAGAGATAAGGTTTAACGCTGAGTTTATCAACCCTGCTTTCTGAAACAGGGCCCAGATTTCCTCACCAGGATGAATTAGTCAGAGGTTGGGGAAAAAAAGGTCAAAACTCACAAAACACAATTTTGAAGCCATTGAACTCAGGCCTTGTTCACGTGGTTTCCCAAAATGATTGTTCACATGGGTTGTGTCATGCAACAGTCTTATAAGACTGCTACAATCGCACAGGGATTGGAGTTTCTTGCTTTAAAATGGGCCATGACCGAAAAATTTCGCGAGTACCTTTTGGGGCACCGGTGCATGGTTTTCACGGATCCCTTGAGTTATCTAGTCAGCCAAGCTAGGCGCAGCTGAACATCGCTGGGCTGCCCAACTTGCAGCATTTGACTTTGAGATCAAGTATCGATCCGGTCGCAGCAATAAGAACACTGATGCCACTGATACCTAGAGTTGGACACACGTAACCAGGTGAATACCACTATGTATTTAAAGGTTCGAAGGCACTGCACACTTAAAGGTTCGAAGGCACTGCACACTTCTAGAGCAAACATTAAATTCTAAGACACCATGGAAAGGTGGATGGTCACAACTATCAAGATATAAGAGCAACAAAACCAAAACAAAAAGTGGAGGCACTAATTATAGGGATCTCTGGGAGAAGAGAACAGTGGCTGCCCTGCCGACGTGTGTCGCCAGTTCAGCCTATAAAACAGAATCAATACATTACAGGAAATTCGACAGTATTATTAAAACTGACCCAGATGATACCCATGCCCAGTCTCTCGTACCTTCTTTGAGCTAAGGTGTAGCGCATCCAGGTAATATACAGCAGATAGACTGGGACAGCTAATGCTGGTTGTCATAAAGTGCTGATGATTATCATCTACAAATATAACAGGAAATACAAAGTCAAATAAACCACAGAATGTACAGCAGCAGACAGGTGACAACACCATATTAGGTGGACATATTATTAGTGGCTCCCACCTTAAACTGCTACGAGGTAAGGCCTACAGGTACGAGGTACAATGCAGTTTAACCCTCATGGCACCAACAGACACACTAAAAATGCAATGAGAGGTAAGTAATCTAAACTCAACATAAAACACGAGCATATAGACCCAGAAAATGTTTGTACCTCTTTTCTTCTCAGACCTACGACGCCGGCAACAGGAGCATGGACGAGGGTGAGCTACGAGAACAAACGTGGACTTGCAAAGTCCCGCGAGATCCTAGTCTCATGTACTGTGAGGCTGCTGTTGCTAGGTTCCCCACCTGGTGACCTGGGTCCTAGCGTCCCATATGTTACATCAAGGTGGTTTCCAAAATGTTCTGGTGATAACTAGGGGTGTAACGGTATATGTATTCGTCCCGTGCCGTCACGGTACGGGGGTCACGGTTCGGTGCACACAGTCACACGACGAATACGTCTGGGTGAATATTTAAAAAAAAAAAAAAGTCGAGTCCTCACTCCAACCCAGGTGGCGGTAATGAGCCTCGAAGCTGCCACAACCGTCATAACAGACGAAGAAGAGAAGTGATGAGTGTGAAGTTAGAGGAGCTGCCTGCCTCTTCACAGTGTGGCTTCTCAATGAAACACAACATCGGCGGCGACGGCTCGCGACCATAGCAGCTCGCGACTGGACCACCGGATAAAGTCCGTCGGCGCTATATCACGGATGCGCGGTGCGTCGCCAGAAACGCATCAAACACGTAGCGCATGTTCAACCCGATATGTCAATCACTGGTGCAAAGAAATAGACAAGTTGTGTGCAACAACTTATTCCGCTGCTTTTAAGCCCCTTGACATAAACACAGACGGGTAAGGAAAAAGGGAGACCGCACACTATCAGACATGGAGGGCTGACGCCCAAAACGTGTGACATTAAACTGTCACGGGAGCTTTTAACTAATGTGCGGTCTCCTTTCTTCCTTACCTGTGTCTTTCTTGGTGGTCCAGCACCTAAACATCTGTTTTATTAACACAGACAGGACCAGAAACATCACCAAAGCAACTGGCATCTAGTCTAATCTAATTTTTTTAATAATAATATTAATTTAATAATTCGAATAATAGTTGACAGTTGTCAAGTGCAAGTTTTTTTTCCCTCTAGAATTAATAAATGGCATTATAACACTCCTAATGCACTTGTTTTATTTTATATTATATATATATTTTTTTTAACTTTTAAAATACAAGACAGATTTTAGTTTTACATTCAATTAGTGTCTGTTGTACCGAAACCGTACCGAACCGTGACCCCCAAACCGAGGTACGTACCGAACCGTGACTTTTGTGTACCGTTACACCCCTAGTGATAACTGATGTATTCAGCAAGTACACGGTTGCCGTCCCAACTCGGGATCAGAGGGCATCCACTGTTACCCAGGTTCTGCTGAATGAGTGGTTCTTCAGGTTTGGCGTCCCGGGCCGCATTCACTCCGATCAGGGCAGGAGTTTCGAGAGCGCATTGATCCAACAGCTCTGTCACTTGTATGGGGTCAGCAAGTCACGTACTACTCCGTACCATCCTGCTGGCAATGGGCAGTGCGAGCGGTTTAATAGAACGCTCCACAACGTCTTGCGCACCTTACCAGCGTCACGGAAACGTGACTGGGTTTCTTGTCTTCCCCATGTACTCTTTTGTTACAATACCACCCCCCATCAGGGAGAGTCAACATTTCTTTTGATGTTTGGTTGTGAACCCCGGCTTCCCGTCGATTTTCTCCTGTCCTCTCCTTCTCGTGTCCAGGACCCAGTGCCGGGGGAGGTTCAGGACTGGCTGGTCGAGCACCAGGCCAGACTTGAGGTGGCTTTTGGCAATGCTCGGGAACAATTGCTGGTGGCTATGGAACGTCGTAAAGAACGTCATGATCAAGGGGTACGTGATGCCCCGCTGCAAGTGGGCCAGTTGGTTTATCTTCGTGACCATAGCGCTAGGGGTCGCCACAAGATCCAGGACATCTGGGGCTCTGTTGTTTACCAGGTCCTGAGAGCTCCTTCTGGTGGTGGGCCTGTTTATACCATCGCCCCAGTGGACAACTTGCAGAAGACCAGGAACGTGCACCGTGACCAGCTCAAGGCCCAGGTCGGGCCCGAACCGGTTCCTCTTTTCCATCCGTCTTCCCCTCCAGCAACCTCCGAAGCTTCGGATGATTCTCTTGGTGGGGATCTATGGGTCCTGGTTCCTGGCACCCCAGCACCAATGGCCTCTGTGGCCTCAGGGTTGTCCAGATCCACAAGGCCCAATGGGGTAGCCTTGGTGGACAGTTGGCCAGTTCCTGAGACCCCTGCAGCAGCTCCCTCTTCTCAGAGGCATCCATCCACCACTGCACCATCAGTTCCACGTCGTACTAGGGGTACGACGATATGACGATATTAGATCGTGAAGTGATTAGAGCATGTAGACGATCTGCCAAAGTGCAGAGATCGTAGGATCGTCTAGGGCACATTCTATAAATTGCAGTTCTGTGCTGATGCACAGACGCACCAGACGCAGCCCCGGCGTCAGGGGGTCAATTAGGGGGGCAGTGCCCCCCCGCCCGTGCCTTCTTGCCCCCCCATTGGCTGTCAGTGGAGCAATGATTTTTTTTTCCTGCAGATTTTTTTTGGGGGAGGAGTCATAATTTGTTTTGCAACATCTTCATGCAAATGCTGCACACTGTGGACATTGTAAACTGTGAATGTTGGTCCATAGAAGTCCTCACTGTTATCGACAAAGTGCTTCAGGAGGTTGGCAGCATAATCTAGGTATGCCTCTCTCTTTTTTGCATCTGACTCCAGAAGGATTGACATGCCCACAGTCAATGACAAGAAATGTTCATAAAAGGCGTCCGAAAGTATGTCCCTGAGAACTACCGGCCCTGTGTACAACAGGAACTGGCGGAACTCTGTTGCTTTCCAGCGATCCATTTCCTGTAATGACCGGGGTTGCCTTGCAAACTCCGTTGGCATGGCACCCTGCAGCATTTTCATGCGAGTAGATATTTCTTCCCTCAGTTGGGGTGCCAGTCTGCAATTGGCAGGTCCACGGAGTAGATAGGTAAGCAGTCTTTTCACCACTCCCAGACAAATGAGGTGCATGTAGTCTAGTGCAAATTGCTGAATGCACAGGATTCCAGCACTGCTGAGGGGGGAATTTCTTTTTTTGATGGCCTGCATAGTGGACCTGGGGCCGTATTCACAAAGCCTTTTATCTTACCGCTAGGAGTGCTCCTAACTCGCACTAAAAGTTTTTACGTAGGAGTTTTTTCTTAAAAGCTATTCACAAAGCCGCTGAGACCTAAGGATAAATCACTAAGAGCAGAGTAAGACTGACGCCCCTGGTGACGCCCCGTTGCTATGGATTACGTCAATTCTCGTGCACAAATTCGAGGCGCTCAACACGGTGATTGGTTGTTGAGTGCCGGCGGCGCCCCCCCTCTACTCCCCTCCCCTCCCTCCTCCTTCTCCTCCTCCTCGCCGCCACCCGCTCTGCTCCACTTTTTTTTTTTTTTTTTTGCCGTCAGGTCCAACGGGGCTTTTTAGATTGCTTCGAGTCCAAACCACTCTCTCTGCTGCCAAGTTGGGCTCTGAACTTTCTGTCTTTCTCTCTGGAATCTGCATCTTTCTGCTACAGTTTTTGTCGCGTGTCACTTTCACTTTCAGCAGTGAGTGACGCTGTGCAACTGCAACTCCTATGAGGGTCAGTGCGTCCACTCGCAAAGCAGCCGCTGGTTTTTTTTTCTTCCCACATTTTAATATTAATTTTCACATTCGTTGACAGCCCTAATATTATATGGTGATCATAATAATGATGAGAAAAGAAAATGCATTACCCACATTTGTGGCCTATAGCAGAATTCGATCCCAGACTGAAAACAAGTTTAGTTTACTGAAGGAGCTGCCCTATCACGTGAGCTATTAATACTAACAGATTTTTGTGTCTAGCGCACCCACCAAGTTTAAAAAAATATTTTTGGCTCACATCAGCATGACTGCATCGCAGCGGTCGCAGTTACCTCGGTCCGACCGTTGTGACGCCAATATTGGACAGTCCGTCACCGTCACTACTCCCGTTTTATAGCGAAAATGTTGTAGATGACAAAAAAAACAAAAAAACACCGACAAAAAGGCACTTTGGGCATCAAAGGGCAAAGGGGCAGGTGCTCCAGCACCCCCCTCTGCAGCAATTCGCAGTCCTCCATACATTTGCCTGGCTGCAGCCATTTGCGATTCTTTGTGAATAGGTCTTACTGAGTTAGGAGTCCTCACGAGGACTTTTAAGCTCTCCCAGACTTAGGAGCTACTTTTAGGCCTAAAATACTTTGTGAATTACTCTTAATTTAAAAAACTAGGAGTCCTAAATTTAAGACTGACACGCCCACTTTTTTTAGGAGTTGCTCCTAAACTCGGCCCTTATGAGCTACCCCAGCAAACATTTTTTGGTTGAAAAGACGTTTAAAAAACGTTTATGCCGACCGTTGAAAAGACGTTCAGAATTGGTTCAAAAGTGAAAGTTTTTTCAACGGCTATTTGTGGACGTCTATTCAACGTTCACGTATAAACCATATTTCACCAGGAAATGCTATATTTAATTTTGTCTCCTTATTTAGTGTGCATACACAGTATATTGTTATGGTGGATCATAACTAGTAAATTTTGTCTAAATTTCTCATTTGAAAGCACTATTGCAAAAGACGTTTAAATGTGGTCTAAATATGAACGTTCATTAAACGTCTACATATAGCCGGTGAAAAAACTTTCACTTTTCAACCAATTTTGAACGAGTTTTCAACATAGACGTTTAAAAAACGTCTATTAAACGTAAAAATGCTCACTATATAGGCTACTCAATATATAGTTGCTGACTATAGGATACCAATTCAACCACCAGCCTATCTACTTTGTCAACAGTTTACAGTAAGGACAAAGGCTACAATAAACTTGAATTTATTCAAATATTGAAAATCAACAGTGTTAAATACAGACACATTTATGAAATATGCCAATACAGTACAACAATAACAATCAGACATGGGGGATTTTTCTAGAAAACAGTAGCAATATTTGAGGGAAAAAAGAGTCACAAAATATACAGAAAGTCTTCTTGAGCAAATAACACATTAAAGTCCTTCAAGTAATCTTACTTGAGACAGTAACAGTGTCAGGAAACACACATTTAAATTGTTAGGCTACACAATACAGTTACTCATTTTCTATTTAAAATACTGTATTTTAAATATTTAACTATTCCATTACTCCCCAACCCTGCAAACAATAAAAGAAAATCTTCTCTAAATAAAATTGTTTAGAACAAAGGTTGTGGAATGCAGGGCTGGATCAAAACCACCACCACCAGTCCTCCCTGCAGCCTGTTTCAGGTGGTCTGCCATGGCGCTGTTGACATTTGCCTGTGGGGCTGAGATTCAACCTCATGACAGCATCTAAAATATTAGGGAAAGAGTATAGAAATTATGAGATGCAAGGATTTCACTGTGCAACCACTCAGTAATATAGACAAACTTTATTATTAGCAAAAATTACCTTTAATCACAGAGTACACCACAGTTTCCCTCAAGGCCCTTTTTTGTTGTTGTTTTTCCCCTTTACTTTTACTTGCATACAGTAGCCCATTTCAGTAGGGTGTGCCCTTTTCCCACTGGTCATACTTTCTCTATATGTTGTTGTAGTAGGACAAACAACAAAGTTTTGGGCCATTTTTTTTAAATCATCACAATCCCTCATTCACTCCCTCCCCTAGCTTGCAGCCCCCTCGCTTTCAGCTGTGTATTTTAAATGTTAAGTTAAAATGGCCTGAATATTAAATTTAGAAGGCTACGTCGACAGTCCAATTGTGGAATTACATGCAATAGCGAACCAACATTATAAACACACGCCTTAAAGTAGTCGGGCAGAAAGTTTTGTCAAGGCCGCAAGCATGAAAACGTTACAAGCTACCATGCTAACCTTACTGCTAAGTTAGCATGCCCAAACGAGCGGCCTCGTCCGCATCGTTAGCAGCGTAAAATGAAACAAATGGTGTCATAATTTCTTGTTGGAACATAGGAAATACTGTACAGTAGTGCATGCACTTACCAAAAATGCTGTATTTGACGACTCAGGCAGCATGAGTAGGACCGACTCGTTCGCCGCACTCCTGCTCGCTCGGTGCAGCAGCCGGTTATGGTCAAGGTGTCGGTGTGTTGGTGGGTCAAAGTGTTCGCGCATGCGCGTTACAGCAGTACACGGCATCCTCTAATTTTACATAAATTCATTAAAATATCACCATTGCGATGTACTGGAAGCTTTCTATTAACAGCACAAAGCTCATATATGTCCATATTTGTGATATTTTATGAAACATTTAATGCGTTTGTGGCCGGAGCACGGCTCACTCCTCCTCACAGTGGGGCGCTGTGTTGTTCTGGTGCACTGATTTATGGGCGGGGAATACACCTCTATATAGGAGTCTGGTTTTACCTGGCGCGCGCTCTCTTCCCGTTCCGCTCGTCCGTGGTGGTGGCTGTGGCCTGGTGTAGCGGAGCTGGGGTTGGCGTTGTGAAGCCACGTGGCTGCATCGGCAGTGAAGCGTCTCTGGCGTGTTGCCAGGAGAGGCACGCTGTTTCCCTAAGCGCACAGGTAAGGCACACTGATGCGCACCGCTGCTTTCTCTTCCACTCATCTCCCGACTGTTTGTTGATCTGATTATTTCTGCTGCAGTGTGGCGTGCTGCTGGTGTTGGTATTGGTGAAGCCGTTTGGCTGTGCCGGCATTGGAGTGTCTCTGGCGTGGTGCCAGAGAAAGACGCACGTTCCCTCTTTCAGCGTACGGGTAAGGCGCGTCAGAACACACCGCTGCTTTCTCTTTTCATTCACGTGCCGATTGTTCTGTGACATGGTTGTTTCTGCTGCAGTGTGGCGGACTGCTGGGGCTACGGGGCTGGTTCGCCCTGCTGGAAGCCTTTCGGTGGTTGCTCTGTCTTCACGTGGTAAGTTGGCGTTGTCCGCCCCTCGTTTCAGTCTGTTCCGCCGCTCCCAGCTGATTGTACTGTCCTGCTCTGTTGTCCTAGACTACGCCTCCCGGTGCTCCGTAATGCCCTGCTGGTGAGGCCCAAAAACTGTTAAAGCCACCATCTTCTGGACCCGCTGCTGTTTTGGCTCACTGGAATTGCTCTGACTCCTCGGCTCTCCTGAGCTACGACGGAGTGATTGATACGCTCCTCACGGAGCTGGTGTCAGGGCTTGATTGTTGCTTTAGGAATTTGTTTAGTTTATTCATTATTGTGAAAAGATTTATTTTGTAGTTATTTGTTTATTTCGTTTGGCGAGCATCATTTATTCTTTTGTTTATTTTGTTTGATGAACATTTGTTTACTTTGGTTTGATTTGTTTTCTTATTTACTTAAAATACATTGTGTGTGTGTGTGTGTGTGTGTGTGTGCGTGCGTGAGAGAGAGAGGTTGGTGACACGAGCGCTGCATTAACTGGGAGGCTGGTTTATAATTTTGTTTCTTTTCTTTGTGGACAGGTGCTGAGGGCCAAGGCGGCGACCCAATCCCTGGTGGTGGTCTTTTCTTCACGAACCCCCTTGTGTGTGTGTGTGTGTGGTGCCACGGGTGTTTTTGGTTAGTTACTCCTCCCCTTGATTTGATTTTGGGCCGCCGTAGCGACCCCAGTTCTGTCCACTCCTGCCTCCATGCCCCCAGTCCAAGTAAAATGCAGCCAGTTTTGATGTGACCTGTTGTTGATAATTGCAAATAAAATATTTTTGTACTTTTCTAATCCGTCTCTGCCCGTGGTATTGAACCTGTGAGGACCTTATATACGAGAGAACGTATTAACTATTTTCCTTTAAGAATATCTATAACTATCTCCTGGGGCGAAACTCCCCAGGTGGCGTTGTTGGTACATTTTTCCACCCTCCACTTGCCACAAACTGAAATTACGTTTTGTTTAGACGTAATTTCGCCTCCCTCATTTAGAGAAAAAACATCAATCTAATCAATACAATCTCTTTTGAGAGCTACAACGGAAATGATTATCAACTAAAATTAAACAAATATGTGTTTTGCGCAACGTTGATGTTGTAACCGCTTTTTAGACGGTTGAAAAGAGGTTGAAAAACGTTCAAACCTTATATCAACCTGGTTTCAACCGGAAATCAACGTTGAAATTACGGTTTGTGTTTGCTGGGACTTTTAACCTTAAGATTCTTTGTGAATACGGCCCCTGATCAAAATCCTCATCTGACCTGGACTCAAATGTGTCTTTTGATGGGTAAGTTACCCTTCTCTGGACACTGACAGTGGGTGCCACACACCGCTCACACCCTTGCAGTCCATTGTGTCCAATATGCACTTCAGGAATGCTCTGGCAGGAGCATCACACACAAAGGCCTTAATTTTGACCTTGTGCAAGCTGCCTTGATGAAGGACACCATTTTGGGTGAGAGCCTTGATTTCCTCAACCAGGTCCTGCACATAGTCCTCGACTGCATTGGGCTATTCTGTTGCACAAAATAGTGCAACCAGGAATGGCTCTGAATTTTGAATTGATGCCAATATGGGCCAAAATTGCAATTTAGAAGACTTGAAAATTGGAACCCCGTCAACATTTAACATTACTTCAATGTCTCCTCTAAAATTTGGGGAACGAGTAATGTGTTGCAAGATGCCAGTCTCTAAACCAAAATATACATACTTTCCATTGCCCCTTTCTTCACAAGTAACTGTACGTGGGGTGGAAAGCAGTGTGCGGGCATCCATGGGGAGGTGAGACCCATGTTTCCTGAGAACACCCAGAAGTGAATTTAAACTTTTATGTGTTTGTTTGGTTTCTGTGGCCCAATGAGCTAAGTCTTCAGCTAAATTTGGAGCTTCTTCTTCAGAATCAGATTCTGCATCAACAAGCTGTGGTTCAGAGTCACTGGAATCCGGATACTCAACATATCCAAAGTCAGCCCCATCATCATAAGATTCCTCTTCTGCAGAGGCAGCCAAATCCTCATCTGTTGGCAAGACAGTATGTGTAGAACACCCCTCTAGTGGAGATGAGTCCAATTGTGCATGTGCAGAAGTGTCAGAACCCTCATTGGTTGATGTGTCAGTTCCCTCATGTGCAAAAGTTTGTTGTTTTGAGTTCACGATGGCTTACTGCAATGTAAAATTAAGCCAAGTTACATGAGAGTTTAATAAATCACATGTGTTAAATCTGTAAAACTTACCTTTTTTGCTGTGACCCTGGTCTGTTTGCTTTTACCTTCTTGTCAATTGTCAATGATGGACACCTGTTAATACAAATATTACAAGAAATATCATCAATGAGGAAACAGTGCATGTCAAGGTTCTGAGAAATATCTGTGCATGAATTGCAGCCACTGTACAGCCACACTAGCTGTCCAGGATATTAGCGAGTGCTAGCACGTGTCTTTTTGTCTCAGCAGCAGCACCGCAAAGAAAAATAAATACAGCCTGATTGTGTGTGCTTCAATCGTACTGTTTTTCATTTCTTTTGCGGTGCTAACAACTGCTGCTGTCCGGGGCTAGAGAGGCTAACACAGTTAAACTTGAGAGGAGGGAACTAGTTGTAATGTTTTTGTTTACAAACTGCAACAAACTCCAGCCTGGCAGAAAGTTTTGTATTAGGCTATAAGCTAGCATGCTAACCTTACTGCTAAGTTAGCATGCCCGAACGAGCAGCCTCGCCCGCATCGTGAGTCAGCAGCATAAAATGAAACAAATTGTGTTTTGTTTGAGCATACGAAATACTGCACAGTAGTACATGCACTCACCAAAAATGCTGACTTGCAGACTCAGTGGCAGCGTGGCAAGGACCGTCTCCTGTCGACCATTCTTCTTCTCCTTCTTCTTTTTTCGTTTTATGGCGGTTGGCATCCAGCTTTTTGGTGCATTACCGCCACCTTCTGTCGAGTGTAAAGCCAGACAGACGCACAGACTCACTTTGTTCTCAGCCTAAGTGTTTGCGCATGCGCATTACAGCAGTACACGCCATCCTCTATTTTTACAGAAATTCATTAAAATATCACCATTGCGATGTACTGGAAGCTTTCTATAGACCTTTTCAGAGAGTATAAACAAAGACAGGTGTGGCTCATTAGAAAACGCTCTGGTACACTAAATGGAATGGAGCCTTAATTAGTATCCTTGGTAACACCTGTAAAATACTCTCTGAAAAGGTCTATTAACAGCACAAAGCTCATACATGTCCATATTTATGATATTTTATGAAACATTAAAGGCGTTGAAATTACGTTTTGTTTAGACGTAATTTCGCCTCCCTCATTTAGAGAAAAAAGGTCAATCTAATCAATGCACTCTCTTTTGAGAGCTACAACTGACCTAACTATCAACCGAAATTAAACAAATATGTGTTTTTTGACACGTTGATGTTGTAACCGCTTTTTAGATGGTTGAAAAGAGGTTGAAAAACGTTCAAACCTTATATCAACCTGGTTTCAACCGGAAATCAACGTTGAAATTATGGCTTGTGTTTGCTGGGAACAGGCAATATGTCAGAGTTTCACTTTACCGCGTGCTGAGGTGCGCCTCTCTCTCTCTCTCTCTCTCTCTCTCTCTCTCTCTCTCTCACTATGCAGAGATGAACGGAACGAACCAAAATTGTTTTTTTTCTGTCTGAAGCGGTCGGCCATTCTACAGGACCGCTTCAGACAGAGGGGATACAAGGAGGAGTGGATCTCTGGAGCGGAAACCAGGTTTCGTATGACCTCCCAGAATTAATGCCTCAACAAAATAAAAAACAAAAAATCTGAGATTAAGACATCATGTTGCATTCAATATTCACCTGTGGGTAGGGAAATCGAGAAAATCATCAAACAGCACTGGTTCATCCTGGACTCGGATCCCGCATTGAAGGGATGCTTCAAGGACCCTCCTCGAATGATCCATAAAAGACCTCCGAACCTTCATAACATACTGGTGAGAGCAGACCGAACCACCACCCGTCGCCTCACATTTCCTCACCCAAATCCAACCTGGTAACTACAGATGTGGGAACTGCCAACAATGCAATTCCACATACAAAACACACTCCTTTAACCACCCTCACTCTGGAAATAGATTCCCTATTAAGAGCATCATCTCCTGTAAAACTAAAAATGTCATCTACATGCTTCAATGTCCCTGTGGTCTCGCCTACATTGGGAAAACCACAAGGCCTTTAAAAACAAGGATCACAGAGCACAGATGTGCTATCCGAAACCATGACCCGTCCAGTCCAGTTGCAGTTCACTTCACAGAAGCGCGTCACAGCGTTGCCTCATTAAAATATATTGGGATTGAATCAATCAAACTCCCTCGCAGAGGTGGCAATGTTGACACTTTACTCCTTAAGAGAGAACTATACTGGATATACACGTTAGACACCTTAACTCCCAAGGGTCTAAACGAGGACTTTAACATCAGACCTTTTATGTGATCTTTTTGTGAGCTCTTCTTGAGCTTTTTTGTTGGGGGCTTGATGAAGAAATTGAACATTGTGAAAGAGTCTGTGTAATATTTTAATGATGTGTAATATTTAAGATGATTCTCCCCTGATGTATTTACCATTAGGGTCGACTGTGACGGGTCTTGGTATTTGCTATATTTGCTATCTTGTTTCTTGTTTTTTGTTATTTACTATTTGTGATTTGCTATTTTCTATTTGTTTATATTCCATTTTTTGTGTGATAGGTGGTTCTTGAGTTGTTCTGCGTATAATCATTGCAGTAGTCACTTCTCATGTTACATTTATCATGGGGGAATTCTACTGTTTGGATTATATGCATATTTGATCGTCTACATATTATTTTTTGTGGTTGGATTGTTCCTTATCTAGCTCAAGGTTATAAATAATGGAACTTCAAAATATGTTAAATCTTTAAACATGATTGAAATGTTTGGAATATTAATAATGTGATAACCTTGTCCTAGACTTTGAAAATTAGCCATCCTATTACTAGAGGCGCCTCTAATCCAGTAGATCTGTATGACGGCCAGTTGGCCTGATGGGTGTTGGTCTATTTAATTATGATGGAGTGTTTTTGACTGTTTTTGACTATTTCTGTATGTTTTGATTCTGCACAAGAGGGGTTTTGATTAATACATTCCCTTTTACCATGTGACTCACCATGTGACCCTCGGGGGCAGGTTTAAAAGTGGGGCGTCTAATGTTGTATGAGTTAGTCTGATGAAGAGCTATGAGCTCGAAACGTTACTACTATCTCCTGGGGCGAAACTCCCCAGGTGCCGTTACAACTCACCCCCAGCCTTCATCTCGCCACATTAAGTAGTCTTGTCGGGACGGGATCCAGCAGACAAGTGGCTGACTTGGAAGAAGTAATTGCAGACGTTAGGTCTGACAGGTTGATGGGAGAGAAGCTGTCCACACTCAGTCTGGGAGTTGCTTCTGTAGGCACTATAATCTGTGGTCCATTACTGGCAATCCTTGTTCTAATATTCACAATCTTTTCGGTAAAGAAAGTTATATGAACATTATTAATATAGAGTTGTGTAAAAATTTCTCCCATCTAGCAGTGAGGTTGTATATCGCAACCAACTGAGTAGTATTCGTAATGCTGCATTCACATGGAATCAGGCAAACGGGCAACAGCCACTGAAGGGAACGGGAAAAACAAACAAGCGGTCCAAACAGAACGGCACGACGGCAAAACAAAACACACATGAAAATACGTTGTTATGGCGATGTCGTATTGTTGACCTTGCTCAAGTTTTACTGTTCTTCTCTCGTCCACTAAAATAACATCCAGTCTGCCTGATTCCATGTGAATGCAGCTTAACTCTTTCGCGACCACACTAATTGCTCATCATCACATCTCCCTAAAGAAATCATCACAACAAGGAAAAAGTGTTTTTTGAGTGTTTGTTGTGGTTGAAAAAATTGCCCCCATACTTTAGCGTTGTCGCTAGCACCGTCTAGCCATGGTGTAACTCCGGTTTGCCTGCATCAATTTTAGTCGAAAAAGTCAAAAAAAATTGTAGAAAGTGTCTACTGCCGGAAAAAACAACAACAAGAGCAGTAAAAAAAAAAGACCGCTGCACAACGACCACGCGATGATCGATACTGTCGCATGTCGCCATAAGACCCCATCCTGAGAGGGCCAAGTGAGAGGACGGTTCCTGTAGAAGTTCCTACCCCCTCCTTTTACCAGGAACTCCAAGAAAGAATTGCTAGTGTTTCTTTTCTTTTCTGTTGTGGATTCTTAAAGCTAGACTCACAAGGAACTCAGTACTTATAATAACTCTATTATAATAACTGCTGATTACACTAAAATCCAATGGGAAAACACATGCACGTGTGGATGTTTTCAAAGGCTACATGAGGTTGTATTTTGGTTGTACTTTAATTGATAAGGCAGCTGTAGAGAGACAGGAAACTGGGAGACAGAAGGGGAATGACATGCCGCAAAGGGCCACCGGTGGAATCAAGCCGGGTTCACTGCGACGAGGACTGTAGCCTCTGCGCATGGAAAGTAGGGACATTGGGGCAGTCCTCATTTCTCTGAAGGCTGAGAGCCTGAGCAAGTTCCTTTGAAATGTTGTGTTTTCAAACTCCATGCAGTAGCTCCACACCACCTGCTGCCTTGTCTGCTTCAGTTTACAAGGGACTCGCTGTGTCATACCTGACAAAATTATCACCCATTAAATCTGTTACATATAGGCTATAATGTCTCTGTCAAACCAATTGCTCTTAAAGATTGATTCATGATTAAGTGTAATTACTCTATTGTTCTATATGGTTGAATAGAAAATTTGTGGGTAAATATCATTTTACAAAACTGCAAAATCTGCTTGTGAAAATTAGACAGCTTTATCGGGTCCTGCTCACCTCAAAATCACATTTCAAAATAAAATCTAAAAAAAACAATTTTTTCAAACAAGGACCTTGGATTGTGGAACCACGTGGGGTTTGGTTGTGACAGACAACATTTTTTATCCAGTTAATTCTAAAGGTGCCAACCATAGATTCACTCTCTCACTTACTCTTACTCTCTCACAAGCTGACATTTTAATGTAGTGGATTTTATTGCCTCACAAGAGTTGGAAAATTACTGTGTTGGCTTTATTAATATTTTTTGAGGAAATAGGAAGTGACAAGGATAAATAAGTTTGGAAAGACCTTCATGAACTAAACAATGTTGTCGCATGTATTTCTGCCAGAGTTCCGTGACACACCTGACCACTGAGATGCACTGAGATCCACATCTCGGCCATGTAACAGCCGTACACCTCTTAGTTACACACCAGTTGGACATGTGTAGAATTCCTCCGATGGGCCTGGTCCAGGATCCTGATCACTGTCCCAATCACATCAACTGTCTCCTTCAAACCTGTAGAACCAGTGTCTCCGCTCAGAGCTCCTCAGCCTGTCCCTCAGCCTGGGACGGGTCCTTACAGCACACAAGTTAAACGAACTATCAACATCATATTGTTGATACATATGCACTATAGGTACCTGACTACTCACATGCAAAATCTGAGCAGGATCTGAGCTGCCCTTCAGAAGCAAGACAGGTTCATTAGGCCATCATCTGGTGAAATTTACCAAACCTTCCTAGCCATCAGCTGTTTCTGAGTTTATGGGATGCATCACTTTATTCATTGATTTCATCCCTTCTGCTTTTACAAAAGTTACACAACAATCCATTTCATGAATGGGAGACCCTGAAGATAAAAAAAAAACTCTTGCTCTACCTCAACCTCAACACCTGAGGGTCCCTCCTGCTGGACTAATAGAAAGAGAGAGCGGTACAATAATGTGCGATGTTCAGATTAGGTTTATTAGTGTATCGTTTAACAGACAGAGGCAAGAGAGGAAACTTTGAATGAGGCATAGAACTGCATGACAATACAGCTAAATGCAATATCTGATTGCAGTGTAAAAATATACGAAATAGACCCAGATTTAGAAAAAAAAAAGATCATATAATGTGCCTTTCATTTATATCGGCACTAAACATAAAACCTCCACCCTACATTGGAATGTGATCAGCTTCATTGATTTTCTGATTAAAACCCACACTTCTGCTGTTATTGAGCATGCATTGAGGATATTTCCTGATGTCAATGTGTTGTTCAAACAGGTTCTGCAAGAAAACAGAACACATTCATTAAGAATATAAATGTAACTAAATAACTATTGGCACATTATAATCATAATTACTGATAATGATCTCTCTGTCAAAATGTGGCCTCAATAATAACTTACAGTGACAAAGATAACCCACATCCAGGTACTTGTATGTGCCATGACAGGGGTCTCCATACAGTGAGTTGCTCGCTGTGACGATGCAGCTGTTCTTCCCATTACAGCTGTGGATACAGAGTGATGAGATGTGAGTAAATGAAAGTTAACTACCTTAAGATATCAAATCAACAAAGAATGGATAACTGCACCTTTCAGCTACTTTGGTCGTGGGACTTGAACACGCAACATTTTGAATCTCAGCGACAGGACGTTCGAAAGTGCATGTTGTCTCGTCATTACGTCCATAATCAGCACTGTAGACATATATTTCCTGGCCTTCATCTGAGAGGAAGAGGAGGAGAGGTAGATGAAGAACACTGAAATGATGTGATAATGATGTGTATTCATAGAGAAAGTGGTCTTACCACAGGACAGGTGTGCTGAGGAACGCTCACAAACAGCAACGTCATCTGTAACATGAAGCAGATTAGACTTCACTCTACTGAAGGCTCAGTCAGTGAGGTCATGCAGATGTGATACTGACTTGGTTTGATACAGGTGTAGCTGGTCTCCAGGTACTTGTAGATGCCGTAGCAGGGATCAGAGGTTTGGATGACATCTATGTTTACTTCACACACTGTATTGCCATTACACCTACACACACACAAACACAGAAATTAATGCTCCTTTGGCTAATACCAGAGATGGTTCTGTTGTACCCACGGTGCTTAATCTGGATGATTCACAAAGAAGTCTGGTGTATATTGTTTAGTGTTGGGCTTGGTGGAGGTCTGTGCTCCCTGAATGCATATTATGACCTCGGATGGACGTGTAGAGTCGCACAAATTCTAATTCTAATTCTTTATTTAACATGTAGAATCACCATGCAACATGGTCACACTTTACAATTTACAATAAAATAGTGCATGAAGCAAACATAACAAGACAATAAAAGATATGAATTAACCAAACATGTTTAGAAGCATCAAAAAGTAGAGAAAAGAACAACGATGGTCTTATGTCTTGATTTAAAAATGTATACTGAACGAGCTTGTTAAACTTGTGATGGGAGGCTATTCCAAAGAAAATGGGCTCGTTAGTGAATGCTCTGTAGCCAACTGTTATCTTTCTCACAGGAGGAATGGTCAGGAGACCAGCATTGAGTGAACGAAGAGGACGTGCTGGGGTAAAATCAGCTCTGGCCTGTATGGTTAGCCAATGGAGAGAGGCCAGAATGGGTGTTATATGTGTACATTTCCTAGATTCATTCAGTACTCTAGCCGCTGCATTTTGGACGAGCTGGAAAGTCTAGTGGCAGATTTAGGAAGACCGGTGAAAAGGCCAAAATAGTCTGGCAGATACAAAAGAATGGATTAGAGTTTCAGCATCGCAAGGTGATCAAATGGGGAATCTTGGCAATATTCCTGAGATTTAAAGGAGACATATTATGGGAAAATCACTTTTTGAAGGCTCTTTAACATGTATTTTGGTGTTTGTCTTGCCTTTCAGCCCCAAAATGTGAGAATTGACAGAAATCTTCTTTAATGTGCAGGCTCCCTAGGTTGAAATCCATGTGGTTTTATGAGCTGTTCCCTCAGATGTCTTTCAATGATGTAATTTTTGAACTTGGATAATACCACCCCTACCTGGTACTAGTAGAAGGGGCGGGGCAAGCAGTGGTTCATTTGCATTTAAAGGGACAGGCTCTGAAACCAGCCGTTCTGAACAGGGCTGTTTTGAGAGGATGAAGAGAGCTGTGATGTTTGATCCTTGGGGTATTTTGACCAAAGCATGTCACACACATGTCTTTAAGACACCTGGGAACTATTTTATTAGTGTAAAGATAATCTGTAATTTTACCCTCAGATATCTGCAGCTCCAGGTGTCAACATCTGTCTTTTTATCTAAAAGCTGTAGACATTTAGGATGTCTCTGGTGGTTTACCTGCTCCTGAGGAGCTCCAAAGTCCCCTGCAGAGAGCACTTTGTGTCAGTGAGCTGCTCTGGAGGACGTCCTTCGCTGCAGGTCTCTGCGTCAGCTCGTCCATACAGACCCGTCTCCACACTGATCACTCCATGGACTGTTACAGAAAAGAGACAAAGTCTTCACCTTACTCTGTTCTGTGCCATGACATAAAGCATGCTGGGTGCATTGTGTAAATAAAACCAAATGAAATGGACTTGTGCTGGGGTTCTGTTGGTTTGTTCCGACCAGTCAGTGAGTGATGGTTAGTGACAGAGCTGTCCCACCAGCACCACAACTGATCACCAAGAGCAAATCAACACTCAGTCAGATTTCTGCAGCAAGTCATCATGACCCATAGTTATGTTTTGTTGTTAGGTGACATCTAGTGGCTGTAGTGATTACAACAGAAGCAACAGGAATGTATTTTGTTGTGGATTCGTTTTAAAATGTAAATCATCTTCATCCAAACAACTGGTCACTCAGTCTCAGAAACCACCAGCATCCAGGCTGTCACACCTTAAAACATACATGACTCAACTGTGCAGTCGGTTCATCACAAAATATCACAAACTAGAAATAGCAGAGGCAATTGTAGTGTTAGAAAGCATTAACTTAACCATGGAGACACCCACAGTGTATACCATCATGTCCAAATGTCTCTGTTCCCATCTGTCCAGACTCAAACACAACAAGAGTTTTTACTAAAACAAGGCCAGCAGTGTTTTTACGTCTCTGCTTCAGAGTTCAGAGACTCCACAGTACTGTGGGAGCTGAATGGGCGATGTAGAGTTAAGCCATACCACAGCGTAGACGTTGGACATTCTTGCTGTCAGCACAGGTGATGATTCTTTCTGAGGAAACATCTAAAACACAAATGAGAAAGCATGAGTAAAACTGTATTGGAGACATATGTGAGAATATGTAAGTCTCTTTTTACATTTACCTGTCATCATGACCAAAAAGGTCGCTGCAAGCACTGAAAAAGAAAACTCACTGTCAAACCTTTAAAAAGCCATAATTTTTCATTTTAAAAACCAAAATCCACCTCAGTGTAGTTTTCCATCTCCTCTCTCTAGTAATAAAGGTTAAGTTAAGCCTGGGTGTTAGCCTGGCTGGGAGCAGGCTAGCTGCACAGGATAAATCTCCATGGTAACATACGCGCCTCTGCTTTTGTGCAAGCAAGTCCTAGTTTAAATCAGCAGGATAACAGGAAAATCCCGGCTCAATCCACTATATTGTTTTTGCACAACAAAGAACATAGAAATCTGACCAGAATCAGTTGTATACTCACACAGTGTGGGGCTGAGTCTGAGCATGGTTTCAGCAGCAGGTGAACAGCCGAACTGAATGTAGCTGATGGACACACCTCTATTTATACTGCTGGACTGAGATGTCTACGTGTCTCACATTTGGGAAAACAATGACCCAGATGGTTCTAAGTTGCTGATTGGTCCAATATGATCAGGAGGAGTTCTGTGTTTTTCTGTGACTAGCATCCAGCTCAGTCAAGGTCAAGGTCAAGGTCACGTTTATTTATAGAGCACCTTATAAAGAACCTAGTTTGACCAAGATGCTTTACATAAAACAAATAACAATAACATACAATGGTACACTAGACAGGATAGGTTAAAGGGTTAATTTTCTTCTCACTTGCACCTTCCCTGAATAATACCTGGGCAGGACGTGACACAGCATCATCTGAAGAACTGGTGTGCTCTAACTCAAAATGTAACACTAGAAATGATAAATCAGTTTCTTGGAAATGATGAATTGATGGAGAGAGAGAATCTCTTTTTTGAGCACACCCCTAGTGAGCACTTTGGGTACTCTAACAACCTGGGGCCCCAAACACTACTATGCTGTATGAATGTTTTCCTCCTCGATTACAAAGCATTTCTGGTGTAATGAAAATGTGCTCTAATAGAACAGCTCAACCCTCAGCAACGTGTCATTGTCCAGTCACTGGAGTTTGTTCAACTTTTGACTTTTGACTTGAATTCACTTTATTTAATGCAGTTTTTCCTGCTCTTTATCCAGTAGTTCATGGATATTTCAAAGTGGCAGACCAATATTGCCATGCCACTTTTGGATGACTGTTGGTCTTAGGTTGTTTTGTTTCCAATCTCCCAGCTAAACTTTGTGGTATGCCTGAAATGAGGTGAAGCGATGGCTCTGTGGTTTCAACGCTAAATAGAGTCTTTTGAAGAGGAGAGCGCACACCTGTATTGATGAGGTGCTCACAAACAAAAAATGAACAAAGGAAAAAAAGGAATATGGCACACTCCGTAGCTTCAGATGCAATCATGCAAAAATATTTATTCAAGCTTAAAGGGACAACGAGGAGTTTCTCCATCGGCAGAACGAAAAATTCCGGGACAATAAAAAAGTCTTATATTAATGTGGATGAATCTCCGCTACCCACACTTGTTAATGGGCCCATTTTCGATAAATATATCGTTTTGTCTCTATTGTTATTTTGTTATTATTAGTGGTGGTGGAAATGCTGGGCGAGCCGACCAGCGTTCCTTTACTTTCGGTTTCGCGGACGCTGCCCGGCGAGTCATGAGAATAACGCCGCCGAATCGCTGTTTATGGTCGGAACTACGACGGTATCTGATCGTCTTCGAACCTCTGACTTTAATTCCTGATGAATGAAAACATGAGTCTGTCTTGCGCCGGTCAAAGAATTTCACGGTGCGCGCGGAGGCTCATAAATGTAGTGTGAAAACGCTTCGCTTTTCCAAAACTCCTCCTTGTCCCTTTAAAGGGATAGTTTGGGTCTTTTGACATGAATCTATATAGCATCCCCATCAGCAGTTATGTGCATCAACAGTGACTTTCCCCGGACTGTGTCACGTGAGCGGAGTTCCGGCCTGGTTTCGGTGCTGACGAATGTAGTCCGGCTAGTTGGCTGGGGTCACGAAAATAAAGCGTTTTGCTTCTCAAAACAATATGCTTTCAAAAGAGTGATACATTTGCATCACAAAACCGTTGTCCACAAAAAAGTCTGACCTCGCAATCGCTTGGCGCTATTTTATCTCCCTTCGTATCACTGCGCACTGCCGCCTGTAGACGGCTGTGCGCGTTTCCATCAGCTGTTTCACGGAGTTTACTGCTCAGATAGTTCACGTAAACATATCTGACTATGACACAAGTGATGAAGCCATCCCTTGTTTTAGCACAGAGCCAAAGGGAGGGACGCAGTCCGGGGAAAGTCACTGTTGATGCACATAACTGCTGATGGGGATGCCATATAGATTCATGTCAAAAGACCCGAACTATCCCTTTAAAAACCAGGTTTGGTTTTTAAGCTTGAATAAATATTTTTGCATCTGAGACTACGGAGTGTGCCACCTTCCAACGCTAAATAGAACAAACATTTTGTGCAAACTAAATTATAACCCAGACACTTTCTTGTGCCGTCTTTGCACATGCAAATACACGTTTGTCATGTAGGTGTAGCCGATGTCTGGCTCTCTTCTGTTTCTCGGTAAGGACTGCCCCAGGTGGGGTTTGAACCCTGGTCTCCTACACGGCAGGCGACGATGCAAACCGTTTTGCCAAGAGCACAGTGAGTGCTTGGCAGTCTGGTTGGCACATGCTTCATGGGTGAGTGCACCTTCGTTACATGCCTGGCTTTTCTTCAAACAAAATCATCAAACCTCAGGCCTATTATCATTTCATGTATGAAAGCATTTTTAAGCTAAAAATTAAATTTACTTAAGAGGAGACTCTAAACTATTGAAATCAACTCAAATGTTGAATTCTGGGATGAATGCAAGGATTCTATTACTGTAATTCAGCAGCTGTAGAGTATCAAAATTAGTAAGTAGTAATAATTAATTATTACATAAAGTAATAGTATTTGATAAACATTAAATTCAGCTGTGAGCGCCAGATAGCCAATTTAGTAACTCAATCTCATAAAGTATACTAACTATTCATTTTCAACCTTGATTAATAATTAACTCAATAACTATAACCAACAACCCGACACATTTTTTTTGCTGCGTTTATTGTTTCTAAGAGCACAGTGGCCTCCATCATTCTTACATGGAAGAAATTTGGGTCAACCAGGGCTCTTCTTAGAGCTGCAGCCGACCGGACCAACTGAACAGTTGGAGGAGAAGAGCCTTGGTTAGAAAGGTAAATTTGAAGGGGGTCTAAATACTTTCCGTACCCACTGTATACAGTACAGGCCAAAAGTTTGGACACACTCAATGCATTTCCTTTATTTTCATGACTATTTACATTGTAGATTCTCACTGAAATTCCACTAATGAACCCTGACAAGGCACACCTGTGAAGTGAAAACCATTTTCAGGTCAGGTTCACCTCTTGAAGCTCATCAACAGAATGCTAAGAGTGTGCAAAGCAGTAATCAGAGCAAAGGGTGGCTACTTTGAAGAAACTAGAATCGGTGGGGGCAGAGATAGAGGAGGAGGAGGAAGAAGGAGAGGAAGAAGAAAAGAAGAAAGAGAAGACAAAGAAGAAAATACATGTTTTCAGTTATTTCACACTTTTTTGTTAATTCCACATGTGTTCATTCATAGTTTTGGTGCCTTCAGTGAGAATAAAGGAAACACATTGAATGAGAAGATGTGTCCAAACTTTTGGCCTGTACTGTATATGAAACAGAGTGTAGAGTCTGTAGACATGTACATGTATGTATGTAAATATATATAATAACCCTAACCGTAACATCGGTGAAGCAAAGCATGTGTTCATCTGTCGGGCTGTGAGAAACGTCACTGAAACATACATGTTTGTAGTGTTTACAGGTATTCATCAAAGAGCACTTTACCAGAGTAGCAGGTATCAGTCTAGTAATGTTGAATAGAATCGAACAGTCTTCATTGTCATTGCACACAATTGGTGAGGGATCCCCCCCAGTGCACTTAAAACTACTTAAGAACAACAACACTACACCTATTGATATTAAATAATAATTTAAATTAGGTGGGGCAGGTTAAACAACATTGTGACTGCTTGTCATGAATTTATATAACTCCTGTTTGATCTATAGCTTGTGTTTATATTTCATCTCTAGTTGCTGCCAAGTTCATTTTGTGCCTGTTGAGTTGCAGCTGCATGCACAAACACACGCAGAATAAATGTTCATTAACTGGAACACTTGAGATAAAACCTTCTTTTTTTTTCCGATTAGCTATGTGTGCTCTGTGTTTAGCTCAGTTGGTAGAGCACCTGCCCCATGCGTTGAGGCTAGTCCTCACTGCAGGCGGCTCTGGTTCGAATCCCATGTCGAGCAGCTCTATCCTGTGTGTCATTACCCCCCTTTCTGCCTCCCATTTCCTGTCTCTCTCTCAACTCTCCTGTCCATTAAAGTCAAAAAAGCCCCCAAAAATATACTTAAAAAAAAAAAAGAAATCTCACATATTGAGTGAGAAATGATGGGTCAGGGGCTGATTAACTCAGCGTTGATTGAACCAATTGTTATCACCTGTTATGAAACGGAAAACTCTGAGTTTGACGGTTCAGGGTTTGTCAATCCAGAGTTAAGGTTTAACACTGAGTTTATCAACCCTGCTTTCTGAAACAGAGCCCAGATTTCCTCATCAGGGTGAATTGGTCAGAGTTTGAAAGCAAAAGGTCAAAACTCACAAAACACAATTTTGAAGCCATTGAACTCAGGCCTTGTCCACGTGGAAACTGAGGTTTGAAAAATGATCGTACACACGGATTGACTGAAAACAACTCAAAACGCTGTAGTACATACAGTATATTCAGTTGGCATAACATAACAATAACAGGACATTCTCCCACACTTTTGAAGTTTTTTAGTGGACATTATGAGACCATAGAAATCACCGCAGATGTTGCCCCCGATGATCCCGGAGCCCACTCACCTCAATTTATTTAGATTGTGTAACTGTAAAAACGACCAAAACGACTGAACGGCAGGCTGCAGAGAGACCCTATTGAAACGGCCCTGCTGGAACGCGGGGTGGCCGGCTCTTGAATCACTTGGTAGGTAAATGTGTCATGGTTTAGTGAAGGTGCCTGCTGAAGTCAGCAAACTGTTGCTTTGTTCATCTGCACACTGCGCTCTAAAGCCTGTTGGGCTGCAGGTCCAAACACCCGACCTGGAATGACAGGTAGTGCGGAATGTCTTTTTACAAGCCTCTGACAAGGGGGACTGGGCAAGCCAGTCAAGATGGACATCAGTCTGCCAAGCTCTCTAGTCATGAAAGCAAATGCCTGGAGTGAAGCACCCAGGCGTTAGGTCTAAGGGTTTCATCTGGAAAAAAAAAAAAAAGCCACAATCCCGTACTTCTCACCAGTGGAGACATATGTATTAATGCTTATGCAGAATATGAGCATATACAGTATGCCAAAAAAACAAAAAAACAATACAGTAGCAGCTGCAAAAGAACGAGAGTTCTCATGGCAGAAATTTGTTGACTATTGAGTATTAATAGAAAAAATGTGTTCCACCTAATTACCCTGCAGCTGCAACTCAACAGGCACAAAATGAACTTGGCAGCAACTAGAGACGAAATATAAACACAAGCTGTAGATCAAATGGGTGTTATATAAATTCATGACAAACAGTCACGATGCTGTTTAACCTGCCCCACCTACTTCAACAGCATCAGTGACTGCATTAAACATGTGATATCTGTGTGATATCTCACATCAGTGCTATACAGTCATTGCCAAAAGTATTGGCACCCACCACCAGAAAATGCCCCAATTTCTCCCTGAAAATCATTGCAAATACAAATGTTTGGGTATTTAGAAGTTTTTTTTTTTGGTTTGCAACGGAACACAAAAACTGAGGGAGAAAAAAAGTAAAATCTGACATTTTAGAACTCCAAAAATGCCTCCATCTGGTGGGCTGCAAAAGTATTGCAAGTCAGACGTCAAATCATGTTCACAATAATTAAAATGTAATGATATAAAGATAGACATAATAACACTCTTTGTCTCAGTTACTATAACCTCATTGTTGGGCTCTCAAATTATATAAAAACCTACTCCGGAATTAGGAACACTGCTGGAATCTCACATTTAAGCACATGTGTAAGATCATGAATGAATGATATACCATGACCACCATATAAGGAGGTAGGTACATCCTGTCCACCTGCAAAGAGGGAGAGAGAGAAGAGAGATAGAAGATCTGAGTCATTTTGGGTGAAGTGGATAGATATATTTTTTTTCTCCACAACATTTAGCAACATACTTGCATGTGACATCCCCATCCCCATATGACACATGAAGCAAATATTACTTTCGCTTTTGAAGTCACTTTGCCGAGCAGCCGTGTCTGGAATGTAGTTCCGGCTTTTGCCTCGAAAACTATTTGGTCTTGTAACGTTCCATTATTATTTCATAGCATGGTGAATGTGCAGGTCACACCTTGTCCATGAGAGGGTTTTGGAGCTGTTGAATTGTGTATTTGATGAGTTTTATGAGGGAAAGGCATAGATACAGCGCGCCGTGCAGAGCTCACGTCACGATTATGGCAAAAGGGGAATCTGCTAAAATGTTGAATTATCCCTTTAATGTTTATCAAGTACTATTAGTTTATTGATAGAAAAGGACGACCACCGCACACTGATAAGACTCTATGCTGGCGGTGGTCGTCCTTTTCTATCAATTTTACGCACTCCTGCTACCCACCTGCACCTGAGGAACTGTGGCTGTGCAGGGAGATTCACTTTTCTTCAGTTTACTATTACTTTATGTAATAATTAATTGTTTAGGCTACTACTTACTAATTTTGATATAGTTGCTGAATTAATAGAATTCTTACATTCATCCCAGAATTCAACATTTGAGTTGATTTCACTTGTTTAGAGTCACCTCTTACTGTAAGTAAATTTAATCCTTAGCTTCAAAATGATTTGATACATCAAATGATAACAGGCCTGAGGTTTGATGATTTTGTTTGAAGAAAAGCCAGGCCTACAAGACAAACATGTATTTGCATGTGCAAAGACGGCACATGAAAGTGTCAGAGTTAATCTTAAATTTGCACAAAATGTTTGTTCTACTGTATTTAGCGTTGGAACCACAGAGCCATCAGTTCACCTCATTTCAGGGATACCACAAAGTTTAGCTGGGAGATTGGTAAAAAAACCCCACCTTAGACCAACAGTCATCAAAAAGTGGCACGGCAATATTGGTCTGCCACTTTGAAATATACTTGATAAAGAGCAGGAAAAATTGAGTTGCATTAAATGAAGTGAATTCAAGTTATAAGTCCCCTAGATGAAGTAGAACAAACTCCAGTGACTGGACAAAGACACGTTGCTGAGGTTTGAGCTGTTCTATTAGAGCACATTTTCATTACACCAGAAATGCTTTGTAATCGAGGAGGAAAACATCCATACAGCATACACGTAGTAGTGTTTGGGGCCCCAGGATGTTAGAGGCCCCAAAGTGCTCACTAGGAGTGTGCTCAAAAAAGTGATTCTCTCTCTCCATCAATTCATCATTTCCAAGAAACTGATTTATAATTTCTAGTGTTACATTTTGAGTTAAAGCACACCAGTTCTTCAGATGATGCTGTGTCACGTCCTGCGGTATTATTCAGGGAAGGTGCAAGTGAGAAGAAAATTAACCCTTCAACCTACCATGTCTAGTGTCACTGAGCTGGATGCTAGTCACAAAAAACACAGAACTCCTCCTGATCATATTGGACCAATCAGCAACTTAGAACCATCTGGGTCATTGTTTTCCCAAATGTGAGACACGTAGACATCTCAGTCCAGCAGTATAAATAGAGGTGTGTCCATCAGCTACATTCAGTTCGGCTGTTCACCTGCTGCTGAAACCATGCTCAGACTCAGCCCCACACTGTGTGAGTATACAACTGATTCTGATCAGATTTCTATGTTCTTTGTTGTGCAAAAACAAGATAGTGGATTGAGCCGGGATTTTCCCGTTATCCTGCTAATTTAATCTAGGACTTGCTTGCACAAAAGCAGAGGCATATGTTACCATGGAGATTTATCCTGTGCAACTAGCCTGCTTCCAGCCAGGCTAACACCCAGGCTTAACTTAACCTGGTGCTATATTCTGATTTTCATTAGTGTGTATTAAAATATCATAGACACAACTGAGTTTTTGTTACTAGAACTCCAGAGATATGCTTAGAGAGGAGATGGAAAACTACACTGAGATGGATTTTGGTTCTTAAAATGAAAAAATATACATATATATAAAGCCCAGAAGAAATGTGAGGTGTTTTATAACTTCGAAAGACTTCTTTGATTGGCTTTTTAAAGGTTTGAGGTGATGTTGAGGTTTTATTTGTGGTACACAGGAGCTCTGTTTGACAGTGAGTTTTCTTTTTCAGTGCTTGCAGCGACCTTTTTGGTCATGATGACAGGTAAATATAAAAAGAGACTTACATATTCTCACATATGTCTCCAACACAGTTTTACTCATGCTTTCTCATTTGTGTTTTAGATGTTTCCTCAGAAAGAATCATCACCTGTGCTGACAGCAAGAATGTCCAACGTCTAAGCTGTGGTATGGCTTAACTCTAACTAACAGCATCTGTTTTCCTACATCTCCCTTTTAGCTCCCACAGTACTGTGGAGTCTCTGAACCCTGGCCTTGTTTTAGTATGACAACTCTTGTTGTGTTTGAGTCTGGACAGATGGGAACAGAGACATTTGGACATGATGGTATAGACACTGTGGGTGTATCAATGGTTAAGTTAATGCTTTCTAACACTACAATTGCCTCTGCTGTTTCTAGTTTGTGATGAACCGACTGCAGAGTTGAGTCATGTATGTTTTAAGGTGTGACAGCCTGGATGCTGGGCCAGATTCTTTTTCAGATCATGATTTGGCTCCACATTAGAAGCATTTTTGTCATGGTTACAATTACAGCATGGATTGCATGTAGAATCAAACACCACTCTTTTGTGTGATAGTTGACCAAACTCCACATTGAAATATATTCTTGTTGCTTCTGTTGTAATCACTCCAACTACTACAGTAGATGTCAACTAGCAACAAAACATAACTATTGGTCATGATGACTTGCTGCACAGGCCACTCCGACTTACTGCAGAAATCTGAGTGTTGATTTGCTCTTGGTGATCAGTTGTGGGACAGCTCTGTCACTAACCATCACTCACTGACTGGTCGGAAGGCAAGGCAAGGCAATTTTATTTGTATAGCCCGTTTGTAACAGTTTGTCTCAAAGGGCTGTACATGGCATCATAACAACATCTTCTGCCCTTAGACCCTCACATCCACTGAGGAACAACTCCATAGAAAGAGGGGAGAGGGCTCCATGTAACCAGATGTGTCCCCCAGCAGTCTAATGCCGCGTTTCCACTAGCGCGCTTCGGCTCGGCGCGCTATTTGCGTGTTTCCACTAGCACGCAGTACCTGCAACCAGGTACACTTTTGGTATCACCTCAGCCCTGGTTCCAAGCGAGCCGAAGTGTTACTAAAACGTGACGTCAGCTGACTGCCTTCCACTGATTGGCCGATGAGTGTCGTCACTGGAAGCGTCATAACCGCACGACGATTGATTAGAATGTAAATAAAAACAAGACTCAAGACAAGACCACTTTTTACTGCTTCAGTTTGTACTGCTGTTTGACTTCGAACACGAGATGGTTTCTCAGAAGAAATCCACTCCTTGGTCGGTCGAGGAGGTCCAGACGTTCCTGACTCTGGTTGCCGAAGAAAGGATTCAGAGGGAGCTCGACGGCACCACACGGAACGAAAGGGTTTCGGTTTCGCGCAGCCGTGTTATGACGACCCCGCCCACGTCGAAGAGGCACCAAGTGATACTCAGTTGTAATGGAAACACAACCAAACCGAGCCGAGCCGAGCCGTATCGAGCCGAGCCGTGCTAGTGGAAATGCGCCATAAGTCTATAGCAGAGTAGCTATAAAATGGTTCAGAGCTACCTGAACCAGCCCTAACTAAAAGCTCTGTCATAAAGGAAGGTCTTAAAGGACAATTCCAGGCGAATTCAACCCGGGGGTGTATTTTCCTATCATTTTAGGTCTAAAAGAAGGAATCTGAAGATTTTCAGTTTAATCGCTCCTGTTTTGCGGTAGTTGTGTCTGTCCCCGCATCGCCACGGCAGCAATGAATGGAAGTGGATGTAAGTTCAGCTGTTTAGGCTGTTAACTCTTTCGCGACCATTGACGAGTAAACTCGTCACAGCCTGCCGAACGTTCACGACCACTGACGAGCAAACTCGTCAAAACGGTTTTTTTTACAGATTAAGATAATAGACACTCTGAGGTACCCTGTGTGTGAATATGATAGTCCTCTGATATGTAAAACTGTTTTAAACTAAAACCAAAACATAATGTTTTTTATAAACTGTGTAATCTGGGTTTTGTTTGAGTAATCGTTCTCCTTGAATGCTGCTCTGGGGACAGCGAGCAGCGCTGTGCGGCTGTCGGCTACAGTGTTGCGACTTTCTCGCTGAATCTGGCGACTTTCCAAACCCTCTTTTGACAAAAGCGACCGACGACAAATCTGGCGAGTTTTTCCGGTGTTGTTTACAAACGTTTCTGGTTTGGAGACTCGGATCTGAAAGCCCGTTATCACGGCTGTTTTCACGGTGCAGCGGAGCGGGCGCTGAGCAGCGGGGGCTGTGACCGGCCGCCCCCGCCCCACAGCACTCATCGCCAGCCAGTCACACAGCAGTGTCACGGAGCTGCTGCGCTGCGGCCAGAGACCCACACCGCTGCACCGCTGCTCTCCACGCTGCCACACCCCCCAGATTTGCCTACAAATATATTTATTTAGCCGTAGAAGTGATTGGCCTTGTTTTAGTATGACAACTCTTGTTGTGTTTGAGTCTGGACAGATGGGAACAGAGACATTTGGACATGATGGTATAGACACTGTGGGTGTATCAATGGTTAAGTTAATGCTTTCTAACACTACAATTGCCTCTGCTGTTTCTAGTTTGTGATGAACCGACTGCAGAGTTGAGTCATGTATGTTTTAAGGTGTGACAGCCTGGATGCTGGGCCAGATTCTTTTTCAGATCATGATTTGGCTCCACATTAGAAGCATTTTTGTCATGGTTACAATTACAGCATGGATTGCATGTAGAATCAAACACCACTCTTTTGTGTGATAGTTGACCAAACTCCACATTGAAATATATTCTTGTTGCTTCTGTTGTAATCACTCCAACTACTACAGTAGATGTCAACTAGCAACAAAACATAACTATTGGTCATGATGACTTGCTGCACAGGCCACTCCGACTTACTGCAGAAATCTGAGTGTTGATTTGCTCTTGGTGATCAGTTGTGGGACAGCTCTGTCACTAACCATCACTCACTGACTGGTCGGAAGGCAAGGCAAGGCAATTTTATTTGTATAGCCCGTTTGTAACAGTTTGTCTCAAAGGGCTGTACATGGCATCATAACAACATCTTCTGCCCTTAGACCCTCACATCCACTGAGGAACAACTCCATAGAAAGAGGGGAGAGGGCTCCATGTAACCAGATGTGTCCCCCAGCAGTCTAATGCCGCGTTTCCACTAGCGCGCTTCGGCTCGGCGCGCTATTTGCGTGTTTCCACTAGCACGCAGTACCTGCAACCAGGTACACTTTTGGTATCACCTCAGCCCTGGTTCCAAGCGAGCCGAAGTGTTACTAAAACGTGACGTCAGCTGACTGCCTTCCACTGATTGGCCGATGAGTGTCGTCACTGGAAGCGTCATAACCGCACGACGATTGATTAGAATGTAAATAAAAACAAGACTCAAGACAAGACCACTTTTTACTGCTTCAGTTTGTACTGCTGTTTGACTTCGAACACGAGATGGTTTCTCAGAAGAAATCCACTCCTTGGTCGGTCGAGGAGGTCCAGACGTTCCTGACTCTGGTTGCCGAAGAAAGGATTCAGAGGGAGCTCGACGGCACCACACGGAACGAAAGGGTTTCGGTTTCGCGCAGCCGTGTTATGACGACCCCGCCCACGTCGAAGAGGCACCAAGTGATACTCAGTTGTAATGGAAACACAACCAAACCGAGCCGAGCCGAGCCGTATCGAGCCGAGCCGTGCTAGTGGAAATGCGCCATAAGTCTATAGCAGAGTAGCTATAAAATGGTTCAGAGCTACCTGAACCAGCCCTAACTAAAAGCTCTGTCATAAAGGAAGGTCTTAAAGGACAATTCCAGGCGAATTCAACCCGGGGGTGTATTTTCCTATCATTTTAGGTCTAAAAGAAGGAATCTGAAGATTTTCAGTTTAATCGCTCCTGTTTTGCGGTAGTTGTGTCTGTCCCCGCATCGCCACGGCAGCAATGAATGGAAGTGGATGTAAGTTCAGCTGTTTAGGCTGTTAACTCTTTCGCGACCATTGACGAGTAAACTCGTCACAGCCTGCCGAACGTTCACGACCACTGACGAGCAAACTCGTCAAAACGGTTTTTTTTACAGATTAAGATAATAGACACTCTGAGGTACCCTGTGTGTGAATATGATAGTCCTCTGATATGTAAAACTGTTTTAAACTAAAACCAAAACATAATGTTTTTTATAAACTGTGTAATCTGGGTTTTGTTTGAGTAATCGTTCTCCTTGAATGCTGCTCTGGGGACAGCGAGCAGCGCTGTGCGGCTGTCGGCTACAGTGTTGCGACTTTCTCGCTGAATCTGGCGACTTTCCAAACCCTCTTTTGACAAAAGCGACCGACGACAAATCTGGCGAGTTTTTCCGGTGTTGTTTACAAACGTTTCTGGTTTGGAGACTCGGATCTGAAAGCCCGTTATCACGGCTGTTTTCACGGTGCAGCGGAGCGGGCGCTGAGCAGCGGGGGCTGTGACCGGCCGCCCCCGCCCCACAGCACTCATCGCCAGCCAGTCACACAGCAGTGTCACGGAGCTGCTGCGCTGCGGCCAGAGACCCACACCGCTGCACCGCTGCTCTCCACGCTGCCACACCCCCCAGATTTGCCTACAAATATATTTATTTAGCCGTAGAAGTGATTTGGGAGACATGCCACACTGCAGAGAACCGGTAAAATGAGCAGATTGCCACTTGACACAAAAGTGCGTTTTTCTCTGAAACTAGAGCGGGAGCTCCGTTTTTGGAGAAACCCAGCTCTCTTCTCCTCCTTCGTACTCACGAACGAAACGGCAGAAAAACTTGCCGTTTTTTCGAGAAGCACGTTGTAAAGTCACTCTTCAACCAAGTAAAGACCGTTTGTTTCTAGGTGACGTACATAGTTCGGTTCGACGTGAGATAAAAGGTAAACAAATAGCCAAAAACATGTGGTCCTGAGCGGATGTGCTGAAGAATTAGTGTGGTCGCGAAAGAGTTAACAGCCCTCAAAGCCGCATTTTTTTTCCACAGACAGCGTCAGATGGCTACTCAAACATGCACCGAGAAGTTTATTTACTTCAAGCAAGCCCACATGTTTGTAAAACTAGATCTAGGCCTAATTCAAAGTCTCCCGGAGTCTCGCGTGAGCCCGAAGTTGCAGTGCTGGTGTATTCAGGTGCAGTGGGAAAGCTACCGTTTGTGTCATAAACACAGGAATATCAACTCTTGACTTGCTTCAAGTGTACATTTTTTTCCTACTCAAACATGCGCCGAGAAGTTTTTTTTACTTGAAGCAAGTCAAGAGTTGATATTCCTGTGTTTATGACACAAACGGTAGCTTTCCCACTGCACCTGAACACACCGCGCACGGCAACTGGGTCTCGCGCGAGACTCCGGGAGAGTTTAAATTAGATCTAGTTTTACAAACATGTCGGCTTGCTTGAAGTAAATAAACTTCTCGGTGCATGTTTGAGTAACCATCTGACGCTGTCTGTGGAAAAAAATTGCGGCTTTGAGGGCTGTAAACAGCCTAAACAGCGGAACTTACATCCACTCCCATTCATTGCTGCCGTGGCGATGCGGGGACAGACACAACTACCGCAAAACAGGAGCAATTACACTGAAAATCTTAAAATGATAGGAAAATACACCCCCGAGTTGAATTTGCCTGGAATTGTCCTTTAAGCCTAGACTTAAATGTAGTTAGAGTGTCTGCCTCTTTGACCCATGGAGAGAGCTGGTTCCACAGTAAAGGAGCCCGGTAACTGAAGGCTCTACCTCCCAGTCTGTTTTTAGAGATACTGGGAGTCCAGACCTGCGTTCTGGGAGCGGAGTGCTCTGGTAGGACAGTAAGGAATGATTAGTTCTTTCAGATAGGATGGAGCTTTACCATTAAGAGCCTTATAAGTCAGCAGAAGGATTTTGAAGTCTATTCTAAATCCTACAGGAAGCCAGTGGAGAGAAGCTAAAGTGGGAGAGATGTTTTGTTTTTTGTTGTTTGGTGAACAAACCAATAGAACCCCAGCACAAGTCAATTTCATTTGGTTTTATTTACACAATCATGCAACCAGCATGCTTTATGTCACGGCACAGAACAAAGTAAGGTGAAGACTTTGTCACTTTTCTGTAACAGCCCATGGAGTGATCAGTGTGCGGACGGCTCTGTATGGACGAGCTGACGCAGAGACCTGCAGCGAAGGACGTTCTCCAGAGGATCTCACTGACACAAAGTGCTCTCTGCAGGGGACTTTGGAGCTCCTCAGGAGCAGGTAAACCACCAGAGACATCCAAAATGTCCACAGCCATTTTGACCCCTCTCCACCATTTCTTGCCCTTATACAGCCTGCTACAATTAGTTCTTCTTGTTCCTGATCTTCATTTGTGGGGCTCTACACATCCTCCAGAGGTCATAATATGTATTCAGAGAGCACAGACCTCCACCACAGCCAATGCTAAACAATATACACCAAACTTCTTTGTGAATCATCCAGATTAAGAACCATGGGTCCAATTGACCATATTCACAGCGCCACCAGCAGTTGCAGCTAATGCCAGCTAACTTAATTCAAATCAGTTTAACCCAACTGTCGTTTTACTTTGAAATTTCCTGTCTCTCTAAACTGTTCTATCTAATAAAAGTGTGAAAAGCCAAAAAATATACTTAAAAAAAGAAAAGAAATATGGCCTGATGTCCCGTCAACAACCCGTGCCTTCCTTAAATCTGTATCAACCGGAAAGCAATGAAAGAAAAACAGTTTATCAGACTCCCAACGTTTGTATGGCTTGCAGCCAGGGATGCAGCAGTTACAGTTTGTTTACCCGCCCTGAGTGAGGACGTAAGGAAAGATGGCGGCGCTGTGAATATGGTCAATAGAACCATCTCTGGTATTAGCCACAGGAGCACAGGTTTTTACTTGATTTCTGTGTTTGTGTGTGTAGGTGTAATGACAAAGGAGAGTGTGAAGTAAACATAGAGGACATCCAAACCTCTGATCCCTGCTACGGCACCTATAAGTACCTGGAGACCAGCTACACCTGTCTCATACCAAGTCAGTATCACATCTCCATGACCTCACACTGACTGAGCCTTCAGTAGAGTGAAGTCTAATCTGCTTCATGTTACAGATGACGTTGCTGTTTGTGAGCATTCCTCAGCACACCTGTCCTGTGGTAAGACCACTTTCTCTATGAATACACATCATTATCACATCATTCCAGTGTTCTTCATCTACCTCTCCTCCTCTTCCTCTCAGATGAAGGCCAGGTAATATCTGTCTTCGGTGCTGGTTATGGGCGTAGTGACGAGACCACATGCGCTCACCAACGTCCTGCCGCTGAGATTCAAAATGTTGAGTGTTCAGGTCCCACGCTCAAAGTAGCTGAAAGGTGCAGTTGTCCATTCTTTGTTGATCTGAAATCTTCAGGTAGTTAACTTTCATTTACTCACATCACATCACATCACTCTGTATCCACAGCTGTGATGGGAAGAACAGCTGCATCGTCACAGCAAGCAACTCAGAGTTTGGAGACCCCTGTCGTGGCACCTACAAGTACCTGGCTGTAGCTTATTTTTGTCACTGTAAGTTATTGTTATGGCCACATTTTGTATTTGAGGTGAAACAAAACCAAATTAACCAGTAAATGTCAGTAAATAATTCAAATGTGCAGATATATACAGTACAGGCCAAAAGTTTGGACACACTCAATGCATTTCCTTTATTTTCATGACTATTTACATTGTAGATTCTCACTGAAATTCCACTAATGAACCCTGACAAGGCACACCTGTGAAGTGAAAACCATTTTCAGGTCAGGTTCACCTCTTGAAGCTCATCAAGAGAATGCTAAGAGTGTGCAAAGCAGTAATCAGAGCAAAGGGTGGCTACTTTGAAGAAACTAGAATTGGTGGGGGCAGAGATAGAGGAGGAGGAAGAAGAAGGAGAGGAAGAAGAAAGAGAAGACAAAGAAGAAAATACATGTTTTCAGTTATTTCACACTTTTTTGTTAATTCCACATGTGTTCATTCATAGTTTTGGTGCCTTCAGTGAGAATAAAGGAAACACATTGAATGAGAAGATGTGTCCAAACTTTTGGCCTGTACTGTATATGTATATATATATACTGTATATAATATATATTTTAGAAAATGTATCATGAATATGTTGTTTTCTTGCAGATCCTGAGTGAACAACAAATTGACATCAGAAAATATCCTGCATGCTCAATGACAGCAGAAGTGTTGGTTTTAATCAGAAAATCAATGAAGCTGATCACATGCCATGTGCCGATATAAATGGGAGGCACTATATATGATCTTTTTTTTCTCAATTCCTATATTTTCACACTGCAATCAGTTGAGTGCATATCGCATTTAGTTGTATTGTCATGCTATTCTATGCCTCATACAAAGTTTCCTCTGTCTGTAAAATGCACTAATAAACCTATCCGAACATCACACATTATTGTATAGCTCTCTCTCTATTACAGTAGTCTAGCAGGAGGGGGTCTCCCCCAAGGGCCTTGTAATGTCTTGCTTTTCATGGGAAGAATTTGAGAATGAACTTGTAGTGGAGGATGATGGGGAGGAGAAGGACATGGAGGAGGGTGAGGATGAGGTGGATAACTGTGATGATGAGTCGGGAAAGGAAGATGATGAGTGAGATCTGACATGACAGCATTATAGGCAACAGTTTGGCCCTATAGCCTATGTAGCAGCAGTAGCTATTGTTAAAATCTATTGTTAAGCAGTGTTACGATATTTTGTATGGTCGGGTCCTGTAATAACTATCAGCGGGGATTATTTTTAATGATGCTCGTTCATCTACTTGTAGGCTATTGATTTGTAGCCCACCGCTAAGGTTTGTTTTGTTTATTTGTATTGAGTAGCCTGCCTTATATGTGTTGTGGAATTTATATGGCCTGACAGGGCAAGTTCTGAATATTTGTTCTGATCTGTTTTGTGGTGCACAAAGTGTAACATTAATGTCGGACTGAAAAATAACATGAGCAGAGCAGCAGAGACATTTACTGCTCCACAAAATGTACACAAACAGGAAAGAGAAGATATAGGCAAACACATAAGCCGTGAGTCTCCTTCGCCTCCAGCCTTTCCAAGCTGACCCAGAGCCGGTCACGACGCATCGTCGTGTAGGAAATGCATCCGCCGTTGGCAATCAGCACCAGGGAGAGCTCCCCAAACAACCCGGACCACTAGCGCTATAGCCATGCTATGTTGCAGTTAGTTTGTCAAATTAACCTAGTCACCTTCAGCACCACGGACAGCGCTGCGGATGAGCCGTGGAGAAGCTGCAGCTGTGAGCGTCTGGGCTCTGGGCTTAGGGCCTCGTAGTGATGGGATCAGCAGTTCTTTTGACTGTACTGAATCACTAGAGTCGTTCAAAAAATGTGTTCACCAAATCACTCATTGCTTATGGAGCCCTGACTGTAAAATGCATTATTCTCCAACTTCCTGAACTGATACACAACCAAACAATCCGTCACTAGGTCATGATTCAGCCCTGAGGTTCACATTCACTCTGTAACACGTTCACCGCACTTAAAGATTCATGAGGCAAGATTTGTGAAGAAATGCACATGCGTTTTAAGTTTTTTACTGCTAATGGGCGATGAAGCATTCAAAACCAAAAAGAATGAGCCCACTCGCATATCTCTCTGTTGCCTTGAACAGGCTGTGTGCTGCATAATGCGCTGCAATTCTGGGTCCGAATTTCCCGCGCTGTCCGCGGATGTGACGTCAAATGACGCTGCATGAGCGTCCTCGACAGCTTTGGCTTTCCACCGCTTGCGACCAGCGGCGGTCGGTGGATATCTTGCAGCCTGAACAGTCATGTGAGCAGCGAATAGAGAAATAACGTCACTTTCTTAAATTTTAATATTTTTTCATGCGAGAAAGTGACAGTTTAGATTCCCAATCTGTTGTCAGTTTATCCAAATAACGTCTGTAAGTAGATTTGCGCCAACATTTTTCAGAGGAGTGCGGAGCCACACACGAGCGGCAGCAGCGGCTCATCACAGAGGCTGCAGCCGGGGAGCTGAGCTCATCGGCCGGGCAACCTCTGTCCCCCAGGTGGGGGTGTAACGGTATGGGATTTTACAGTACGGTACGGTAACAGTGTTAGTACAGTATACCGCGGTATTTCACGGTAACGGTATTAAAATTAAAGTAGGCTACATGCTTTATGTAGAGTAATACAACTTATATTTGGTTTATACTTAAGTGTCAGCTAAATGTAATTATTTATATTCAGTCACTAAAGTCTCTCTCTCTACACAGAGACATAGCCTATGTCTGTACACACACACACACACACACACACACACACACACACACACACACACAGACACACACAGCCACTATTATGCATCTCTCCGTGCATCTATTTATTATAGTCCATCAATCTCTCTCCTTCTTTCCTTCAATCTCTCTCTTTCTTTCTTTCGTCTTTTCTTTTTCTTTGGCATGACGTCACGTATTAAGTTCGGCTTGTGGCTTCACGGAGCTGGGGTCATTCCTATGTTCCCACAGCCCTATGTTCCCTCATTTCTAACTTTTGTTGTCACTGAAAATTAGGCCCTATGTTCCCACAGCCCTTTGGTCCCACCATTGGTTGGGTTTAGGCAATGAAGAAAGGAGTTGGTTAAGTTTAGTAAAAAGACCAGGTAGAGGCTAGACAGGCCAGATAGGTAGAGTCCAGATAGGTAGAGAGAGTCCAGAGGGAACATAGGGCTGTGGGAACATAGGCACGCTCCCACGGAGCTAACGCTAACACACACACACACACACAACATGGATCTTTTATCAGATAATGTAATACATCATGACACACACACACACACACACACACACACGCCTTCGTGTTTTGGAACTTTTATTCATGTGTGTGTGTCTGTGTCTCTGTGTGTGACCGTGTTAGCGTTAGCTCCGTGTTAGCGTTAGCTCCGTGTTAGCACTAGCCCAATGTTAGCAGGGCTTAGCAAACACTGCTGTCCGACCACGAGCCAAACTTTTTTTTTTTTTACCCCCAACAACGTGTTTCTATGGAATCCTCCGGCTTCAACCAATCACGATTTGTGATTGGTCTGCAAGCGTAGGCACCGGAGCCCGTTGTAAACAAAAGCACGCGTGTGTGTGTACACAGTGACATGTGCCTCCCAGAACTGTGGGGGAGCTCCAGGGAGGGAAAAAAAGAGAAACCAACGAAGGAGCGAGCTATTTCCGGCCGACTTGCATGTTGTAATATTTACTTCTTGCCGCTGGCTGAATTGTGTTTATAATAAAACTGTACAGGACGCTGATATCGGCTTGTGTCGTTTATTCCGCCATCTTGAACACACACCGGTAATCTCGCGGGAGTCTGTGACGTTACATGAGACTACGGTGTCCCGGGCTGTCAGAATGTTACATCTCCCTTCTTAATAAAAAATAGAATGATATTCAGTTACTGAACACAACACTGTGCCTACACTAGGTCACATCAACAACCTTATATTAATATGCCTTAATTAACATATGAAAGGGTCACAAGTTAACTTTGATCTCTCATAAGGCCATGAATCAACAGTTACGTGGAACATAAGGAGGTAAGAGCAGTTCTATCAGTACCTTTCACGTACCAGGTAAGTATATTCTTCCTATATTTCCTCAACACTTCTTAACAGGTGTGCAACAAGCATAATAAAGTCATTTGTAAG
Organism: Trachurus trachurus; assembly: GCF_905171665.1. NCBI lineage: Eukaryota > Metazoa > Chordata > Actinopteri > Carangiformes > Carangidae > Trachurus > Trachurus trachurus. The sequence continues at coordinate 24,325,666 of NC_139900.1, forward strand.
TTACAACAGGTAAGTGATTTTTTTTTTTTTTTATGAGGGCAGCGATCCGCCTACACCCTTTACAATTCACAAGTCAAGGACTTGTCTTGGCCTGATTATGCGGCCAGATCTTGTTGTGTAGCCAGGCTGTTGCTGCTGTGGCTGGCTCTCTGGTTGTGTGTGGTTCTCAAGTTCAGGGTGTGGGGGCTGTATGCGTCTGACATGTGTGTTTGTGTGCTGGGTATTGTCAGCATGTGAGGGCAGTGTGTGGCTGGCATGTGTGTTTGTGTTCTGAGTGTTGTCAGTGTGTGAAGTCTCTCTGCTTTCACGAAGGTGCCAGCGGTTCCGTCGGAGAGTCTGTCCATCTCTTGTTTTGATGTAGTAGCTCCTGTGTGTGTCTGCATGTTGTGTCACCATTGCAGGTCTCCAGGATCCGTCCTCCTGCCGGAAACGGATGGGGGTGCCGACAGGTAGGTGAGACAGGGGCCTGGTGGTTCTGTTGTAATATGTCTGCTGACGGTGTTGGCAGGCCTCTCTTCTCTCATGAACAGCTGTCTGGAGTGCTACACGGGGCTGTAGCTGTTTCCCAGTCATTGGGAGGATGGAACGCAGGCGTCAGCTCATGAGAAGCTGGGCAGGTGATTGCAGGTTGTCCACAGGGGCGTTTCTGTATTCAAGGAGAGCGAGGTAGGGGTCCTTGTTCTCAGCCTTGGTTTTGTCCAGGATGCATTTTGCCGTCTGGACAGTTCTTTCGGCGAGGCCATTGCTCCGTGGATAGCATGGGCTCGCGGTGGTGTGTGTGAAGTCCCACGCATTGGCGAAGCGGCGGAACACCTCAGAGCTGTAGCATGGACCGTTGTCGCTGATGACAGTCTCTGCGATGCCATGCCGGGCAAATGCAGACTTCAGTTTGGTGATTACTGCAGAGGATGTGCAGCTTCGAAGCCGCTCCATTTCAAAGAACCTACTGTAGTAATCTACAATAATGATGAAGTTCTGTGCATTCCATGTGAAGAGATCTGTACCTACCACCTGCCATGGTCTCTCTGGTATGTTGTGTGATGACAGGGGCTCTTTTGTGTTTGCACTGCGTCTTTCTTGGCATATGTTGCATTGTTCTATTTATGCTTCGATCTGTTTCCCCATTCCGGGCCAGAAGAGGAGATCTCGAGCTCTGTGCTTACTCTTCTCAATGCCCATGTGTCCTGTGTGTATGCGCTGGATCATGTTTTTCCTGAATCTTTGAGGAAATATGATTTTCTCACCTTTGAAGAGAATTCCTTCAATTTCAGAGATTTCATCTCTGTGGTTCCAGTATTCCTGGATAGTGAGTGGGCATTTCCTCCTTTCATCAGGCCATCCATCCTTTATGGCTCTATTGAGTGCGATGAGCTGTGTGTCTTGTGCTGTCGCCTCTTTGATCTCCAGCAGTTTGTTATCGCTCACTGGGATGCTGCTGATGAGCGTGTGTACCTGTGCTTCCATGCTTTCTTTCAGGCTGTTGTCCTGGTGCTCAATGGACTTACGGGACAGGGTGTCAGCCACGGGTATATCTTTCCCCGGGCGGTGGATGATGTGAATGTTGTACTTTTGGAGCTGCAGAATCATCCTCTGTAGCCGTGGTGGTGCTGCGGCTAGGGGTTTTCGGAGGATTGCTTCTAAGGGTTTGTGATCAGATTCTACAGTCACTCTGCGCCCGTACATGTACTCATGGAAACGCTTGCACCCGAAAAGTACTGCGTACAATTCTTTTTCAATCTGTGCGTAATTTTCTTCGGTGCTGTTGAGTGATTTGGATGCATATGCGATGGGCCGTCCCTCCTGGAGCATCACAGCACCCAGGCCGCATTTCGAGGCATCCACTTGGAGTCTCAGCTCTTTCTGAGGGTCGAAGTAGGCAAGTACGGGGTGATGTGTTATCAGTTCTTTCATCTGCATGAACACTTTGTCATGGTTGCTGTCCCATACAAACTCACTGTCTTGCTTTAAGAGGTGTCGCAGGGGTGCATTTACCTCGGAAAGATGTGGTGCAAACCGGGCCAGGTAGTTGATCATCCCGAGGATGGTTTCGAGCTCCCCTTTGCTTGTGGGTGGCTGCATTTCCTGGACTGCCTTTATTTTCCGTGGGTCTGGTTTGACACCTTCACGTGAGAGGGTGTGGCCAAAGTAGCTGACCTCTGAAACACATATTTGGCATTTGTCGGGATTAAGCCTCACCCCTCTCTCTCTTGTGCGTCTCAGCATGGCCTTGAGATTCTCGTCGTGTTCCTGCTTTGATCTCCCGAAGACCAGGATATCATCGACTATGGCAGCTACGCCGCTGAGGCCTTCGTATGTTTCGTCGACCCGCCTCTGGAACTCATCCTGGGCCGAATTGATCCCAAAGGGCAGCCTCAGGAACCTATACCTGCCGAAAGAGGTGTTAAACGTTGTTAACAGAGACGACTCAGTGTTCAGCTTTATGGCCCAATAACCAGACCTGGCGTCGAGGACGCTGAAGTAGCGTGCTCCAGCCAGCTTGGTGGTGACGTCTTCTAAGGTAGGTAACGGGTAGTGTGGTCGTTGAATTGCCTTGTTGAGGTCCCTCGGGTCCAGGCAGACTCTCAACTTTCCTGTCTGGGGCTTTTCCACAACTACAAGGGCGTTGACCCATTTTGTGGGTTCTGTCACTCTACAGATGATGTTGCTTGCCTCCATCTTGTCGAGTCCCTGTTTCAGTCTTTCTCGAAGCGCAATGGGAACTCTGCGCGGTGGGTATACCACCGGTGTGGCGCTTGGGTCGACATGGAGGTTGCACTCCCCTGGGAACTCTCCTATGCCCTGGAAAACATCAGCATATTCCTTGAGAAGGCTCTGTGAGTCTGTGTCGGGCTCTTTGTCCTCCCCAGTTACTGCCAGTATCAGTTTTATTAGACTCAAGTCCAGACTGGCTCTCATCCCTAAGATGGGGGGTGCTTTTGTGTCAACTATGTAGAATTTGAGCATCATGGAACTGTCTTTGTGCTTACAAAACAGGCTGCAGGTGCCCTTCACTGCCAGTAGTTCCCCTCCTTAAGTGGTGAGTTTTTGGGTGGCTGGCTTCACTGTGACATCTTTAAACAGTCTTTTGAACAGGTGTTCCGGGATGGCATTAATTTGTGCGCCAGTGTCTATTTTGAATTTCACAGTCTGGGCTCCAATTTCAATTTCAGTGTATGCCTGTTCATTGCTTTCTCCTGTGTGTTCGGTCGTGAGCCCATCAATTAACAATTCTACCTGCTCGTCTGTGGCATCCTCATCTAGTGTGTGTATAGCTTTTGTGCTTTTGTATGTGGTAGTCTTTGTGTGTGTGTATTGCTTTGACCTGCAGACTTTAGCGAAGTGGTTAAGCTTCTTGCATTTTAAACACTGTTTCCCTTTAGCTGGGCAGGCGCTGTCACTGGTGCTGTGTGTACCTCCGCAGCGATGACACTCCTTGCTCGCGGCAGCGGGCTCTCTTGCCCTGGCTTTGAAGCTGGGTGGACGCCTGTTGTCATGTCTTCTCCCTACGGCATGTACGGCGTCACCGCTGGGCCCGCCACCTCCGACCATGTCTTTGAGCTGGGCTTGCGCTAGCTCGTGGGAGCGTGCAATATCTATGGCTCTGTCTAGTGTTAGGTCTGCGCCGTGGCTAAATAGCTTCTCACGCACCCGCGGGGAATTAGTAGCGAAAACAATGCGATCCCTCACCATCTCGTCGCTGTTTGGGTATCCACAGTCTTTGACGAGGAGTTTCAGCTCCGTGACGAAATGCTCGAAGGTTTCGCCGTCCCCTTGCATCTTCTCATGGAAGCGGTACCTTGCGTATATTGGGTTAGACTTGGGCGTGAGGTACTCTGTGTACTTGTCATAGTACGTGCTTAGCTCCTTAGCGTCGTCCTCCTCCAGTGTCCAGGTATTGTAAACGTCCCGTCCTTTCTCCCCAATCCACAAAAGGAGGTAACTAAATTTTTCCTCTTCGGCTTTACCTTTCAGGGGTCCCGAAAACATCAGCTCGGCGTGTTGTTTGAAGCGGCGCCATGCTTCCGGTAGCTTCGGAGAGTCCCAGTTCATGCTGGGTGCTGGAACGCCGTAAGTATCCATTTTCGATCGGAAGGTGAGTCTTTGAGCCTCTACTCTGACACCATGTAATATTTACTTCTTGCCGCTGGCTGAATTGTGTTTATAATAAAACTGTACAGGACGCTGATATCGGCTTGTGTTGTTTATTCCGCCATCTTGAACACACACCGGTAATCTCGCGGGAGTCTGTGACGTTACATGAGACTACGGTGTCCCGTAGGGGCTGTCAGAATGTTACACATGTGAACAGAGAATTTCTAATATTGAGGAGAAGTGTCACTCTCGTCCAACTTCCAGGTTTTCGGAACACGTCTCTGTCCATGTGGGGGCGCTCGCAGGCGAGTGCAGAATGAATGGGAGTCAATGGGGATACACCCCTAAAAATCCACTTTTCTCTGGAAATAATTTTTTGTCAAGTAATTTGAATATTATTATCAAAAGGGGGAAGCAATAAAATGCACTTGGCAGAATATTGGATTTTTTAAGTTCACTTTTCTGTTCTAAAAAGCTGTTCAAAAAACATGATGACGTCACAGACAAGAAGTGCTGCTTTACAGTAATTTCTGAGTCACCTCAGAGCACGATGACAGCCCGTCCAGCCCATCTACGGAACCGCGGACCGTAACCATGTTATATAATATAACAGACGATCGGTTCATTGTAAAACATTTATTTGTTTATGTAAATGTGGTGAACGTAGGCTAGAGAGCCCCCAGACAGCACTGCTATGGGCAGAAACTTGTGCCACCAGAAATTGAATTTGAATCATTTATATTTGAATTTGAATTGCTAAACTTGAATAATTGAATTGAAAATTTGAATTTGAATCACATAATTTGAAATTGTATTGTTTAATTTGAATCATTGCATTAGAAAACTGTATCTGAATAGTATAATTTGAAATTGAAATCCAATGAAATTTGATCCTCACTGAAAATCCAACTCTCACAATTCAAATTCAGTTTTCAAAATTCAGATTCAAAATTTCAAAATTTCAAAATTCAAATTCAAATTCAAATTCAGTTTTATTGTAACCCTAGCTCCGTCGGCGACCCGCAGCGCCAATCGCTCCGTAGCCGCTGTCTCCGCCGCGTAGCTCCAGCCGCTCCACCACGATGACGACCCGCAGCCCCACTAGCTCCGATCCGTACCGGTGATGCCCGCAGCTCCGCTCCGCAGCTCCTCCGTCCGCGTAGCTTGCAGCTGCTCGCTCACCTTGCCCTGCCGCAGCCCCAATGGCTTTGGTGGCGTCCAACAGCTCCTGCAGCTCGCTGTCGCAGCAGCCCCAATGGCTCCTATGACGGCTGCGAGCACAATGCTGGCGTAGCGTAGCGCGGCTGAAACTCACACCGCTCGGTCCAACCACGCACTCCCAATGTCCATCCAGAAGCCGGTTTTCTTTACTTAACGAAGTGTCCTTTCTCTTCCTCCAACCATAAAAAGAAAGTCACTTACACGGTGGCTGATAACACGATAATGACGCGTGCCTATGGGTGCAATTAAAACCATTCCAAACCAAGGTTTCTGTGTTAACTCAAAGATGATTTATTTCCACAAATAACTTAACTCCAGCACTGTCACGCCATGTCACGGTAAAGAAAACGTGTGCTCCATCAACCACACCTGTGTCTTGTTCGTCTCAATCAAATAACCCCTCGTGACCCGTAGTGCTTGACATCACTTCCTGTATGAGCGGAAGTAACAACCAAAAATCTACCAAAATAAGACACCAAAAATAAACACCAAAATAAAAGGGCAAAATGGCTCTTACACATATTGACTCCTGCTCAACGCCTCATACATCCTGGGTTCCATCAATGATAAGTGGCGAACTGGACCACTGGCATTGATGCTATTTCCAACAATTTTTTCGACGATTTTATTGGCCACCAACAGTTCGTTCTGCATTTTGGGACTGGTGAAATCAAATGGACGTTTTAGCCAGGTGGTCAGCTCTGCATCACCTTTCGCCTTGTACTTTAGAAGCTGGCTGAAATTCCCACTCTCCTTATTGCCTCGAAAAGCCAGACCTTGCCGTGCCAAGTAGCCTACTGCACACCCCCAGCAATCTTCATCAGATTTCTTCTTGCTTGTTGCTGCTGTCTTTCAAGCTCATGTGAAAGTTGCACATAACAGGCTTTGGCTCCTGAATCCTAGTCATCACAGCTAATTTGTGACACTGGCTGTCTTTATGCGCACTAAATTTCTCCAATGCCTTCTTAAAGCCAGTTTTGGCAAACTGAATCTGCTTTTGATGCAAGCTTAGACTTTGCAAGGCTATTTAACACAAGGACACCCTTTACAGAGGGGCTGTAATGGAGCCATGTATGATCTTTAAACCACTTCTCCTGAAAGTAGAGTGTTCTATTCAATAGGGTTTGACTGACCATCTGGCTTCAGGCTATTGGTGATGCGTGTTTTCTATTTATTAGTTTGATGCACACCTCTTTTTATACGATTTGAACCTTTCTCATTTTTTAAATAGATGTCATACTGTAAATATGAGCATTATAGCTGAATAACTTCCAGCTCATGTGACCTTTTGGATCAAAATCAGTGTGAAACAGTAGAGCTACACTTGCTGTAGCCTATGATGCACACCTCTTTTTATACCATTTGAACCCTTGTCATATTTTTTATGATTTAAAAAACAAACAAACATCTCATACTGTATAGAGCATTATAGCTACACTTACTGCATGATGCACACCTCTTTTTACACAATTTTAACCCTTCTCGTATTTTTATTAATTTTTTTTAACGAGATGCACATGTTTTTTTGTTGTTTTTTTTAAATCACATTTGAACACTTCTCATATTTTTCAAAATGAAATGTAATTTATATCTGTTGGTTAATAAAACCAGGTATTCTTTAACTGCAAGTATTTTCATTAAAAAGGCCAGTATGAGAGTAAACCTACAGTGTAGCCTACCTGTCAGCATGTTTTCCTGGAGAGGCAGACCCCACCCGAGGCACTGTGTGGCAGTCTGCTGTGGAGAGGCGGGTCTGTTATCTGTTGGTCTGTTGTTGATACCAAATTGTGGTTGATACTGAACTTTGCAGCGTTTCATCAAGTTAGTGAAATACAAACAGCGGAAGCCATCTGCTGTCCCTCCTTCGTAAAATGTGTTATTAATCAGTCTTTCCTGAATTATTTATGATGCGATAGTGCCTAATTTAACAGTCTGTTGCATTTCACCAGGCTCTCAGAGCACAAAAGTCGTTTTTATCTCTACCTGCCGGTCATGGTTTCCAAATTCTTACCCTCTCAGAATTCAGAATTTCCACAAGAAGCGTGTAACTGTGCAGACTGTTCACTGAAGCCGAATGACGATACACGAACATGTTTACTACTGAGGCTTTTATTTTGAAATTCATTTCCGGAATTCCTCTAGGTGTGTGGCGTTGAGTGGCTGGAGTCGGAGTCGGAGAGCAGAGAGCCCCGCCCTCTGCTGCCCCGAGTCCAGCTGAAGGACCGTCCGTCAGCCAGCCACTTGTCTGGAGTCTGGACATCGTGGTCAGCCGCTCTCAGGTCAGTTCAGATCAACTTCAGCTAAACTGTGTTAAACTGTGGCGTTAACTCAGTTATGTAGCTCTAGGTTAGCCCGTGTTTAGCCAGCTAACTTCGGCTAGTTCTGCACTTGATTACGATCAGTTGTTTACAGAGCTGTGCGGAGTTTGTCAGCAAATAGCATAATTATCATTTCAGGCACATAAACACGTAGGCCTATTATAAAAGGTTATTCTCAGGTAGGTGTATGTTGTGAAGAAAAAAAAGTACTATGTCAGAAGTTGTATCTATCTATCTATCTATCTATCTATCTATCTATCTATCTATCTATCTATCTATCTATCTATCTATCTATCTATCTATCTATCTCAAAGCAGCAGACCTTGTGTGACACTTCTTCCTTGAGAAAAAAAATACTTAGAGTTGAAATGAATCATTGTACAGGAAGCTGTTGCAGTACTGTATTTCACCATCACCCAACATTCATGCAAACACTGAACCAGTGTGGATGGAGGCTGTTAGGCTATCTCTTAAGATTAAGATCATAGAGGGGAATGAATCTTGAGGTCTTGTTATCACATTTCACCTCACAACAGCAAACAGATTACTACCTGCAGATACACAGTCTTACATTCATTATAACTAGCCTATATTTTTGTTCACATAGCTGTCCAATTTCATAGTGCAGCTGTAAAATTACAAAGGCAGTCTGATGGAAAGTAAAGAAAATCAGACTAGTCTTTTTCTCAGTAGGTCGTTAACTTGTCGTCAGTGATCACATGGGTTTTTCATGCTGTGGCCTGTTGTGCATGCAGGTCAACTGATAAATAGTGATGGTTTACAAAACAAAGGACTGAATGGAGATAGAGCTGCAAGCGGCAGCATGCACAACTCAAAAACATCCTACAAACGATCAGGCTGCACAATAATCAAAATCTCAGGAGCTGTAATTTCTCTGATGAAGTTCACAATATTGTGCGTTGTTAGCAGCACCATGTTACCAAAGATAGACGCCCTGGCCCACAAATCATGTTCTCCAGACAGAAAGGAACATGTTTATGTAAAACTGCAGTTCCTCGGCTGCCGCTGGGGGCTGAGCAATTCTCCCTTGACCCCCATGTTAAAATAGCCGACTTTACAGCTTAAAAAAAAACATATACAGCCTGGTACATTTTTTGTTTTTGATAGTTTCAACCTCTGTGAACACAGGGGGGGGGATGTTTTTGTTCCACAACCGTTTTAGTATTATTTAGGATTAAAATTCAGACATAAATTGGGGCGTGGTTATGTTGCTTCGAGTTCAGTCGGTGGGTTCTTGGCTGGCAAACCGCTGCACATCTCCAAATATGGAAAGTATACTCCCACTAAAATCCAAGATGGCGCAGTTCAAATGCTCGTACTACCCCCAAACCAATGGGTGACGTCAGGGGTGCTACGTCCATTCTTTTTACCGTCTATGATACTGCTCAGTCCATTTGCATAGACAAATTCAACAACAGCTGTCAGATAAACAAGCTCCTGTTTTATTGAGGATAAATGTAGATGAGTTTCAGTGATAAGCCCTCATCTGCAGAGTCTGCACATGACAGAACAGAGCCACAGATAGTGTTGCTGTTAACTTTTCTCACTGTGAGTCTCCAAACACCTCCAGGTCATCTAGTTTCAATCAGAAGCTGTAGGTGTGGGAAACTTCATTGAGCCCAGTTTGGTGCCACGAGGAGTCTGAACTGAATCAAAGTATGAAAAAGCAAAAACTTCATCAACTTCCTGTTCAACCTACAGAAACGTGAACATGTGGGAGGAGATGGTTTAATGTGAAGATCAGATATCAGATTATCACTTTTTTACAACTTTATCATTTTTCCCTATCAAAAACACTGACATTAAAGCTATTCTTTACAAAACTTGAAACACCCCTGCCCCCCCAGCACCACAACTCCTCCACTCAGGAATAGGAAGAGCGTGTGCAATAGTGCAAATGACTAACTAAGCCCCCATCCAGGTGGCATCCTTACTACAAACATAAAATTGCCTCACAACCAAATATAGATATCAAGTTCAAGTTGACTTTATTGTCACATATAATTACAAGTAATTACAGTGAAATTCTTATGTAGGCTACCTTTGGTCATTTACACAAATAAAGATACAAGTCAAGAAAATAAAAGAAGAGGAGAAAGATATTTAAAACCAAAGAGGTTGGTAATAAATTAAAAAATATAAAAAAGTGCAATGGCAATCAATATATAAAAAAGGAAGAGAGAGAAGATTGTGCGGTGGATATTTTTGTATGTATACAGGTATTTTTATATTATTAAAGCAGAAGTAAGCGATCCGGTCATTTTGGCTAATGCTGCGTTCCAGGCAGGCTTTTGAAACCGTAAATTACAGCTTTAAGTCACGACTTATGACTTTGTAGCGTTCCAGGCAACCCACTCTTGTTTTTCCGACGTGTTTTACCTGTGAAAGTCACTATAACGGCCACTCGTAACTTCCGACCCGTGAACTCGTACCAGATCGAACTGGTACGACTTCACAGGTCAGAAATACACGAGTTACGGGTTGCCTTGAACGCACCATAACTTCTTGTCAGCCGATGGAGTTAGCAGCCCCCGCCCTCGTCATGGATCTATTGGTCCTCGTCCCTACGTCACCACATTCAGTCGCATGCCTTGGCTGCACACACAGCCCTTCATGCCGTTCTCTCTCCTCTTTGGATAAAACTTGTAGGATACGAGAAAAGTTTTCTCCTCGGCTCAGAGCAGAGCAGAGGGACTGACAGACCCGTGTTTCGGTCCAAACACTCTATGTAAGTGATTGCTGTCTGAAGATATAACTATTTAAGACTTATATTAACACAAAAATATTGCTTACTTCTGCTTTAAAATCCTCTCCGTGTTGGTCCTCAACTGTCTATAGCGCCGCCCTGAAGGCAACAGGGAGAACAGTCCATTGTTTGGGTGGTTGGGGTCCTCGTTGCTCTGGCCCTGCAGTGGTTGTTGTGGATGTCCCGCAGGTTTCCCGCAGATATATTAAACAGGCAACAGATAGACACTCACACACGTGTGCATATAGTTAAAGGCATACATGTCCTCTTATCTGTCAGGATTCCAAACCTATACCTTAGGAGGAAAATAGATACACACAAATGCAAAATGTAATAGATAAACTGAGACTGAAGACTCAAACCAATCTGCTTTGATTATTGTGGCCATACAGTAATGCCAACATTTTGGGTTTCTGGTAGAAGAGGAAAACATGAATCCTGGTAGAAGACTTAGTCAAAGAGAAACAACAAGGGGTCAAGGTTCCTAATAAGAGTTATGAACTGTGACCAGGTTTTGTCACATTTATCCTCCTACCCTCGTACTGTATAGGCCTACCTAGTTTTATTATTTAGTTTAGTTTAAACCTTTATTTATAACTCGGGGCCCATTGAGGGAGACGCTCATTTTCAATGATGACATTTGTAATACAAAGTTTGACTGACAGGTTAGATGGAGGTTTTATTTCAGTAGCCTTAGCTGTGGTGCTGTGTCAGTGAAGTTGCATGTAGCTTACTGTCACTGAGGACAACATGGATCATTTGGGCAAAAACATGTTGTGGACACATGTTGACTTTGGCATCTCATTTTCTGTCTCTCTAAAACCGACCAATGGGACGACTGACCTGAGACACTTTTTCTCTCTTCCCTCAGCTTTCGAGGATGACTTCTAGAGTGTTTGGTGATGTGGAGAAAGATGAAGAGGAGGAGGAGGAGGAGGAGGAGGAGGAAGAGGAAAGTGTGAACCCCACAGAGTTGAAAATGAGTCAGATTGTGATGCCGTGTCACAGCAACCATCGCCAGGAGCTGAGCGTGGGACAGCTGCTGAAATGGATCGACTCCATTGCCTGCCTCTCTGGTGAGGTGTGTGTATGTGTCTAAGAGAGAGAGAGAGAGAGAGAAAGAGAGTTAGTGAACATCAGTCAAGTAGTGTGTGTGTTCCAGTTGATGTTGTAACCACTGAGCACATTGTGTGTTTCAGCTGAGAGACACGCTGGAAGCCCCTGTGTCACCGCGTCCATGGATGACATCCACTTTGAACACACCATCAGGTAACAGGATGTGTGTGTACAGAATGTGTGTGTGTGTGTGTGTGTGTGTGTGTGTGTGTGTGTGCAGTATACACTAACTCTTCTTTAATGTGTCTTCCTTCAGTGTAGGTCAGGTGGTGAACATTAAAGCAAAGGTCAACAGAGCCTTTAACACCAGTATGGAGGTCAGAGACGTACACACACACACACACACACACACACACACACACACACACACACTGATACTTTACATACAGTGCTATAAAGTCCCAATGCTTTAGAAATCGCTTTGTAACACTTTCCAGACTTATAGATGTATTTTTTTAGATTTTTTAGATCACACCATGATGTGTTGCTGTTTGAGATCTCAGCCTCCTTTACTTCACAGTAAACAGGTTCTATTGAAGTGATTTCTTGATTCAACAGGTCTGGCAGTGATCAGGCCTGGGTGTGGACAGTGAAATTAAACTCTACTTTAAAAAAAAAAAAAAGGTTTATCACAGTTAGTTCATGATTTAACTTGGGTTATCTTTGTCTAATATTAAAATTTGTTTGATGATCTTAAACATTTAAGTGTGACAAACATGCAAAAACATGAGAAACATGAGAAAAAATGAGAAAAACACAAAGCCACTTTCCCTCATTGCATTGGGACTCAAATGATCGATCAGCTTCAGTGAGAAAGTCCACTGGATTTGGAATGGAAGAGTCAGCTCACCTAACAAAGCAGTGATCAGCCATGTCATCCATCCATTCCTCCTCTTCTATCTGTTTGAATGTGGTTCAACTTCCATGAATCAACAATTACTCCAGTGTATCTATCTGGAAGGCCCTCCCTTCCCTTTATAGGTTGGGCTTTTAATGTGTAAAGAAGCATTAGGAAGTGTGGAATCTTATTGTTGAAACTTGACATTAGTCAGGAGTTTGGCCCAGAGGAAATGACTGGAGGTAATTATCTGAAAACATGACAGAGTCTCAGCTGTAGACTGGTTAGTGCTGTGGAAATCTCCATGATATTGTGTTGTCTCTTTGGCCTTTTCATGCTGGCCACTGGTTATTACAGGAGACTTTTTTAAATTGTATTTATCCAGGATCAACAATCTCTTTTCCAAGGGAGACCTGGCCATGAAGGCAGCCACACAGTTACATTAAAAACAATAAACACGTTTAAAGTTAGACTGCAATGATTTCACCAGAAATTGAGCTTGTGGGGTTAGTGTTAGATGAAATTGAAGTTCAGATTGTAATTTATTCCAGAAACCTAAATGCTTTCTTGCCCGGTTCAGTTCGTACCTTGAGGACTACAAATTGCAGAGTACCTGAAGATCTGAGATTGTGACTTCCATGTTTCCTTGTTATACCCAGAAACCCAGAATGGTTTTGTAAATAAGTACACAATGAGTGAGGGGACAGTAAGGTAGTGAGGCTTTTACTGAGCAAATGTCTCTATTTGTTATAGCAGCAGTCCTGATTGTGTTTGTAGTGGTTTTAGCTGTATGTAGTTTTGATTCATGTGTCCAGGTTTAGAGTCTGTTCAATATCCATTTGGTCATACAGTAGTACAGGGGTCATCAACTATATTTGTTGAAGGGCCAGAATTTTTCTCAACAGACACCTTGGGGGCCGGACATTCAGATTGGCAGAGATAGAAATTAAATTCACCTTTTTGCCTAATAGGCCTGATTTATTTTATATTCTATTTTACCTGTAAACTCATAATTTTCATTTATACATATCTTTGGTGTTTGGTATGATATAAAATGAAAAATCTTGACAGCTGGACTTTCAGATACTCCGACATGCTGGAGCTTTACACTGCTGACTTGCCCTGTGATTTTCAGCCTAAATATGAAAGGAGGCTGACAATCGGTTCTGAGATGATACAAGTCAGTAGTCCTGAGTAGTCAGTAGTGTTTCTCTTCTATAATACACATTCTACATCTCGGAGGCGACGTTTTTCCACACACGGGCAGAGCTCAGTGGGAAACAGTAGGAGAGACACAGGTCGAGGGGGAACCGGGACACAACACCGGAGGGAGAAGCAGGTCCGTGCGCCGCAGGACGTGCACAAAAAACAACCGCGTGGCATCAAACACGCGCTGCTCCCGCATCGTTTTTGGGTTGTGAGCACGCATGACGCGCATCTACACTGAATGGGTTTGAGTGCGCAAAAGACGCTACATCTGAACGGCCCGTGCACACCCAGTTTAACCAAGGCGGCGGCCAAACTCACCCAGGCAGCTCACCTCTGCAGACAGGCAGGGAAAACCCTGCAGTCCAGCTCCCTAAACTTTCATGCACGGGGCTTTGGGTACCGCGGCGTTTCCTAATCCCAGCACATTGACTTACAGGCACACACTAACACTTTCTTTGAGCGTGTCTGCGTGTCTCCGTGTCCCAGCGCATTGACTTACAGGCGCACACCAACAGAGACGGAGAAATATAATAGCTACTTTTTAACTATCAGAACTCAGTCGCGGGCCGGATTGGAAGGTTCGGCGGGCCGGATTCGGCCCGCGGGCCGCCAGTTGATGATCACTGCAGTAGTATATAATCCACAGACCGAGTAGACCTACTTTCTACAGTACACAAAGACACAGTTCCTGTGAAATTCTTCATATTTCCTGAACCTCTCAGTCCTGCAGAGGAATTTGTTCAAACTGAGCTCTGTGGATTTTCACAAACACCGTTTCTAGAAAAGCAGATTATGCAGGGTTCCTACTCGTCCAGGAAAACCTGGAAAACCTGGAAAACCTGGAATATGGTTGACCAGTTTTCCAGTCATGGAAAACCCATGGAAAATGAGAAAAAAAGTCAAATGTCCTGGAAAAGCTTGAGTTGTCCTGGAAAATGATTTATCACATCTTGACATCAGCGACCTGGGGCCTCATTTATCAAAGAGCGTGTAAAAGTCCTCTTAAATTTTCAGTACGACGGAAAGGCAAAATGTGCGTACGACCAAAAAATATACACTCTTTTCAGATCTATCAAACTCCGCTTACACACGGCTGCACGGTATTTCCCTTGATAGATCACACCGGACCTGAGAAAAGCGTGGATGAGAACACGCCTCATACCCAGCCCCCTAAACGGCCCCATACAACCATATGTGGTCAATGCAAATCAGTTACGTGCATATTAAGTAGCCATGTGCGCTCTGGAAACGTGTGGAATGACGTCAGTGGAAGACGGTGAAGACAACAGACGGACTGAGAGCGGAGAAAGAAGCGGAATTTCTCTGAAAGCGAGATACACGGTAACACGGCAATATCAGTCAGAAACATCATCTTGCATTGAAAGGCTACAATAAATACAAAAAACTCCCAAATCTAAATGAAACAGACCAGAAAGAAGAAGAATCATATTTATTCTGCCCCTTATTTTAGATTATGTCATAATAATTTAAAGCAGGGTTTCCACTGCCAGTCAGTACTACTTTGCACCCCTTTCCACTAACCCCCCACTGCCGTTCACTGGACGACTTTGATTTTCATTTGTGCATAGCTATATATTAAAAAAAAAACAAAAAAACATTGAAGTCCACCAGTCTGTGACTTTTCCTAAAATGATGTTGGGCAGCACCCATTTTTGTTAAATACAATAAATATTATTCACACAAAAAATATCGATCATGTTTTCTCATTTGCTTTGATTTGCGCCGACATTATTGTGCTTGCTGCTTGCTTGTGTGTGTCCAGTCTGGCTACTTAACACAGGCACGGAGCAGAAATTATTTTCCAGACTGGACAGACTGGTTGTGGAAGAGGTGTAGCCTACATGCAGGGGGAAAATATCAATATGATATCAAAAGAAAACGAAATTCGTTTTATAAAGCCAGTATTTAGGAGCAAACTAGTGTAAATGCACAGGGGAAAAATCAGAGTCGTTGTGCTTTTCATGTAAAGTGCCGACGTCAACACGTGTGCGGTGGTGGTGGTGGTGGTGGTGGGGGGGGGGGGGGGGGGGGGTCATCATCACCACCACTTGCTACTTCAACACTTCAAACAGTGTCCGCGCTCCTCTCTCCCTCTCACACTGCAGTTCTCTGACTCTGCAGCGGTGTCGCCAATTCCTCCTGTTCTTCAAAAAGCGTGTAAATGCCGGTACGCCATGGTCGGACTGGTCGTAAATTTTTGCACTTACTCCCGACAAGTTTTGGTTTGATAGATCCCAAATTAGGCGGAGAAAAGTGCGTACGCACAAAATGGGGGAAAGAGCGTGTAAAAAAGCGTGTATCCACAATGATAAATGAGGCCCCAGAGCTGTATTTGACTTTTTCAGAACCCACCAAGGATTTCTTCTCCAAAGAAGTGCCTAGCGAGAAAACATTTTCTTTGTCATAATGTCAAAGCATGTAAGAGATTATTTCATAGATGAGTCAGAGCCATAGACTGTCTCTGCACATCTTTAGTCAGACTTCTGGGGCTGAGAGAATGAGAGTGAGGAATAAACACAGAAACAATCATGAACAAAATAAGGGACAACTGTCGACAAGAACACTTCTCCAATAATAACAACATGTCTGTCAGACTGTAGCAGCTGAAAATGTCCTGGAAAAGTTTCAAGCAAAGAGTGGGAACCCTTTTATGGTGTGAAATGCTGTAACCACCACAGATGAAAGTCAGTTCACCTTCTGTGTTTGGGAAGATGCAGAAAACACAGTTGGTGAACAGAACAGGTCCACAGTAAATGAAAAGCCGACCCATACGGCACATTTACAACTTATTGAGGATATGAAAAACAACACTTACATTCCGACCACGTTTCCCTGTCTTCATCTCAGGTGGGAATATGTGTGAGCTGCGAGGACCTGTTCTCAGATCGTCACTGGAGAGTTTGTCACGCTTGCGCCACCTTCGTCACCCAGCGCACACACACTGGACAGAAGGTGATGCGATGCCTGGATAGAGATGTCTGGCTTGATCTTTTTGGAGAATGTGTGAAACCATTGTGTGTGTCTGTGTGTGTGTATATGTGTGTTATTACCTCACAGGTGATCTTGAAGCCCATTGTACCCCGCACTCAGAAGGAGCATGTTGAGTACAGTGTGGCAGCTGAGAGACGGAGGGTGAGGATGGTACATGATGAGATCATCAGAGACCTGCTGTCCCACGGCTCCATCCAGCAGGGTAGGTCTCTCCATGTGTCTGCAGGGCTCCGCCTGCTGCTGAATGTTGCTGAGAGAAGGAGACGGACACTCAGATCATCCTCCACATTTAGTTAGGTCTAAGCATAAGGAGAAACATTTATTTGCATGGTTTTATTTGAAAATTCAACTACTATTCATACTTTTAACAATTATGGCTAAAATGCTTATAATTTGTAGGGCTGACCCAAAAAAAATCGAAGCTTCATGAAGTCCGTGATCGACTTTTTTTCCTTTTTGACACCGGTTCTCATTGGAAATTGTTACATTAAAATGAGTAGGCTACTTGGCATCCTGGAAACCTGTCTGATTTTGGAGATATGCAGTGTCTGTTTGCCATTACTTTCATTATTTCCGCTACGATCGCCCCCCTTGAAGGCCCGGGTTTTTTCTGCATTTCTTGTGGGACTACTGTAGGGTTGGGCCACTAGGAGGTGGCCACATGTGGTCCCTGGGCCACCATTTAGGCCTGGTCTAGGAGAAACACTGTACATGGTGAAATATGAAGAATGTCTCCCCAAACATTGAGTGATTGAAACTAGAAGAAAAGAAGCCAAGTTAACATACATGAAGTTATTTTGGAGCATGAAGAAGCAAATCTTACAATAATGTAACTGAAGAAGAGTTACTTAGCTTCATAGTGTTTGGGTTGTTTTAGTGAAAGAAACCTCCTGTTCTTCTCTAGGCTTTTTGAAGTCAATTTCTATTCTCACATTGTGCAGCTTGATTTTCTTTTTATATCATGAAAGTGTTCTTCAGAGATGAAGGGAATTGAGAAAGCAGTTTTGCATGTATTATTGTTGCAGTTTTACACAAGAAATGTAAATAACCCCTAACTCTTCAGAAGCATTTATATCAGATTAGGATGAAAGAATCTAATGGATATATGTTGTTGCTGTTTCAGACCATACTGTCACACCCTATTCAGGTGCACATAGTTGGTTTTTGGTCTTTTTTTTAGGGGATCACTGAATGTATATAGAATAACAGTCATGCTCACTGTCATCTTTTTCTACTGTGCGCCTGTGTGTCTTTGTATCTGTGTGTGTGTGTGTGTCAGCTGACACCTCAGCTGTAGAAAATGCAGTGGCAGCAGAGAAGACCAAGGTGGAGAGTGTTGAACTAGTTCTACCCCCGCATGCCAATCATCAGGTGACTGCTTCACTCATCTGTCTGTTTCTCTCAGGAAGTCAATCAGCAGTTTAGCTGGTCATATTTTTATTACATCTCTACTAGGGGTGCAATGGTACAGGTAGCCCACGGTACGATACGTACCTCGGTTTTTGGCCACGGTTCTCGGTACGGTTTCGGTATGTGTTTTGTGCAGAGAACTTTTTTTTCTCCCAAAATAATGTTTAAAATTTATATTATTTCTAATAGGCTACTACTATTTATAGTATTTCCTTGTAGAGCTCCCCTCTCTCTCTCACACACACACACAGACACACACACACACACACACACACACACACACACACACACACACACACACACACACACACACACACACACACACACACACCTGGGGTCCGTTTCAGGAAGCAGGCTCAACAAACTCTGAGTCAAATCCCGAGCTCAGGGTTGATTGAGCCTGAGCTGGAAAACTCTGAGTTTTCGGTTTCAGAGCAGCTGATCAGAAATAGTTCAATCAACCCAGAGTATGTTGAGCCTGAGGGAGGCGCGTTCACCGTGAGCACAAGAAGCATCATCAGCCTGCCAGGGAGCGGTTTGCTTCACAGCACATGTTGCCGTAGCGACTGACTCAGCATTACGCTGATCCTGCTCTCTGAAACGGAAAACTCTGAGTTTCCCTCATCTCAGGCAGACCCCAGAACTGTCTGTGTCGTGAACAGCCCCTAGCTCGTTGCATCCCCCTAGCTCCTCCCTCTGCACACTCCTTTAGTCTTTCATATGGTGCACACTCTGAAGCCACTTTCAAACAGAGATCGCGCTATATTGCCGTCATGGAAGACCGTCACTATTCTGGCAGCCACAGTCTCTCACTGGGAAAGAAGGAGTTACGGTAGTCTATTGTGTTTTTTTAAACAGCCTTTCACTACCTCTCATCCCTGTCAGTCAACTCCTCCTGCTGGACATCGTCTTTCTATCGCGCGTGGGCACACGGATACGCGACCACACACGTGCAGTGTGCATGGACAGAGTCCTGCTGGAACTCTAATAAAAGCTAAATGTGCTAAATCGCGCTAACTAATGTGTGTGTGAGCTGCTGCACTTTCAGTTGCAGGGGGGGGAGTCACTGTGAGTGTGTGGAGGCTCAACAGTGATTGGACATCAACTCGCGGGGGCGGGCTTTTGCCTTAAACGGCCAGGCGCACACACACATGGCACAGCTGCCTGTAAAGCAGTAAGAGCTGATGCAAGCTGAATCTGAAATACCGCGGTCCAAGAGCGTATTGCACCGTGCAGGCCGTACCGAACGGTTCGGTATTTTACCGAGAACCGTTGCATCTCTAGTCTCTACTTGTTCAGCTGTCTGTCCCCTTCTTTTGGACACAGTATCTCAGTAACACCCTGATAGAACTTCAGTTACACACAGATTAAAGGATAAACGAAAAGCTTTTTTGTGGTTTTTCTTTTGTGGCTTTGGCTTTGTGAATGCAATATCTCAGTAACGTCGGGAGTGGCAGCGTTGAACACTTCACCTGGACCGTGGTGTGTTTGGGTCTGTGCAGAAATGTGGGACACTGCTGGTGAACAGGTCCAAGCATGTTGGTGTTTGTTTAACTAAAGGGATCAAAGTGTAAGAAGTGACATTTCTGTGTCTTCCATGCCTCCAAACAAGCAGCAGTCATGGACAGAGGCCATGCAGTAATTGTAGTTTACTTGTGTGTTGTGTACCAGGTGAACACATTTGGAGGACAGATCATGGCCTGGATGGTGAATGTGGCCACAATCGCTGCAAGGTACAATTCCACACATTTAAAATGCCTTGTTTATTCAGACCAGGGTCACAGAGGGTTACAGATGGTACACACATGAAAACACAAACAAATCATGGGTGGAGGACATGATGTGTTCAGGTGTTTTAGATGCTAGAGCTCAGAGCTGAAATGGTTTCAACTGTGATATTAGAAACCATAAAATGCCTCTTTCTCTATAGTAAAGAATTAACATTTCTGGAGCTCTGAACACTTGTATTGTCCATATGTCTGTGAAGTGTCTAATGAAGCAGTTTTGAGAAAAGGAGTTTTCAAGAAATGGGTTTAGCCATTGTAAAAAACTGTCAGGAAACATTAAATACAAACTTCTTGAGTTTAGGATTTTTTTTTAAAAGGGATAGTTCAACATTTTGGCAAATTCGCCTATTGCCATAATTCCTATATAATAGTCATAGGGGTAGGTTAATTACCTTTAATTGTTGGTGCAAGCTGTTTTTAGATCAGCGGGGCAGAGACCTATGGCAGAAACGCGAGCTGCTCGGCTAACGCAACGGAGGTGCACGATACTTTCGCCTTTCCCTCATCAAATACACAATCCAACAACTCCAAAACACTCTCATGAACAAGTTGTGACCTGCACATTCACCACGCTATGAGATAATAACGTAACGTTATGAGACGGAGTTGTTTTCAAGGCAAATACGTAGCCGGAACTACATTCCAGACATGGCTGCTGGGCAGAGCGACTTCAAAAGCGCAAGCAGTTCTGAGTATTTGCTTCATGTGTCGTAATGTTACTTAAGCATACGTTATTATTTCATAGCGCAGTGAATGTGCAGGTCACAACTTATCCATGAGAGTGTTTTGGATTTGTTGGATTGTGTATTTATGAGTTTGATGAGGGAAAGGCGAAAGTACCGTTGCATTAGCTGAGCAGCTCACGTCTCTGCTCCACCGATCTAAAAACAGCTTGCACTGACAATTAAAGGTAATGAACCTATAGGGATTATGGCAATAGGTGAATTTGCCAAAATGTTGAACTAAAATATTAGTAACATGTCATTTAACTGATAAAACAGTCATCTGACCATATCTCCCTCCACAGCCGTCTGAGTAAGGCTCATCCCACGCTCCAGGCCATCGACATGTTCACTTTCAGAGGACCTTCTCAGATCGGAGACAGGCTGCTGCTGAGGGCCATCGTCAACAACGCCTTCAAAAACAGGTCTGAGTGTGTCTGATACCTGATCCCTGTGGCCATGACAACACAGAAAAGAAAAAGTGGTGCTGTATATAAATCTGAATTAAACAAACTGTGACTCGTGTGTGTGCAGCATGGAGGTGGGGGTGAGGGCAGAGGCCTATCAGGAGGAGGGGCCTAACCGACACATCAACTCTGCCTTCATGACCTTTGAGGTGCTGGATGACCACAGGAAGCCCTGCCTGTTACCACGGATACGACCTGAGCCCCTGGTGAGTGAACCAGCAGAATGAACTACAAGTGAAGAACCATTGTTACACTGTTTATGGCTCTGTGTGCATAAGATTGCAATGTAAGCAAATAACCAGTCATTATCTAGTTGTGATGGGAAAATATTGTACCAAATTAAACTGAAACAAAGTCATAATGCATGAGAAGACTTTGTGACGAGAAAAAATAAGAGACAAGATAGATGGAAAAGAATGATGTCATCATGATGTCTGTCTTTATCCTTGAGTTGTGGGACTGTGCCTGGGTTTGGGTTCAAGTTTTCATCAGATCAGCCAACTAGGTTTAGTAATAGAATAATCAAGATAAGATCATTATCTGATTCAAATCAAGCAGTTTGTTTAACATGATTTAACCATTCATGGGCAGATGGATGATTGTTTGGAATATTCTAAGAGTTGGAACAAGGACATTTGGCTCCTCTAAAAGTTTTAGAAAACATGTAGTGATTTAATGCTAATGAAATAAATAACTTTGTGACAAGAAAAAACAAGAAAATTACACAAATTATATGAAAACGATGTTTACTATGCATTGTGTCATCATGTATAAATGAACCAGAATCAGTTGTTAAGCTCACATACGTATATCAATTTACAAAGTCAGGTTATTAAATTCAAATGTTGTATCTATAATTTCTGTCATGCTCATGGCTGTAACTAAACTTCATTAGCTGTAAAGAGGCAGTCAAAGGTTTAAAAAAAAAGATGACATTGAACCCTGTGAGAGACTTTTTGTTATCACCATTGGCAAGGTTCCAGAGCTGAGACAATACAAAAATGAGAGTCAACCGACTGCTGGCCACTGATTGGCCACAGTGTCATCACTGGAAGAGTTGCAAGTGCAACGTCCAACACAAAAATCAAACCCGCTATTTTTAAAACACACCGGCACCAGCGTCCACTGATCTGAATTGAGACTGTTGCAAGACGATGTGACCGTAGCAGCCGTGATATGACGACCCCGCCCACATTGAGGAGGAACTATGAGGTACTCTATGGGAAGTGACAAAAAACGAGTTGGGTCGAGTTGAGTTGAGTAGAGCTGTAACTGTGTAGTGGAAAAGGGCCATAACAGACACAGCAACAGGTTATAAAAGACAGTGCTGAAATACTCTATTATTTATTGATGAAGTCCTGATGCATATCACCAGACTGAATCCGAACAGTCAAATCTCAGGCCATAAAACCAAAACAATGATCTGTATGAAGCCACAGTATACACAGCTGATAACACCAACCTGTTGTAACCTCTGACACAGAGTTTACAGTGCTGGGGCTGTAGAGGTGTGAAGGCTCGGCTGAGCAAAGGTCATTCGTCAACCTGACTCAACAATGACTCAACAATGACTCGTACATTGGAGGGAAGTGACACAGTGACTCTTTGAAGAGCCGTCCTTGTGTTTATTGATGCAGCTCTTACTACAGGGATCCTACACTACCAGTCAAAAGTTTGAAGGAGTTCCCAGAGGTGCTGAGCACTTACGAATATAAATTATTTTGTTAATCCTCAAAGGGAAATTCATTTGTCTGTCAGTTTATCACCATTTGCAGAAGAATCAAAAAGCCAGATGGCTGAAGGTACAAGGGATCCTCTGTGTTTCTGTGTCCTGCGAAGAGAGAGGAGCCGTCCACCTTTCCTGCTCCATCAAGGTGCCATTAAGTGGATGATCCCAGTTGTTCAGAATGCCGGCCTCCACCATCTCCAGTGTTCATCTCTCCACCACATCCCCCAGTGGGTCCATCAGGGAAACATGACTGAAGTCTCCTGATATCATGCAAAAGTGCCTCAGGATGTTTAGTATTGTTAGGATTTGAAAAAATGTCTACTTTCTGAGTCTTCACCAATATCTCCAGCTCTTCATCACTCTTGTTGGGCAGAGAGTTGATATTTCCCATGATGACTGACAGCAGAAGATGTACAGTACGCAATATTTTTTTTCATAGGATGGGTCCGGGAAAGTCCCGCCTTTCCCGCCGTTCCCGCCTCTGATTGGCTAGATGGGCTCCATTTTCGACTCTGATTGGCTAGAAGGGCTCTCGCCTGATTGGTTGTTTGTTTTGGCTGTGAAACGGCTGTGAAACGCAGGCTGTCGGCAAAGCGTGAGAAGTGCCTAGATCTACCTGGACTCTCTCTACTTATCTGGCCTGTCTACACTCTACCTGGTCTTTTTACTAAACTTAACCAACTCCTTTCTTCATTGCCTAAACCTAACCAATGGCACAATTACACTTCTCTCAAACTCAAAATGTAAACTTGGAATATAAATTTAAAAACTAAATTTTCGGAATGTGAAACCAGCGGGGATCGAACTCGGATTCACCGCACCGCAGGCGAAAACGCAAACCGCTACACCATGGCGTCTGATTACATCAATTACATCAGTTGTGTGTATTTTAGTTTACTACAGTACTGTTGTGAGATGACGTCAATCGGAGGAGAATTCATCCAGCCAATCAGAGGCGGGGAAGGCGGGACTTTCCCAGACCTATCCTACGAAAAAAATATTGCGTACAGTACATCTCCACTTCCAAGCCTTCATCTTTGCACCACCAGCACGGCAACCAGGAATCATCTCAGCTGGAACAGGGTGGTGTCCTCCAGATCTGCTCCATTTTCAATGAAAGAAGCTCATCTCTGAAGAATCAGTCAGTAGTTGACAAAATACGACAAAAACACAACAAAAATAAAGCAGAGGTTGAGTAAAAACTCAGAGCTACCAGACTTTGCTGCTCCCAGTTAAAGTGCATGTTCTGGAATCACTTGTTGGCTGTTTTGCCTTCACTTGGTCCAACTCATCCCAAACCATCTCAGTTGGGTTTAGGTCAGTTGATACATAAGACTTTGGTTTTAATTAACACGTTTGCGTTTACTATATAATTCCATATAGTTCCGTCATAGTTTTGATGTCTTTAGTACAAGTCTACAATGTAGAAAGTGATAAAATAAAGAAAAAACATTGAATGGGAACCCTAACTTTTGACTGGTAGTGTTATTGTAGGCTACATCAGTCGCCTTCATAACCACTGTTTATTTCATCATCAAACGTTTCCATTAACCTCTCAGTCTTCAGCACACCTGTAAACTGAGGTTTATCTTTGTTGACAGGTTAGTTATCTGTTAGAGAGGTCAGTCCTCTGTATGTTTCACCTCAGTCTATCTGGGATGTGTGGAAACAGTGAAACCAGGTTTGCTTCATTAGCTCCTCTTTGTAGTGCTGTGAGATGATTCATTTATTCATTAATTCTAATGTAAACATGCCTCGTCCTTTCTTCTTCTCTCTGTGTTTCATTTACAGGAAGGGGAGAGGAGGTTTCAGGAGGCCATAGCCAGAAAGAAGATCCGATTAGACAGGTCAACATCTTGTCAACCCCTGGAATGAGCAATAGCTCTCACTTCCAAGTCTGTGTGCCAGAGATAACTGTTTTTTTAAATAGAAATAAGAGGAACTGAACTTTATAGAAGGAAAGAAAAAAATGTCACCACTGCTCTTTGCTGTGTTTATAACACTACACTTAAACTGTGTCTAAACGCCTATTACTGTATGACCCACAGCTCTTCATATCAGTGTTGATACTGTATGAAAACAGAGTCTTGAACACTGATAAAAACTGTTTAGAGTTGTGTTTGGTTTTGCTAGAAGAGTCAGGGGTTTGTCCAGAGTGTTGACAGGTTTGAGAGAAGCATAGAAGATTTCAAGAAATGTGTTTAAGCAGTTGTGAAAAACTGTAATTGTTTGTGTTTTATTCATCAGACTGTTTCAAAGATGCTTCTAACTACTCTTGTTGTTCCTATTGTTTCAGAAAGTATATCATTTCCCGCTCGCAGGGCGAGGTCCCTCTGTCTGTTCCCTGGGACCCCAGGAACCAGGTGAGGACTCAGGACTCAGACATAGTTACATGGTGTTGTGATGAATAATGCATTATTTACAGCACATGTATTGTTTCACTGGTACTACATACATCAGCATCAGCATCAACGTCTTCTGCAGTGTGTGCTTGTGTTGGTGTTTGCAGTTGCATACAGTACTGTATGTGTGTGTTTCCAGGTGTATCTGAGCTATAACAACGTGTCAGCGCTGAAGATTTTGGCTGCTCGAAACAACTGGCGCCTCAGTTCTGAGAAGGACAAGGTATCTTATCTGCTGCTCTGATCTTCTGCTCTGTGGGAGGACTGTGTTGTGTTGTGTTGTGTTGTGTTGTGTTGTGTTGTGTTGTGTTGTGTTGTGTTGTGTTGTGTTGTGTTGTGTTGTGTTGTGTTGTGTTGTGTTGTGGTCCACATGAGGAGCTGGAGGTTTCACATGACTGTCTGTTCCCAGGTCCGTCTCTACACCCTGGAGCAGAAATCCTCGCTGAGTTTCAGGATCGAAGCGGAGGTGGACGTTCCCGCTCACAGAGCCTTCTGTCTGCTGGCTGAGCTGAGCAACAGACCCAGCTGGGACAAACATTATCAGTGAGGTTTTAACACACACACACACACACACACACACACACACACACACACACACACACACACACACACACACACACACACACACACACACACACACACACACACACACACACACACACACACACACAAGCTTAAACTGTCTCTCCACCTCATGTAGAAAAGTCAGGGTTTACTGTGTGAGTAACATGAGCAGCAGTTCAGAGTGTGTATTTATCAAGAGATTAAAGAGATCAGATTCCATAATAAGGCTGTTGTTAAAGGGATATTTCAACATTTTGGCAAAGTCACGCATTACCATAAACCATACATGGGCATTTTACGGCCCGCGGGCCACACCCGGCCCGCATGCCGTCTCAATCCGGCCCGCGAGCCGAACTGTTATTATGACCCGATTGCTTTTATTACGTTGATGCGCACTAATCAGCTGTTTGAAACAGTGACAACCCTGTTAGAACAGGAGCCTGCACATCGCAGACAGAAAGTAACAACGTAACCTCCTCCAGGTAGAAGACAGACGGCTGCTCAGTCTCTTTCTCTGTCTGACACCGGAGCTCCGACTGAGGAGGGAGAGGAGCCGCTCTGGTGCAGCTTTTCTCCACAGAGGAGTTTCTGACCACCGCGACCCTGTCAGCGGTAACCTAGACCGCGGGACCGGGCCGGTGTTTCACAACCCTCCGTCAGCCGAATCATAACTGCTGACGGTTACAAAGCCCCATCACGGCACCTAATTATTAGAAAACTGTGATTAAAAGAGCATTTTATGAGATCGCTGGGTTTTCTGACGTGATCGACCATATGACTGATTGTAGCCACGTGCGTCTGAAGCCTCCATCCACCAATGGCTACGCTTGTAATCAAATCACTCTTTTTTTTCATGTTGGTGCTGTTAGGCAGCAGCAAATGAGTTTTGTGTTTCTTCATAAATAAAAGGTTATCTACATACAAATAGAACAGTCTCACTGAATCAGAACTGAAAAGGAGTGCTTAATTGTAGCCTAATATTCAGGTGTCTGTGAACATTATTAATTGGTGCAGTCATTTATGGTCAGTAAGTTTCTTATCTGCCTTGAGTCCATATTTATATCATAATACAGCATGTTTCTTCAGTGATCTGTGATGGATATAAGTTGAAAATGCGATTACATGATTGTGGGCTGTCAGCCTATTGTAATGCAATCATTTCCACCAAATATATGTAGTTATATAGGCTAATATATAATTATATATAATTCAGCAATAAATATTTTATGTTTCAATTTGATTTCGAATCGTGTGGCCCTTCACTCACTTTATCGGAGTCAGTGTGGCCCTCTGGAAAAAATAATTGCCCACCCCTGCCATAAACCCTATAGTCATAGCAGTAGGTTCATTACCTTTAATTGTCAGTGCAAGCTGTTTTTAGATTGGTGGTGGAGAGATAAGCTACTCAGGAGGCTCATGGTATTTCCAGCTTTCCCTCATCAAATACACAATCCAACAACTCCTCAACGCTCTTGTGGAAAAGTTGTGACCTGCACATTCACCACGCTATGAGATAATAATGGAATATTACAAGACAGAGTTGTTTTCGAGGCAAACGCATAACCGGCACTACATTTCAGACACGGCTGCTGGGCGGAGTGATTTCAAAAGCACAAGTAGAAAGAAAATATGTTTTTTAATCTGATTTCACAGAAACACAAAAATGATTCTGGCAAAAAAAAGAAGCACCTTTTCATGTGTTCCATAGAGAGTCATATAAAACCTTTATTTATTCTGCACTACAGAATTCTTACAGGCTTTGGAAACTATTTCACTTTCATGTACGTTTATTTGAATGTACTATGTCAATGGCCTATTGGTAAACAGGCATGAAATGAAGGTGCTAATTTGTCATCATATGTTTACATATGGCGCATTTCCACTAGCACGGTTCGGCTCGGTACGGCACGGCTCGGCGCGCTATTGCGTGTTTCCACTAGCACGCAGTACCTGCAACCGGGTACATTTTTGGTATCACCTCAGCCCTGGTTCCAAGCGAGCCGAAGCGTTACTAAAACGTGACGTCAGCCGACTGCCTTCCACTGATTGGCCGATGAGTGTCGTCACTGGAAGCGACGACCGACAACAGAAATGTTCCTGCTGAAGCCTGTTATTACCAGAGAATTTCTAATATTGGGACTGGCTCTGTCATTACGTGACTTTATTAAGTTTTAATATTTTTTCATGCGAGAAAGTAACTGTTTAGATCCCAATGTGCGGTTAGTTTATCCAAACGACGGCTGTTTAGAAGTTTGCCCCGATGTTTTTCGGAGAAGTGAAGCTCCAGGTCCGAGCAGCGACCGGTTCATCACAGAGGCAGCAGCCCGGCTCCTGACGTGCTCCGCCGGGCCAGCCTACCATCGTCACCCCGAGGAGAACAGACCGCTAATTAACTTCCCCGATGGCTTTTAGAGGTTTACCACCGGCTGGTCAAACTCTTAAATGTTGGTCTCATTGATGAAATCTAACAATTGTGGCTGTAGCAGAAGTTTGTTTGTGGTTAGACAGAAGAGCAGCACTGCCTTGGGGTCTGTACGCACAGAAAACACCACATTTACATCAATAAATAAATGTTTTACAATGAACCAGGCCGATCTCAGAGCTGGTAGACTCTCCGGTAAGGCATATTGAACGGTTAAATGCCGTTAACGGGACGAGAGCAGTCAAAACGGCGGTTTAAAGCTAGCTACAGCGAGGGTAGGTTCACTTCCTGTTTACAAAGTAAAAGCACCAATTCTATCGTAATGGCTTTCCTTATGATAAAAGGCAACGGGTATTTTATTTTGTGAAAATAACCGGAAGTGCGTTGCTCACTACGGCTAGCTTTAGTAACGCCGACTTCGTTGAAACAAAATTGTAAACAGCTGGTATTTTGTCAGTTTTTCAACACGTTGGGGATCTAAACGACTACTTTCTCGCCTGAAAATGTTTCAAATGTTGCTAAAGTTATATATTTACAGAGTTTAGAGCGTTGCTCGGCGCCGTGTAAATGACGTCACGGCGGTACTAGTGATACTCAGTTGTAATGGAAACACAACCAAACCGAGCCGAGCCGTGCCGTGCCGAGCCGTATCGAGCCGAGCCGTGCTAGTGGAAATGCGCCATAAGATACCTGTGGTAACTATTAACCTGAGCTATTTGACTACCACATGAATCACAAATCATTCTTCAGTCTCAATTTCAGTGTCATGATAAACAGGACTGATAGTGAGATGCTTGAAAAACACAAGCCCAAGTCCTCAATAAAGTAACTGTTGAAAGCAATAAACAAGTACATGGTCCTCAATCATAAAACCCACACATCACACACTTTTTCATATCACTGAGGTTGGCAGTGGGAAGTGTGACTGTCATGATTGAAGACTGAAAGACTTCTCTACAGGATCAGTGATAATTCCTCACCTGCAACACTGACACCTGCAAAACTTTATCCAGGCAGTTTGCCACTATGGTGAATAAGGATTTATTGTATTGTATTGCACTGTATTGTATGTAACAAGATGATTCTGTCAGCTGTTATTTCTATGATGTCCGCTGTGTAGCAGTGATGTGTGAAGGTCGTCAGTGGCAAGATAAGATAAGATAAAGTCCTTTATTTGTCCTGCAGTGGGGAAAAGTTCTGTCTGTGCAAAGGATCAGGTCAATATGTTGTCCTTGTCATAGGTGGATATTGTGCAGAAGGGGTGGGGTGGGGGGTGACAGGAGACATGCACACACACACACACACACCCATTTCACAGAGGTCTCCTTTAAAAATCGCCTGAGCATTGTAGTTCCTCTGACAGATCTTTCTTTTGTTTGTCCCCCTGTGAAGTGACAAGTTTTGCTTAGTGCTTACTGTATAGAGGACATAGCAGATATGAACCTGATAAAAACAGGTTTGTTACCTTTAATTGTCGTTGCAAGCTATTTTTAGAAGGGTGGAGCACGTTACGTTACGAGACAAAGTTGTTTTTGAGGCAAATACAAAGACTCTTTGCCAAAAAACTGCCCCCAACAGGAACGCACATGAGTGGTTTTGCATGAATTTGCCTCTAAAACAACTCTGTCTGGTAACGTTCTGTTATTATCTCATAGCGTAGCGAGTATGCAGGTCACAACTTGTCCACCAGAGCGTTCTGGAGTTGTTGGATTGTGTATTTGATGAGTTTGATGAGGGAAACCAAGAAATCCCATGAGCCTCCGTAGAGTAGCTCTGAGCAGCTCGTAGCTCTGCTCCGCCATTCTAAAAATAATGTAACTGCCACTGCTGTCCTGCTTTTTGCCATGAAGATGTCTGTGTGTAAGTGTTGTTGTTGTTGTCCTGCTTGTTGTTGTTGTTATTGTCCTGCCTGTTGTTTTTTATGAGACCAAAAACAAATGTCCACATCGTGGACAAATAAAACTAACTAACTAACTAAATAGCTTGCACCGACAATTAAAGGTAACGAACCTACTCCTAAAACTATAGAGATTATCGCAATGGGCCAATTTGCCAAAATGTTGAACTATCACTTTAAACAAATGCTGCCACCATGTTAAAATGCCGACCAGTCGTCACCTCACAGGAACACTGAACTGAACTGAACTGAACTGAAGCTGAGCTGCTCAAACTAAAATAAGTTTGGTTCCCATAATTAAAACACATTCCATCTTTACATGTTAATAGAAAAAGCTTGTTTCAACTTTGGTGTGAAGATATTTTTGTGTGTTCATCATCAGTGCAGAGGATCAACTTTGGTTGTGTTTGTCTGATTTAGACTCTGGATCCTGGTTTGGATTTGGGTGTGTGTGCCAAATAACAACACAGGTCACACACACATATGGTCCAATAACCTGTCAGTAAAAGGTCTTACACACACAGCAACATTTGCATATTCGGCATGTTTGTGACTGTGACCAAACAAAAGAAACAGTCAGGGTCCAGGGATCAGACGGCGACATGGTTTGTGTTACAACACTTGACCACATCCTCATCATCAGTGTCTCTCTGTCTCTAATCAGGAAGTGTGAGCTGATTCATCGGGTGGACGCGGATGACTTCCTGTATCGCGTGGTCACCCCATCAGTCCACCACGGCGCTTCTGGTTCTCCGACTTCAGCCAATCAGGGGGAGGGGATCCTCCAGGACTTCATCTTGTTGGCCTCCAAGAGGAAGCCGTGCAGCAGCGGGTCAGTGGGATGAGAGGAACGCCACCCATTCCCGTAGGACCCACCGTGAATGTTCATGTTGATGTGTTTTTTCTCCTCAGAGATCCATACGTCATCGCCCTTCGTTCAGTGTCTCTGCCCACCCACCCCCCCACTGACGCATACCACAGAGGGGAGGTCATGTGTGCCGGCTTCACCATCCTGGAGACAGAGAACAACATGTCACTGGTGAGACAAACATCACGGCTGTATTTACATCCGCGGTGTTGAGCATGTCACTTTAAAAAGGACATAGTTATAAAAAAAAAACTAACTAAGAGAGAAACTGATTTACATCATAAGAGTAACTAATTACCATGAAAAGTAACTATTGTGTTAAATTACTTGGACTCGCCTCCCTAACCTCCCGTTTATGTGGAACTAACCAACTCACTCACAGTATTCCTCGGCACAGGCAGGCTCTGAGATAAACAACTTTTTTCCAACTAGTTGATAGACTGAAGAAAAATGTGTAGGTAATAGGGGTGGCCTTGACCTCGAGGATTTTCATAGTCGAATCTGATTCGTCAGATTTTGCCCATAGTCGACTAATCGTCAAATCATGTTGTTTTTTCCCTCATTGATTCATGATCTCATTTAGGTCTTTTTCCGCTCCAGAGAAAAGAGTTAAAACACCCAAATAAACAAATTCTTCAGTTGACATTAGGTAACAGGACATTCTCCATCCATCCTTTTCCTGATCTCACTCATTAGGCTGCGTGCACGACATCACTGTGTCTCTCTTTCAGCGACGGTGCAGCGATGACAAGTATGAGTGTGTTCTGTGAATTAACGAGTGTGTATGGTGAATGAAAACGTGAAGTCCCATCGTTGTGTGGCCATGGTACTCAGTGCTTGTATAGGCAGTTCAGGAGTCAAGTGTCACAGCACTGCTTTTTTGCGTGATGGATAGACAGAGAGTTTAAAACTTAGTTTAAAACTTAAGGCCCGAATTTAGAGAGAGCAGGTGAGAGAGATAGCGAACGAGGTGCGCTGGTGCTCCAGTACTCACTGTGATGTTTGTAGCCAAACAGTCTCACCTATATTACAAGAAAACAAAGGAATTCTATGTAAAATCAGATGTTCAGCAGCAGGGAGCCCTTGTATGTATTCAGAAGGATACAATCTTTTTTTCATAACCACATTTTGTGATGATTCGACTCGAATAGTCGACTGTTTGTCTATTCAAGGTCACCCCTAGTATGTAACGTACACTTTAACTAGTGTATTATTTTGTGACGGGACTTCTTGAGTCAAGTAACGGTGCATTTTATTGTCAGTAACGGTGTTATAACAGGGGAAACTGTAACTTTTTTGATTACTTGTTCCTGAAAAAAGTAGTCCCGTTTGTAACACTGTTATTTTATAACACTGTTATTCCCATCACTGAACAAACGTGACCAACATGTGGTTGTGTTTACAGATCAGTTACTATAATCAAGCGTCTCCAGAGGTCCTCCCCTACATCTCCACCGACATCGCTGGCCTCTCCTCCTCCTTCTACCACACCTTCTGCTCCTTCAGCCAGTACCTGACTGAGAACAGGCTGCAGGTCACGGCAGAGGAACAAGCAGGCCAACACCAGGCCACCGGTCCGGACAGTCTGACCTGTGAGGATGAAGCAGACAGTCTGTCAGTGGCCCTCCACAGCACCCATCTGTAGACGGTCAGGGCTGCTCCTGGAAACCAGCATTACAACATTTTTATCGTTGTTTATTTACATACAATATCAGAAAAGTTCAACTAGAAAAGATCACAGTTAAGTCAGTGAAGACAAACTGCCTTAAACCCTAAACATTTGGAGCTGGATATAAAACAAAGACTGGGTCTGTATTCACTGAAAATTTGATCTCACCACAAGGATTTCTCCTGACTCCTTAAAGAGTTTCCAACTCTTAAGAATAATAAGAATAAGAATCTGTCAGCTCATCTACCATTTGCAGAAGAATTAAAAAGCCTGCTGGCTGTAGGTACAAAGTATCTCTTATAGACTACAGTATCTCTATAGTCCTTATTATGTTCCTTGTTAAATTCTATCACTATCTGGCAGAAATTGGTGAGGTGCTGTTTTTTTTTTTTTTTTTGGTTTTTCATGCCTTTATTTGACAGTACAGTCGGGAGAGACAGGAAATGGGGAGGCAGAGAGAGAAAGGGCCGTCCGATGCGGGACTCGAACCGGGGCCGCCTGCACAAGGACTATAGCCTCAACACGTGGGGCGCCTGCCTAACCCACTGCGCCACTCGGCGCCCCTGAGGTGCTGTTTTTGAAGTAATGAATTTCCCAAAGTTTAGTCTACTAAAACATTAGTGAGGACTGTCACAGCCAGTATTTTAGCTTCAAGATGCTTTGTGAATGCAGACACAGATATAATATAAAGTTAATAATTATAAATGTACATGTCCTGGGAAATGTACACTTTTATTTTGACAAACACTAACAGTGGTACGACAGTGCTGACAGCAGTTAGCACAAAGAAAAAAAAAATACATTGATGCTTTCATAGGACTGAAATAAAGTGTTTTTTAACTACTGTACTGTAAGTGTCTGTTCTTTGTTCCTACACAGAGATACCTGATGTAGTTATATCACTCTGTCTTGTTATTTAATGGCAACACATAATGAAGCACATGACCATAACTACACATTGTTTTGCTTCACATCATTTTCCCTCAATGATCATTTTAATTTGTGAACCATTTCAAAATGACTTTTCATGAAGGTGCGTCTCACGTTTCAGGCAATCACATATATACAAAATATAGCACCTTTGTACTTAAATAAATGAAAATCACTCAGTATGTTTAAATAGAGCCTTCAATGAGGACTCACTGTCTTAATGTTTGACTAAAGAAACTAAACAGAAAAGCCCAACAGAACACGTCGTGGTCACTGTTGAACAGGTGAGGCTTAGACAGATGCACCTTCTCCAGCCAGTTCATGAAATGAAATTTACTTCTATCAGTTCAGTTGTGTTATTTGAAATTTAAATAAACTAAGGATACACACTCATAGAGCACATTGAGACTAGTGTTAAACCCACACACATAAAGGTGCATTTAAATAAATTGAAAATATCTTGGAAAAGTTCATTTATTTCAGTAGAGTTCAATTCAAACGGTGGAACTCAAATATTATAGATTCATTACACACAGACTGAAATATTTCATGTCTTTATTTCTTTTTGATAATGGTTACATTTAATGGAAATACAAAATGAAGTATCTCAAAGAGAGTAGCCTAGTGAAAAAGTTCCCCATTGTAACCTAATGATGTCACACTCTAATCAGCTGATCCTGCTCTCCAGTGGTTACTATGAGACAGAGCCAAGCGTCACGTTGCTATGGCGACCGATACACGGAGCCACAGAACTAGAACGCTCGATAGAATCATGTCCACGTCGGTGGGGAAAGAAGAAAGAAAGAAGAGGCGCGCTCTGGTGCTGAGGCCGTAAGTACATATTCTCTCCCTTAATGTCAGCGAACAGCAGCCAAATTCTCTGATATTAATGAGTCTTCACTGTGTCCCAGCTCCTCTCGGGCTCAGAATGTGTCCGTGTCCGGAGCCCACGGACTGTACCACAGACACACCGGCAGCGTGGCCGGGACCTCCAGCAGGAGAAGCCTCAGTCTGGGTGGAGGCAGCAAAGTCCTGGAGAAGAGCGTCGTCCACACCCCCAGACAGGCTGCTCGGGTGATTTAATACACATGTACTGTATGCTGCGTTCAGGTGCCACTCGGATGGCCCCATTTTCCGAGTTGTGAAGTTGTTTTTCCGAAATGTTATGTTGATTATGTGTTCTATACGGTTCTAAGTCCGAATAGAAACAACATATTGTTATTGTAGCGTCCCTGGAATAAACCGCTTCCATGGGCCAAAGCCAACGCCAGCGTAACAAAACGAAAATCCTTGTCCAAATTTTAGCTCCAGTTCTCCCACTCCAGGCTCGCGCACACGTTAGTTCCCGCCTCCAACAATGACTGACAGGCTTCTCAGATCAGATCAGATCAGATGAACTTTATTGTCCCCAGAAGAGGAAATTCGTCTTGGGCAAAAGTGCACCGTGTAGCAAGACAAGACATATAAGCAGCAATAAGCAGTGACAGACATACATACAATGGAGTACCGAGACAGACTTACAAACGATAGACATGTGTACAGTGACAGACATACAGGCATAGACGTACAGACGAAGCAGCATTGCAGTGCGTCAAAACCCTGTCAGTCGGCATTATCAATTCTTTTTTTTTTTTAATTTCTTTTTATTAAGGTTCAATCGGGGCACATATTGTTCTTTACATATGGTTTCCACAGAACCATGCATTTTTCTGTAGCACAGGCTACTAAATAAACATAACAAAGCAAGTAACAGCTTACAAACATACATACATAAACACATGAATACACCACCAGAGTCATCCACGTTATGTCACTTAGTGAGGGATATTGAAGCTCAGTCCAGAGGGATCCACAGCATCAAAAACTGGTTGCCATACCTTTGTAAAGCCCTCCAAGTTATCATGAAGGCTATAAGTCAATTTTTCCAAAGGGATTATACTCATTACCTCTTTGTACCAATCATCCAATGTAGGAGTGTCTTTATGAATCCAAAACTTAAGAATAGTTTTTCGTGCCATATACAAGAGGATTCCAATGAGTTTTGCGTTGTGGTTGTTCCTTGCGCTCGAGACCTTGGCCGCCAGAATACACTGAAGAGGTGATAGGTCCAAGTTATGTCCAATCAAAGTGTCCAGTTCTTTCTTAACCTCATTCCAAAACATTTGTATCTTCGAGCATTTCCAAAACATATGTGCATAGGTACCAATTTCTCTGTCACATTTATTACAGTCAGAGGAGCTGAGACCAAGCCTGCCTCTCATCAGAGGTGGGCATTATCAATTCTAAAAGAAAAGTGTAAAGTAACAGTAAAAAGGACAGAAGCTTGGCTTAGTAAAAAAAAAAAAAAAAAAAAAAAAAAAAAAAAGGAATTTAAAAGATCCTAAGATCAAGAGTAAAAACTCGAGCTACGCTACGCTTCCTCCAATTAGGAGGCCACCAGCCTAGGGTTGATGCTGGCGTGAATAGGGACTGGCTGTTTGTTTAACAGAGCAATAGAATTAGGGAGGAAAGAGTTTTTATAACGATTGCTTTTGGAGCGGCAAGCTCTTAAGCCTCTACTCAGCCTCTACTGTATGCCACCTTCATGAACTTCAGGGCAAACACAGAACTGATACAGCATGCCAGTCTGTATGTTACAAATAACATTTCTAGCTCAGCATGTGTCATTCAATAGGCTATATAAAGTTTTTCACTTGGGAAATTCATGGGGAAGTTCCATAGAGTTGGGAAAACAACTTGGAAAGTTCCTGGCTGAAATGGTTTTAGGTTGTACTGTACTGTGTCTGTCCACGTAGACTGACAGACCTGTTAGAAAAATTAACACAAATACTGGAAACAGCTATCAACATGTTAACTCACACATCTTTAAACCTGTCTCCACTCTTAAAGCATGTGAACACACCTTGGTTAGAAGAACAACTCCCCAATCTGGGGGATGGGGCGGTCTGTGGAGGATATGAATGTTGTTGTATAAGCAGCAATGTTGAAGCTGAAGGTGTCTAATATCTCCTCTTTTTTCAGGTGTTTGACGAGGAAGACAATGATGTCACTCCTCTGCCACTGTACCAGGCAGATCCTGGATCAGTACAGGCCAGAGGAAGCAGGTTCTTTGTGGATGAAATATCTGCAGGATCAGCATCAGACCAGACAGTCATGAGCAGCTTCACCATGCCATTCTCCAGGTACCACTACAACAGGCTGGGGCGATGGTCAGATTAGGCAAAGCTCTTAAATATATGATATAAAGTAGAATATGATGGAGGTCAGCAGTCTTCTCCATGACAGTGGAGCTACTGAACTCAACTAAGAGACCATTTAAAGGCTCAGGAAACTTTTGGAGTTAATCAGCTGATTAGAGTGCGACACCATTAGGTTACAATAGTGAATTTAAACACTTTATTCTGATTGTTTGATAAAAAAAAAAAATCATAATCTTGTGGTCTTGTTCTGTACGGGTTCTGGAGGCCTGTAAGAAAGTTGCACAGACTGAATGATTAACAGCTGAAGTGATTGCTACTAAAATTGCTTTGTTTGCTTCACACACCCCGAGGAAGGTGCAATCTGACATGCGTTAGTGTTTTAGTGACTGAACCACTGAAATAAATGAACTCTTCCATGATATTCTCATTTATTGAGATGGACCACCTGTGAATATGATTATTTATAAAACACAGTGTAGTCATATCATATTTGAAATATGGTTTGTAGCCACATAGTGAAGATTGTACTAAAGTCTAAATAATAACTTTGCTGGCGTCAACTTGCTCTTTTGTCAGGTCAGTGTTAGGCAGCAGCAGAATATCCAGCCAGTCCACAATAGAGTCGATGAATGAGGAGATGGAGGACACATTCTCCAAACGGGATATGGCCATCAACCTCCCAGGTCTACACTACAATACTTTTTTTCTTTTATTTGAAATACATGTATGCAATTTCCCTGTTTTTTGTTGTATTGTTTAACTTCTGAGATTCATAATGAGAACAGGTTGATTTACACTAATTCTGACAGAATGTCACAGTTCAATGTAGCAGGCAGCTGTAATGTACCATTTGTTGGATTTGTTGTTGTTTAATGTCTTTGGTTCCTTCTTCCAGATGTGCAGGGGAAAAGAGACTCTATGAAGGAACAGCTGACTGAGGAAATGTTGAGGACAGTCGTAGACATCTACATCTCTGAGACAGACACCATCTCACTGCTGGACATACCCAGCACCCTGGTGTCAGTGGACGCTGATGATGCAGAAGTGATTGTGTGAGTGAACTTATCCTCTGTTTGTGACTGTGATCAGTGATTGAAAATGTAATATAGTTTTTGTTTTCACAAGCATGTGTCATGTTCACCTTGTTTCCGCAGAGTGAGGAATAATCAGTACGCCGACGTCTGCAGAAACAGAATAGGCAATGATAAGTACATGGATCGAGCAGTGCAGACGCTGAATGGAGCAGCTAAGAACAAACCCGCCCAGAGTGACAGCACCGTCATGGTGGATGCAGGTCAGACTCATGGCCTCATAGATGCATTCAATTATTTTCTTCACAGTCACCTCAAAACTCAACACTGACAGTATTTCACATTATGAACAAACTCTGCATGAGGAGCATTATGATATCCCATTCCTTTCAGCTCTGTTTCTGGGGTCTACCAGCTCCTGAGGAAACAGCCATCTCTAGTAAATGCTCCACTAACATGTTTTTGCTGCCCCCATGTGGCCAGAGTAACCAGTCTTTACTGCACAGACAGTGAAGAAGAAGACAAACCTAAATCCAGGACCCACACAGCATAGTTAACCCAAAGCTGAAGTTAAGATGCGGAAAAAAAGTTTAGAGGTTTGGAATAATGGGGAGGGGAAGTGTCCAAGGGGAAGTAGAAACAGGATATTGAACCTGGGGCACAGGAAAAATTGAAATTATCAAAAAAAAAAAAAAAAATCCAGAATGGCAAGAAACAGGGAGGACTGTGTCCAGCTTCTCCTAATGATCTGACAGTTTCTCCACAGGCGTGACTGTCAGCACCTGGGACATGTTTGACACACTGAGCAGCCCTGAGCAGGACGACACGGTGCAGAGGCCTGAGCCTGAGCAGACGGACCATCCAGAGGCTGCGGTGGACAGCAGCAGAGCTGCAGAGAGGAGTGTGTCAGTGGGCAGCACAGCCAGTACAGGTAACAGTCAGAGACACTGCACCACACACTGTCAGAACCAGAGGCATGGTGTCGGCAGGTTTTAAGGATGTCCATCCCACAATTTCTTCAAATTTTGTAAAAACATTCACTTAGACTCAAGGACAAACTGAACAGACTTGACTGGTCAAAGGTCAAGGTCACAAACTGCCTCAGTATCCTCTCTGTCATGCTGCAGACTCTAGGTGCAGGTGTGTGTTATTGTGTTATTGTGTTATTATATTGTCAGCCAGTGCAGCCAGCTCACTGAAGGAAGTGGAGGTGTTTGGGAGCAGTCTAAATGCTGAGTCCGACCTGCAGCTCATCCTGCTGTCAGCCAAATTCCAGCAGAGCCTACTGGTCACGGAGAGGAGCATCCTGAGAAACATCTTCCAACCTCAGCTGGCTGCGTACAGACAGCTGCCTGTACTAGAAGGTAACACACACACACACACACACACACATACAGGCAAATGGACATGCAATTATACATGTATGTATATTACTCCTCAACCTGGTGTGATTGTGTCAGACCCAGACAGTGTGGTGAAGCCTGGGCCCCTGGAGCAGAGAGAGGACACAGAGAGCGGTGGATCTCCACATCTGGAACATCTGTGGTCTTTCAGCTGTGAGCTCACCAGAGGACGCAGAGTCAGCTGCATGGCCTGGAACAGGAAGTACCGGGTAACAGAGACTGTCAATACTACTGATGAGAGTTGATGTTGATGTTGTTCCAGGTGACATCCTGTTGTTGTGCATCAGCTCAACCAAACAAACTTCCTCTGACTCCCAGTGTTGTCATCTGGTGAGAGAACATTTCTCACTGACTGAAGACATTTGTGTTAGTCATTCTTGCTGGCACTGATAATCACAGCTCCAGGGGTGGCAGTGCTTCAGTTCATCATCTTGGTTATCTGGATATCCTTACAGTTACTGAATGGAGCGACATTCATGGTCCTCAGGGGATGAAATAATGGCTGGAGAATATTTCATGAATGTAACTATTCATGTAGCCCTGAGGGGTTTGATGAAATGGATGGTCAGAATATAGATATCGTCATGTCATGTTTGTGGGGGTGTCCATCTGTCTGTCCCACTATTATCTCAGTTGGAAGGTGATTCTTGCAAATTTTGCACGAGCATTCACTTGGACTGATTAGATTTTGGTGATCAAAGATCAAATATCACAGCAGTGAAGTCATCAATAACTTCAGGTATTAATTGTGCCCACACAACATATTTTTGGCCATGAATTCATAAGGAAGGTGACTGTGAACATTATTCCTGCAGCTTGGTTGGTGGAGACATACAGAACAACTGTGATTCTTTTTTTTTTTTTTTACATGAAAATATGACTGGACTTCAACAGCATCATTTTGTGATGAATACATCCCATAACGGAGGTTAATTTAATTTTCATTTCTTGTGCCAAATGCATTGAGACACTGTATTGATACTTCCAGCAGCACCAACAACAATCTGTTGTTCCTCTGTTAGAGGAAATGTGTCTGGACTTTGTCAATTATGTCCATTTATTCTAAACTGTGCAGCCTATGAAATAGCATAGCATTACAGTAACACCAATAGGATCTTCTACTCTTTTACTCTTCTACCTCTGAAAGCATTTGTGTGTGTGTGTGTGCTGTCTTTGTCAGGACCTCCTGGCTGTGGGTTATGGTGAATCCAGCTCCACCAATCAGAAACCAGGTCTAGTGTGCTGCTGGAGCCTCAAAAACCTCACAGTAAGACTTGAATTTGACCTGGATTTTAACCTTCCCTGACTTGTAGTCATTGTGCAGCATTGTAAATCCCCTCATGCACAGTACTGAGTGACAGTTGCATTCACGTGTCTCCTCCTCCGTAGTGGCCTGAGCGAGTCTTCCTCTGCGACAGCGCTGTGACTTCTCTGGACTTCTCAGCCAACAGTCCCAGGCAGCTGGCTGTGGGCCTGCACAACGGCACCATCACCATCTACAACGTGCAGAGTCAAGACGACAGGCCACGTGTCTTCAGCAGCAGGTGAGAACTCTGTGTGTGTGTGTGTGTGTATGTGTGTGAGTGACTGTGTTCAGTGATGTGACACACAGTATTGTTCCTTATGTTTTCGTGTGTCTACACAGCGAGTGTCCCAACAAGCACCTGGGCCCAGTGTGGCAGCTCAGGTGGACTCAACAGGAGCTGAGTTTCACAGGAGAGGAGAAGGCCGAGGCTCTGTTCTCTGTGTCTGCAGACGGCAGGACCAACAAGTGGTCCATCTTCAACAATGGCCTCGACTGCACAGGTGATATGCAACACTCAACTTGACAGGTTGGTGCGTAGCACATTCATACGACCTTTCATAAGCTGTTTGTAATGCACTCACGACAGCTTCTTAAGGCATGACTCAGCATTCATACATCAAGTTACATTGCTATGGAATAATGAACTGTGATATTTTGCCAATACAGCGCATGGAAATACAAGAACAAAACACACGTTCAAGTTGTATTTTTATAAATATTTCATACATAGCTTATGTTATTTTGTATGTTGCTTTACAATACAACCAGCAAAGGCTTCGTAAGGGCCAGGAGTTATTTGTACATTTTTCATGTATGGTTTATAAATGTTACTTTCCATGTCACTTTACTAAACAGGTGGTGAAGGATTCATAACTGAATTACAAATGATGCTCCCACTGGAATGGTTCAGTGTCTGGGCAAATTTGGGTGACAGGAACATAGCAAACAATGCATCTGCATACATGACTTTAATAAAATAAGGATGTGACTGAACAACTTTCAGTTGTACAGGAATCATATTTGACCAGGAATCAGGTGGTGAGCAGTCCTCAGGCTGTGGACTGCAGCTCATCTCTGTATATAACTGTAAAAATGTACAGAACTTTTCAAAGCAGCTGTGAATCTTTTGTCACAGATGTAATGAAGCTGAAGAGGATTCATAACATGAAGAAGAGCGATAAAGGACAGAGGACAGAGAATGTTCTGTCGACACTGACACCGGGTCTGTGTGCTGACTTCCACCCAACAGTAAGTTTGGAGCAGACACTGGTTTCAGGCTGGTTTCATTTCATGGACTGATGCAGTCGTGCAAATGTATTGAAGTAGCTTTATTGGCTACAGTACAGTGTCCATTGAACACTCGTACCTACACAGGTCTTTTCCCAATGATGGGTAACTTCTCCCTGTCCATTAAACTTCTAACTGCAGGACATGTGTGTCCTCGTCTCTCCCTCCTCCTGCAGAACTCCAGTCTCTACCTGGTCGGTACCAGAGAGGGCCTCATCCACAAGTGCTCCTGCTCCAACACTCAGCAGTTCCTGGAGACTTTCAGGAAACACTTTGTGAGTCCTTCAGAATAAAATCCTCCACCTTCCTCTGTTTTAAACTTATTACTGTTATTTTTTTTTTTTTACAATCGCTATGACCCGTTGTTCTCTTCACACAGTTAGCACAACATCAGCCTGTGTGGGCTACACAATTAACATATTTTTGTTCTTATTTTGACACAAAATACATACATTTAACACATTTAAAATTTGTTTTAACTTATTTTACACACAAGCTCAACTAAGACCAAAACAATAGATGTTAAAGCAGAAGTGAGTGATCCGGTCGTTTTCGCTAATGCTGCGTTCCAGGCAGGCTTTTGAAATCGTAAATTACAGCTTCAAGTCACAACTTACGACTTTGTAGCGTTCCAGGCAACCCACTCGTGTTTTTCCGACCTGTTTTACCGGTGAAAGTCACTATAACGGCCACTCGTAACTTCCGACCGGTGAACTCGTACCAGATCGAACTGGTACCACTTCACGGTCGGAAAAATACGAGTTTCCTTGAACGCACCATAACAGTCCTCGTCGCTACGTCACCACATTCACGGCGTTCCTTGGCTGCACACACAGCCCTGCATGCCGTTCTCTCTCCTCATTGGATAAAAACTGTAGGATACGATAAATGTTTTCTCTTCGGCTCAGAGCAGAGCAGAGGGACTGAGAGACCCGTGTTTCAGTCCAAACACTCTATGTAAGTGATTGCTGTCGGAAGATATAACTATTTAAGACTTATATTAACACAAATATATCACTCACTTCTGCTTTAACTGCTACATTTTCAATTGCTTTCATGCCGTTTGTCAAAACAGAAAACCTCATGTTCAAAGCTGAACCTAAAGGTTGAGGTTGAACTGAACAGTAGATTGAAACAAATGTATGACCTGTATTTTGTTTCATTGCTTTTGCATATGTGAATGATTTTTCTTTTTCTGCAGTAATTTTCAGTTGCTTTACTTGAGACATTTTGTAATTTTTTTCTCTTTTTTTGTAAAGTGTTCATTCTGCAAAGCTGCTCTGAGATAGGTTGTTCACTTTTTCTAGTGTTTGCAAAAAAAGAAGAAGAAACAAAATACCTGCATTTACTAAACCCAACAAAAGCAAAATATGGAGAGGCTCAAGAGAAAATTACAGCACAAAAGTCAATTTATGATCAATACAATAATCTGTTGACTGTAAAACAGCATGTAAAGTGATTCAGTTTGTGTTATTCCATCAGTTGTTAGTGTTTTTAGTAGATTTGGTGAATAGTGTTAGTGTATTATTGTATTTATGTGTCTGTGTTTAGTTACACTGTGTGATTTTGAGCATGAAATTAACTGTTTTGGGAATTGTGTGTGTGAAGAGTTCTGAAAAAATGTATTAAGTATTAACAAACGGGTTATAGCGATGGTAAAAAAAACTGCATATTCCATGCTCACCTCTTATAGTTATACTTCATTTCTTCAGGTAGTGAGCTTGTAAAACCGATTAAGTCACTATCCCACAATGCTTTGCTCACTGGCTCCTCAGCTGTTGTGATGTTGAGTGCTTATTAGACTTTACAGGTCACTGTGTGTCAAATTTCCACCATGTTGGTAAATTCCTGAAGTGGATCGAATTGAAAGGAACAGTTTGAATAGTTTGACCTCTTGTCACTGCTGCTGTTGTCACCATGGGTCACTGTTCTTCCTCAGGGTCCTGTCAACCATGTTGCGTGGTGTCCACTCAGTCCAGATGTGTTCCTGAGCTGCTCCTCTGACTGGACCATCCAGCTGTGGAAGCAGGACCAGCTCAGACCCGTGTTGAGTTTCACCTCGGCCCAGAGGGCAGTGTGTGACATCCAGTGGTCCCCACAGTGGGCCACAGTGTTTGGAGTGGTGAGTGAGGGACAGCTGGAGATCTGGGACCTGACCTCGAGCATGTGAGTGGGACTGAAGACAGTACCCGTCGATGCAGTCTCATCTTGTCTGTCTCTCTGACATGTCCCCTGTCTCTCCTGCAGTCTGGACCCAGCCTGCGTGCAGTGCGCCGCCCCAGGTGTGGACATGACGACCCTGCTGTTTGCCACACAAACAGACTGCGTCCTGGCCGGAGACAGTGATGGACAAGTGACTGTGTATCAGCTGAAGAACTTTGGGTTCAGAGACAGCAGCCAGGTAACACTGTGGGACAGGTGGACCGGTACAGGGGGGTCAGGGACCTGCAGGTACTCACTGGGACTCACAAACATCCCTCCACAACACTAGTGACAAGATAAACCAGTTCACCTGTACAGTAGTTCACCCTGAAGCAGACGTCACCTGAGCTTCAGATGCACAAACACATCATTTTGTTTATGGATTTCATGGCTGGGTATCTCCTGACAGTAATTATGAAAACATGTTTACTGCAGCTCTAAAATGATATATATAAAACGTGCAGTAAACACGGTTTCATTATACACACGTATATATCAATATATAAATCCAGGGAGCTTTTTGGAGTGGAGCCTTAAGCGCCAAGTCTAACTATATAATAAATCAATGTTTTAATCAATGGCAGGAGTGTTCCAGAATGAATGGAATTACCTTTTAAACAGAGGTTAAGAAGTGCTTCAACAATTGTGGCAGAAACAATAACAGCAATAAGTTTAAAGGCAGAGATGGAAGTAAAGATGCTGTTTCAAAGCAACAAAGAAACTCACAATAAAAGCATCAGAAGAATGATAGAAGCATAATAAAATGGTATAATCATATACTGTAAAAGTAAGTCTGC
The DNA here is from genome assembly GCF_905171665.1 of Trachurus trachurus. NCBI lineage: Eukaryota > Metazoa > Chordata > Actinopteri > Carangiformes > Carangidae > Trachurus > Trachurus trachurus. Next base: position 24,370,332 of record NC_139900.1, read on the forward strand.
AAAAATGACTGAGTGTTAGGAAGTGATTTAAAAGTAGTTGCTGATTCTACCTCGTCTCCTCTGGGCGGTCCTTCCAGTGTCTATCTATTAGATAGATATCACGTGACGTCACACAGCGGTCGCAGCCGGTCACAGCGCCATCTTGGGTACCGACTTCCAAAGTGACCTAATACATCCATGGCTGTGACATCAAATCTCACAAAAATAGTGGATAAACCTTTTTTTATTACATGGCTCTATTGAATGTCGTATTCCGATAATTTATTGATATTTCTGATATTTGTTTACATCTTGATTTTGCATTTAACAGTCTGTTATTCCTGTTTAACAGATCGTTGCTAAGTAAAATACACCGTTGCTAGGGACGCCGCTCTGACAGACGTACAGTACGTTCACGTTGCTTTCGTGAATTGTAAACAAACAGACGCCCCCTCGGTTTTAGCGTCCAGCAGTTTAGCAGCTAATTCAACAGCAGTGATGGATAACTGTACCGGAGAGGCTCAACATGAGCTTCATTTGAGGAATAAACGGCAGCTTTTACCTGGGGAGCATACATCAGTCCGACTGCCCAAAAGTCCGACGGCTCATTTATCCGACTACCCATTCTATAGTGTTAAGGTTAGGTTTAGGGTAAGGTTAAGGGTTAGGGCTACTTAAGTCGGAGAAGTGGGAGGTCGGACTAATGGACGCAAAAATAAAGAAATGTATGGTCGGAGAAATGGGTAGTCGGACAGACGTCATGCGCCCCTTTAGAACCGCCAACATTCCATGTACTCCTAGAACCGCCAAGAGGTCATTTTGACCTCCATTCATTCTAATGCAAAAATGGTAAATGGACTGCATTTATATAGCCATATACATTATACAGCCAGCCAGACACACAGCTCAAAACACTTTATAGTAATGCTTCACATTCATATACAGACACATACTTTACAAAAAATAACAATAGTCGTTGCTAGGCAACCAATATAGACGACTCATCAATTTTCTATTTTTCGAATAGTGTGTGTATATAAAAATTTTCAAAATTGTTACAAATTTCTGAATTCATGTCCATTTCTCATGAGAGCAAGAGACTGTCACTGTTATGTTCAATGTTTATGAGTAATGTTCATTTGTTATCTGTTTGACACCTGTTTAACTGTTTGACAACTTTCTAATATCTGAACTCGTGTTGTGTTGTGGCAACTGACAAACTGAGTGACTAAATGGACATTATTTAGCATAGATTGCAATGATTAGAAAATCAATTTTATACATTTTTATATACACACACTGTTCGAAAAATAGAAAAATAAAGAGTCGTCTATATTGGTTGCCTAGCAACGACTATTGTTATTTTTTGTGTGTGTGTGTATATGAATGTGAAGCATTACTATAAAGTGTTTTGAGATGTGTGTCTGGCTGGCTATATAATATATATGGATATATAAATGCAGTCCATTTACCGTTTTTGCATTAGAATGAATGGAGGTCAAAATGACCTCTTGGCAGTTCTAGTTAAAATCACAATTTTTTTCGTTCTCTTTTATACTAGAATCATGAAAACGCATAAGATGATGTAGAACACACTTTTAGGAAAAGTCATCGACTGGGAGACATAGGGTTTTTACGCAAACAGAGTTACATGCATTTTAAGAAGCGAGAGAGGTCAAAATGACCTCACGGCGGTTCTAGTGTTCCTGACGGGAGACCGACGCCTGAGCTACGGTAGCTAACAGCTAACAGCTAGCAGGTTTTACCTACTTTTTCCTCTCTCCCTCCTTCAGCTCACAGCATCTTTATCCTGTATCTTGTGTTTCAGGTTGATGTTCTGGAGGAACTCATCCTGGCTGCAGGTTCCAGGTAGCCTGAAGAAACCATCAGACTTCAGACTTGGTTCAGGATGTATAAGTAAGAAGAAATAACCAGGACACATTCAGAATCATGGGAAACATCAGTACATGCACCAGTCATCATGGGAACCTGGACTTGAAAGCATCTAAATGATCATATAGGTAGCTGAGCCTGTTCCAGTTTTAGGGATCATGTTTAACATCTTTATCATCATGAAAATCTGTATCATAAAGTGATTTGGTGATATTATTAAAAAGAACTCAATAAAATCCAAGAGATGATTTAATAATGTTTTACATGTAGTCACTGTATTCTGCTCTACATTTTCTTTTATACATGTTTTATTTTTCTATAGGACAGATTTAACTTACAGTAAATCCTACTAAAGCTCAGTCACCAAATCAAAAGAGAGGTTCTGTGTGACGTATTGTACTTCACTAGATTTATTTTGCAGCTTTAGCTTTAACTTTAAAGACAAGCTCATACGAACATTTTACAATCTCTTTTACAAAAATTGGTGAGCAGCTGGAGACCCTGGTTATATTCCAGATGTTCACGTTAGCATTCACATGTGTGTGTGACATTAAATGTAATGTTATGTTAATACCTCTGTTCTGATGTAGAAGGACTGTTGCTTGATGAAGTACAGTGTCGTGAAAAAGTATTTTCCACCTTCCTGATTTCTTACTTTTTTGCACATTTGTCAAACTTAAATGTTTAAGATCATCAAATTAATTTTAATGTTCGACAAAGATAACCCAGCAGTTTTTAAATGATGATTTAATTTCCTAAAGTAAAAAATCCAAACCTATAGTACCTGGCCCTATGTAAAATATGATAAACCCCATTTTTTGGAAAGCTGAGTTTATTAGCACATTCGCCATGAAATAATGTCTAATTATGTAACATTACAACACATGAAGCAAATACTCTGAACTACTTGCGCTTTTGAAATCACTCCACCCAGCAGCCCTGTCTGAAATGTAGTGCCGGCTGTGCATTTTCCTCGAAAACAACTCGGTCTCGTAACGTTCCATTATTATCTCATGGCGTGGTGAATGTGCAGGTCACAACTTGATGCGTTTGATGAGGGAAAGCTAGATATACCATATGCCTCCATAGTTTAGCTGAGCAGCTTGTATCTCTGCCCCACCGATCTAAAAACGGTAAGGTGAGGTGAGACACGGAGCCAGCAGTAGGTTTGTAAATTTGTGCATTCACGTCTGTAACTGTAACGGCTCTTGCGTCACTTGCAGGTGGTGCTGGGGGGTGGGTGTGTTCTGACATCTGCTGTCAACGGCAAGGGGCCGTGTGGAGGAGGGGCCCAATTTGAATGTTGTGTTTACTGCAACAAACAAACCTACAGACTCTACATTTAATAATAAAGAGAAACATTAGGCTCTCCTTATCATTATCAAGCTTTATTCAGTTTTAAAAATAACATTCTCATCACGACTGTACATCACAAGTCTTACCAATCAGCTGGTGTGAGCGTATCAATGTATTCATACAATTCATTATGATAACAGCATAATTTTTACTCAACAGAATTTGTACTGCAAACATCCAGAGAGAAAAACAAGAAAACAATTCTTCTGTATATGTTTCCTCAAAAAGAAAAATGTTTAAACGGCTACACAAACACAAAGGTTCCCTACAGTGTTATTATGTGATTCTGAACATCTGGTCCAAAGTCTAGGTGCTCTGATACATGATTTGATAACTGAACTTTTTACTGACTTAAACTGTTTATACCGTACTTACGTAACATTAGCTGACTAGTGTTTATTTGATTATGTTCTTGGCTGTGGGTAAACCAACACCTCCACTTTTAACCAAAAACACCCATGACACATCACATCAATTCAAAACCTAACTGAACCGATGTCAATTCAAAGATTTCACCTGGGTGCTGATGGTGGTGATGGTTTCAATCAGACAGTTTCCTGTCTGACTGGACATGATCAAGTTTTCATTATCCCATTTTAACCTTCTTCTTGTGTTAGCTTTCTGCTACCATCTCTTGTGTTAGGGTCGGTTTTGACCCGAGTCTTATAGTAAATCACCTGTAAAGTAAAAACTTTCCTTTTTTTCATCAAGTTTGTTTTTCATCTCTTGTTTACATTGTTAGGCTTCCTTATCCATGAAAAGGTTGGTTTTCTTTTTATTTCTTTTATGCATTAAAAGCCTAAAAAAAAAGAAAGAAAACAGGTCAGTGGCGAACCTAACACAAGAGGAAGGTTACAGTAAAGTCACGTTACGTAATGAGCTGTCCTGATGGCCTCACAGCATGTCCTGCGGCTGGGTGGAGTCCACACAAATATAGGTTAACTGCAGACTGGATGTGAGTGTGGATGTCTCTTTGTGTGTGTGTGTGTGTGTGTGTGTGTGTGTGTGTGTGTGTGTGTGTGTGTGTGTGTGTGTGTGTGTGTGTGTGTGTGTGTGTGTGTGTGAAAGTGTCAAAGTGTCAAAGTGCAGATATCAGAGAGATAATTAAAGTGTCTCGGGGCTGATAACCCATTTAAGGCCTTGACAACCACAGCATGTTGGTGGAGACCGGCTGCAGTGTTCAACTCTGTCCTCAGAACTGTGAAGTCAATGAACAACGGCCGGCCTGCTGCTGAACAGACTGAGGCTGAAGGGACTGGAGAGAGAGAGAGAGAGAGTCACACCATCATACAGAGGCTCTTTGAGAGGAGATCATCAATAATAATCAAAATGGTTATGTCAAAAAGTGCATTAAAACTCACCTCTTGATCTGTGTGATGGAGGAGGAGGAGCTTCGTACCAGCTTCTTAGTGGAGGAGGAAGAGGAGGAAAAGGAGAGAGGGACCTTGGAGGACTTGGGAGGAGGGAGGATGGAGCTTTGGGAGGTTTTGGCCAAATTTAACCTGAAGAAGAAATACAAATCAACCCACATTGTATCCTTGTCCTGCAATATAATAAAAATCATTCATGACAACATTACGCTGAAAATGTTTAAACAGAAACTGACCCATCTAAAGCACAAATCTCTACACACACTGTACCTTGAGGAGGATGAGACTGATCTTGGAGGCCGTTTTCCCTTCAGTGCTCTCAGCTTGTCTCCCTGAGTCACACTGCTGTCCGTGTAGTTATTCTACATAGGGAGAGAGAGAGGGAGGGGGGGGGGGGGGGTCCACATTAAATGTCTGTTTACATGAGACATTTCTTATTTGAAAGAGGCAACAATAAAGGAAATCCTCCAGCTGACCTCATCCAAGCTGTATGATTTGTAGAGGGTGGTGTTGATTGACAGGTCGTCCATGCTTGCGAGTAGACAGGACATGGCTTCCTGTTTCCCGCCCTCAGAGTCTGGACTGTGAGGCTGCTGTTGACGCTGCTGGAGCTGCTGCCGCCGGCTCAGTCTCTGCTGCACCAGCCTCTGTTTGGAGCGGTGGACGTCACCCTGGACCCACAAACTGTGCTGTTTCCTACACACACACGACAGACACAATGTCATGAATTCCTGTCTTAACAGGATGAATAATAAGGGCGATGACATAAACTTCACTGTGACACCAAAATGTAGCTGTGTTTGAAATCACTCACTACTGACTATATAGTGGACTATGTAGTGAATAGGCCATTTTGTGGTGCTGTCCAAATGTATAGTGAGAATTAATTTACCCTATATAGTGGACTCAGACAGTATCCTACAATGCAGTGTGAAAAGAAGTGGACAACCGATGGCCCCAAACAAGCAATTTATACCATAATGCATTGTGGTCATGCCGAAAGACAGATCTGGCATGTCTTAATTGTGTGACAGTAATGATTGTACGGCAGAGTAGTGTCCACAAGTGTGTTTTTTTGTTGTTGTTTTTTTTACCATTGAGCTCACCAAATAGTTTGTTAGGTTATAGTGTTACTTGGCGAACAGTCTGAAGACTGCACCTCTGGCTGTGATTGACACTGAGACATCATCAAAACAGAAAGCAAACCCTCCAACTAGCAGCTGTGTGTTTTAGAACAATGTCAACCACTCACTCCTCCAGGAAGTTCTGCTGTGGACCGATGACGGATCCGGGCCGACAGATTCTGATCCAAGCGATGGCCTCAGCCGCGGTGAAGCGGTAATGCTTCATCAGGTAGCATCCAATCAGAGTGCCTGTCCGGCCCAGGCCAGCTGTGGTTGGATGAGGGAGCATCAGTGGAGATAAGTTATAGACAAGTGAAGACAAGCTGTGAATCACTGTTGCCTGTGATCACGTCAAACCCACTCCCACCTTTGCAGTGCACCGCCACCGCCCCCACCGTGCTCTCACACACATGGAGGAAGCGCCTGACGATGAGGTCAGAGGGCGTGGTCCCGTCCATGAAGAAGAGATCGTGGTGCTGGATCCCTGCATTCTCAAACCGTCTGCCTTCATACAACTTCCTGTTCAAACGGACCACGGCAGTGATGTCGTTTTGGCGAAAGTACGTGAAATACGCCTCTGGTGAATGGAGTGGATAACCTGGGCAAACAGACAGGAAGTGTTGTGACCTCAGAATCTGATTCAGACTCAAAGAGAAAGTGAGGAAAAGTTCACCAGTATGGATCAGTGGTTTAGAGGACAGGTCTTGAAGGGGAAATGTCTTGAAGGGGACAGGCCTTGAAGGGGACAGGTCTTGAAGGGGAAAGATATTGAAGGGAAGAGGCCTTGTAATGGAGAGGCCTCTGAAGGGACAGACCTTGAAAGGGATAGGCCTTGAAGAGAACAGGTCTTGAAGGAGAGAGGCCTTGAAGGGGACAAGCCTTTAAAGTGACAGGTCTTGAAGGGGATTTACTTTGAAGGGGACAGATCTCGAAGAGAATAGGTCTTAAAAGGGACAGGTCTTGAAAGGAACATGTCTTGAAGGGGACAGACCTTGAAGTTGATCAGACTCACCGTTCTCTATCTTACTGCGGGGGTGGGGGCTGCTGAACGCCAGAATCTTCCCTGGGATGATCCAGTTCATGTCCCCATTTTCGACACGCTGAAGACACAGAGACGACAGACAGAGAGTTGGTGAGAGACAGAGGCAGAGGACACGTGTCATTATTAGATCAGTGAGTCAGTGAGTCATTACTCAACTGAACCAAATCTGAAGAAGAGAAAAAGTGTGAGGAGGGACAAACCAGACAAACACTTTGGGCCCCAAAGTCTTTAAGACCTGTCCTCTTATGACAGCACATGTTGCTATGACAAATGTGGACCCCTTTAAATTTAAATCTCCCATGAAAACACAATGCAGTTTTTTGCAGCTGCCATAAACCTGAAAAAGTAGGCCTATATCAGGCATATCAGTTGGCTGCATGTGAGGCATTCATTGAACATCTGTAAATTATACATCTTTAAAATATAGTGGGAGTCGGTGAGGGCCACTGATGGGTTAGGGTTAGAGTTTCTTTGCAGCTTAACAGTATAATAAATATCAAAACAATAAATTATGCAATATCTCATTTAAAAAAGCATAATTAGGAAACAGTGAAAGTATTCTAGATTAGATGAGGACAGAGGAGAATAGCTGAGATTTTAGCTTCTATTTGAAGCCAGGTACAGTTTGGGGAGATTTGATCTCCAGTGGGAGCTGGTTCCAGCTGGTTCCAATTGGTTCCAACAGATTAATGGCTGACCGCCATTTCACCCTGTTCAGTTTTAACTCTTGGCTGCACCGACCAGCTCCTGCAGATCTAACAGACTGATAGGGACTGTATATATATGGAACATTTCGTGTGAAACTCTGAAGACCTGTGTCAAAGACCTGAGAACTGGGGTCAGGAGGATATAAAGACAGGAGTGAGTTTCTCTGTGAAGTTCTCTGAGCTTTCCTCTGTGACCACCTTTGATTGGGTCATTAAATGAAGACCTCCTCCTATGATGACATGGTTTTCAACACGGGTAAAAGTCTTCAGTGCTCTAGAATCCCAGTAGGCTCTGGTGTTCAGGCTGAACAGCAGGGGTCTGATCTTGGGCCACTGTGGGACCCACACAGCGGTTTTGACTGTTGGAGACACAGCAGTCCCCAGACTCCCCACCTTTACATCCCCACACATTAACACACTGATGAGACATCAGGGACAGTTTGGGGTTCACTGACACTTTGACATGGACTGGGATCAAACCAAAGACCCCAGTTCTGAGGTGAGTGTGCTGTGTGGTCCTGATCTCCACGTATTACATCAGGTGCAGCATCCACACAATGACTGAGTGTGTTTCACATTCTCCAACTCTGTGTTCTCTCTTATTGTTGCACCCAGTCACTTCCTCACCTCATAGTGTTCATACTCCTCAACATCGAAGTTTTCAAACTCCAGGAAGCCGTGTTGTAACGCCTGGGTGAGAGAGAGAGAGAGAGAGAGAGAGAGAGAGAGAGAGAGAGAGAGAGAGAGAGAGATGTTTATACAGTCTAATAGTGTGATGTAACTTCTCTCCTCTGTTTTCTCCTCTTTAAACTTTCATAAGAGTAAAGGATTAGTATTAAGTTTATACATAACAGCTGTCTGACCTCCAGAGGGAACACAGATCTCATCTGCTGCTGTTTGCTCTGGTCCAAAAATATCTTTCATCTGCACTGCCTTCATTCACTAACTGATCAGATGCCTGTTGTTTACCTTGCGTACCGCCTGCAAACAGTCCAGTACAGAGAGGTTGAAGGAGCACTCTCCCACTGCCGCATCCCTGTGACACACACAGACAGACACGCACAGACACACACACACACACAGATGGTTGAACTACTGATTGTCATGATTTCCAGATTTCAGCATGAGGTGAACAAAGAAAAGACAGAGCTTATCTTATGAAAATGTGGCATCTGGCCTCTACCACAGGTTGAATTGAATTGAATTGAATTGAATTGAAAACTTTATTGAACAACATTAAACAAGTGTTCAAAAGGATTAAAACACAATAAAGCCCAAAGGCTTATTTCCATTGTGGCCAGTCTCTGCAAAAATCTCTGCCCAAACTTTTTCTTCACAACAGACCTATGACTGGGATGGAACCCTCTGTGTCGTCTGCTATTCTCAACTTCTACATCACCTTGCAGTTCTGTGTAGAGGCTTGTTATCTCTGCGAGTGAAGATTATCCATCAGTGTGTGTGTGTGTGTGTGTGTGTGTGTGTGTGTGTGTGTGTGTGTGTGTGTGTGTGTACCTGAATGGCAGGTACCCTGTGTTGTTTCCTGAGATCAGAGTCCTGTAGGCTTCCTCTGGACTTCTTTTCAAATAGATGACCTACAGAGGAGAGGGGTTACTCTGCATCATTATCAACAAACTAGACAGATGGCTACGCAAATGGGTGGATGGATGGATGGATATTTACAGCATAGGCACCGATGAGGACAGCAGCATTGGCTCTTTTCTTCTGGTCATAGCTGGTGTAGTGGACCAGTTTCTTCCTGGACATTGTGAAGGACTGCAATGATCAAACAATGTAGTAATCAGTCATCACAGCATCATGTTCCTGGACTAATTAAAATGATACAACACATGGACCATGACCATGTTGATAGAGGTTGGTCTGCACAGATAAAGACATCCTTTATAGATCAGATCTTATATAATGGTAGAAATGTTTTAGAGTGGATTGTTGGTTGCTTCCAGAAGAAGGCCAAGACCACCCAGTCCTCAAGGACAAGAAGAGGACTGTGAAACAGATATTGATATACGTATTGGGAAAACTTCATATTAAAGTGTGCAGAGCCCTGATAGAAACCACATGTGTACTTCAGTACTGAGCTGCCAGTCTGCTGTTACCTTGAGCTTCTTGTTGAGTTTGCAGCAGTATCTGTGTAGCATGGCCAGGTTGAGGGGACCAAAGTCTGCATAGAAACTGCAACACACAGACACACACACCAGTCCTCATTATATCAGAAACACACAGCTATTCAGACCTGTCCTGGGCCTGAGGATCAAGACAGAAATATCCATTCATATTCATACATGAAATGTGAATTATACAGATACTGAAGGTGTGAGGTCTTTGTGCTGAAGCAGTGCATGTTTAAACCACGATGAAATCTAAATACGCATGATAAACATGATGCTACTGCACTCAACTTCTGCATTTGAATGTCCCACCAGAAACAGGAACAGAGTGGATAACAAGAGGTTAATATTACACATTACAGATTTCAATGTATTTAATATGTTGTGGTGATTTGTATTTTTGAGAATTCATCAAGCCATGTAGAGAAAAAAGCAAGGGAGGGTGTAAGAGTATAAACCTTGCAGGAAACATAACTTAAGAGGTAAATTAATATATAAAATGTGACATATTGTGATTTATTTCAAAATACACATTTTCTTTCTGCCTGATGGTTAATTAGAGATGAGGAAGGTTCTGTTGGAGCCGTTTTCGGTACTGGTACCGCTAGGCTACTGGTACCTATTATGCTGTTAACGTTGCTGTTGTGCTGCAGCGGCGGCACAATTCATCCTATTAACCATGTTTCTACCACTTCACTGAGTTTATAAACTTTATTTTAAGTCAAAACATAGTGTTGCTTTAAAGTAGGCTACATCAGTGGAGTGAGGTGTAGTATGACAGCAGCCTCTGTGTCTCTGTCTTCCACTGTGGAGGTCACTGAATATCATGACCACTAATGAAAAATCTGGTCCTGGTGATCGTTAGTGGAAAGTAACTAAATAATATTACTAATAAATATTACACAGCAATTTAGCTCAGTAGTCCTTGCCGCAGTGGCCCCAGTTTGATTCCACAGGTGGCCCTTTGCTACATTTTGTTCCTCCTCTGTCTCCCTCCCAAAATACAGAAATATACATAAGAAGCAAAGGGAAAAATCCAAAATAATGACAAGCAGAGCAGAGGGACATTTCTCCACATAGTGAAGGATGTGACTGATTCAGCTGGTAATCATGTGTGTTTGACTGCAGAGTCAGAGGCCAGTGGATCACGCTCCCCTGTGTGTTGCTATAATCTGCAGCTCAGGTCATTGCCACGGTCTGTGTGACTATGACGTGGTCAGATAAGAGCGCAGTGACCTCACAGACGTTTTAAGATCCTGGATTTCCTTCAAGAAAACCATCAGTCTGTAGCTACACACCATCCCCTACCACCAGCCCCTGGACACTGACCAGGAAGTAACAAAGCTGAACAAGCAGCCGGGTCTCATGGGAAATTCTTATGCAACTCAGTTGAATTATCAGTACATGGTTGATTCTTTCAGAGAAAAACTGCTCATGGACATCAGAGGGAGGGACACTCTACTGAAAGTGGCACTTTGGTATTGAACAGGATTTACATAATGTCAGGAGGGACTTGAAAATGAAACATCAGAGGACACTGCTCTCACAGACAAGAGGATGACATTTCAATGACCTCTGTTTTCTTCATTTATACAGCGTCCAAAAATGTATTTTGTTGTGATGACCTACAGAGAGTAATCCATGTTCTGAGCTTGTCTCATTCGGATCAGAATAATTCTTTATTTTGGCTGGAGCCACAGATCTCTATCTGAGCTGGAGCAGATCACAGGCCAATAACTGATCACCAGTGCAACAGTGTTGCACTGAATCTCTTCATTGATCAGTATATGAGACAGAATCAGGGGAAGCTTTATTTTGTTCCTTACTTTGATTGCTAAGGTCTTTTGTGTAACTGACTTTAACCGATTCCTTAAGTATAAATCATACCAATCACACACATTTTAAACTGTGTTTTCTGGAACTGTTCTTATTTTAAATAAACCTAAACTCAGACTTAAAGCAAAACATGTCATACAATAAAAAATGTGTGTTTACTATTCCAACCCAGTTATTATGACCATTAAAAAGACTGAATAAAGAAGAAAGGGGGACAAAGACGTCAGGGAGGAGTTGGCAGCTGAGACTGATGCTCTTTTTTTTTTTTTTTTTTTACCAGCAACTGAATTGTCCCTTCTCCATAGCAACATTTCTTCTGGACCAGAGGATTAAAAAAGTTTAATTTGAATGTTACCTAATAACCGAAGCCTCCAGCAGCAACAAAAAACACAGGTATGGTTGCCAAAGCCTCTGCTCTTGTTTATTTCTCCAACTTCATCACATTATATTCATTTGTTGTCAATGACTAGGTCTAACTATCACTACAAACAATAGAGGCAAATAGTGGCTGAGTGGATGAAGAGTCCACTCTGTCCAGTCTGACTGGTGTCGCTCTGCGTTCGTCCTAAATCCCTGTTCATGATGAGGACACAGCCACTGATCTCATCTTGACCTATATCTGATTGTGTCATCATAAACAGTGACTGGACATGTGTGAAGAGGACTGGGCTTCACTACAGCCAGCTGTTCACGCCCACCATCAGCAGCATTCTCTAAATCATTCATATGCTGTACAAGGGTACATACTGGACCAGTCACGGCCTTATATGGTGTCCTCCTACCTCATCAACCACAGAGGTCACTTTTCCCAGCACACCATCATCATCATGCCACCAACATACTGTATGTACGACCCATAAGAGTGTACCAGTCCTTCGTCCCCATCAAAGGAGCCCATTTCTCCTTATTTATCCTCAACATTATCCATCATGGCTGGTTATGGATGGCTTTGTGCTTAGGTGTGTGAATGGGTTATGTGTAATGTTATGGGATATGTGCAATACTGTTGTGTAGCCTAATTGTAATGGCTATATTATGGCTGATGATGTCTGTTTGTTGTCACTGTGGCCATCTAGGCATTTATGCTGCAGTTGCTCAAGGTACATTTTCCTAAGCGGGACAATAAAGTATATATCGTATTGTGTTCCTACATGTGTCCTGTTGTTTTATTATTATTTCCTACCTACTAATTTAAAATACTTTATGTAAGTCACTTCTTAAAAGTATTTTGTCCTGTTATCATTCCTCTATTGCCTTTATTGTGGCTGCTGTTATGACATCTACTCTCTCTAATTGGCCTACATTGAAACATATTGTCTTCACCTTCTCTCTGCCTCTGACTCTCTTGCTATTATTGCTTCGCAGGGTTCTTAAAGGTGCAGTATATGTAAATAGTACTATTTCATTACTATAATTGTTTTTGGTCAGTAAATGTTACTTCATCTGTCATGATGTTTAGTCTCAAGGTACGAAGAGGACATAGAGGGAGTGGGATGCTCCTCAGAGGCAGTGCTCACTTCAACAACAACATCTGTAAGGTCTTCCTTCAGTGTCAGCCCTCTGCACTCATTCATATCCAGGTTTTTACTTTAGCAGATGTCAGACTAGAGTGCTGCAACTTTGCAGACAGTGTCTCCTCTGATGCAGAGAGCAGTACATCCAGCAGCTCCAGACCACACTCCTGGCCCTGTTACCAGCTTCTACATGTAAATCAAAGTCTGACTGACAAGGTATTTACATGACACGTCATGATGAGGAAACCAGCAGAGTGGACAAAGAAGAGACAGCACATGTAAGTAAGTAAATGGAGAAAATAGTGTGAACTGAACACCTGTAGGCCTACTTTAAACAGGTCAATCATTATAACTGATCATTCTAACCTGGATGAGGGAGGATTCACTACAGGACTGTACAGTTACACTGCCCCCTCCAGTCTCAGGGCTTTCTGATAAGGTCATGTAAACTTACACTAGTTCTGCTTCAGCACTTTTTAGATACTACTTAGATAGTCCACTGGTTGTAGTGTGCAGTGTGGTACAGTGAAGGAGCCCATTTCGATTGAACGTATGAGTTAGTCTATACAATAGTCAGTCTGCCTCCATTGGGCCCTAAGCAACATTTTATTTTGGGGCCCTATACCAATAATACTGATTATTAATCATTTACACACCTACTACAAACTTATTTCATTTTGCTAATCTGTCATTACGAATCATCATCCTAGCCTGGCATGTTTTTACCCACCTATGGTTTTTAATAAAGCCATATTCTATTCTGTTCTTAACCTGAAATACCAAATCAGCTAAAGTGCAGCCTGGGATTGTTTTACACTTAATATTCAAAATGATATTGTACTAGTGGGATACTGAATGTTAACAAGCTTAGTTGAAGTTGAACTAGGCCTACTAAAAGTAACAAAATAGCAATAGATTTGTATATATAATATATAATATATTTGCTGTAACACGTCATCTGCGTTTTTATATTTGGTTTTAAATAAACTGCAACAGAAATGTGAAACAACAATTAAAAGTGCAACAACAATGAAGGGTAGTTGTTATTATGCAGGATTTATCTAGGGATTGACAGAAGTTATGCACTATAGATTGAAAAAGTTAATAGCTTTTTGGGGCCTCAGTGGTCACTGGGCCCTAAGCAAGTGCGTAGTTTGCTTATGCCTTGGCGGCTCTGAGTCTGGCCACAGCTCAAACACTAACAACCCACCAGGAATTCTCCCTCCTCTCCTGACTACCACTCTGCTCCAGACCTACTATCTACTGATGTGTTTCCCACACAACCAGTGGTCTGCTGTAAGGTGACAGGTGTGACTGATGTCAACATGACCCAGCAGCTCATCACAGAGTCTCACCTTTCATATAGGAACTCCTCGTCCACGCTGAAGTAATGTGTGTTGGCCAAGTTCTTGGGTTTGACCCGCAGAGTGGCAAAGTACAGCCGATCTGTGACAGACAGACAGACGGACAGATGGACGGACGGACGGACAGACAGACAGATAGACAGACAGACAGACAGACAGGTTGAAGTGTTGACAGGTTTTACACCTCCATTTACTCAGTGTAAACAGTTGAATTAGAGATTGGTCTGTAAAGAAAAAGACATTTCAACTTCCCCTCCTCACTGACACAAATTAAAACTTTGAATGAACAGTTAACTGTGCAAATGTTTTTGGTTTACAGCTCTTCCACAATAAGAGTGTTACCTTAAAACACACCCCCTGTTACTTAACCTGCTTTAATACAACTCAATCCTCCTGGGACTGTTGTTGCTGTTCAGCTCTTACACAACTGTACCAGTTTATATGGAAGAAAACGTTTTGTAGTGTGGATTCCATGAATGTTAACAAATAATTTACTAATACTCCATCTATATCTGAGACACCAAAGAAGAACAATCTTTACTGTATAGGTCATTACTGTATATATATATATATATATATATATATATATAAAAACATTTCAAATGAAACTTAACCTTGATTCTAACATTTAACACGAGGGATCTATTTACTAAAAATATTTTTGGGTTAAGTATCTTAATTAGCTGCTAGTTTTGTGTCACAGACACAATTGTTTCGATTGTAGGCTATATTCATTATAACTCTATATCCATTATAAAAACAACAACAAAACATAAATCAATAGAGACATTCACTTGAATTTTCAGAATTAACAAGTGTTAATTCTGAAAACAAACAAATAAACAGAACGTAGGCTATTTGATTAATTCATTGATTAATTATGACATTGATTTGGTAAAACAGAGCAGATGTGAGAACATGACACCTGTGTGTTTCTCCAGGTGTAACTTACCTTTGATGAACTCCGACGCACCGGTCTGTTCATACTCCTCCGCCATTGTTCTCACTCTGCACTGACTCCCGGACAAGTCTCCGTGTAAACAGTCCTGACCCAGTCTATATCAAGTGGAAGGCTTTGTACTGGACTTTCTGTAGTGAGTCACTTGAGGTGTGGGGTGTGATCATGCCCAGCTCCACGGTCCGGTTTCAATCAAAAAACCCAAAAAACAACATCAACATCCAAGTGGTAAAAAAATCACAGGAACAGCTCCATCACATGTTTCCACCTGATGAGGTCATTCCAGCATTTAAGGAGGTCTCCAAAGTGAAATAAAGAACCCTGCTGGTTCAGCTCATGTCACTCTGACACACACTCACTCACTCGGTTTGAACTGAACTGTTTCCCGCAAATGATCCAGATCCAGTCCAGGACCAAATTAAAACGTTTCCAGGAAGATTAGGCAGCTGAGGGAGGAGGAAGAGGAGGAGGAGGAGGTGCTACAGCCACAGAGAGCGCTAATCTCTCTGCTGCTGCTCTGCACATGCTTGGGCCACACACACACACACACAAAACCATTGATGGAAGATAGAGCAGAATACTCCTGGAATCTGTTTTCGTGATATTATTACATAATGTATTTTAATACTGACAGGATTCATTCAGAATGATTACTTCTGTTCTATAGTTCTACTGTTCGATATTCTATATCATTACACGTACCTGTAGAGTGACAGCAGAACTTATGTTATCAAAGTATATTTTTCACCATTAACTGAATACAGTCCTCCTGTATAGAGCTGCAAGAATTAATCAATTAATCAAACAATAATTGATTATTGAATTAATCGTCAACTATTTTGATAATCCAATAATTGTTTGGGCAGTTATTTAATTAAAAATAAGGTCCAAAATCCCTGATTCCAGCTTCTTAAATGTGAATATTTCTGGTTTCTTTGTTCCTTTATGACAATAAACTGAGTCTCTCTTTGGTTTGTGGACAAAACAAGATATTTGAGGATGTCGTCTTGTGGTTTGGAGAACACTGATCAACATTTTTCACTTTTTTAACATTTTATTGAGGAAACAACTGATGGATTAATCGTTTAAATAATCAACAGATTAATCGATAATGAAAATAATCATTAGTTGCAGCCCTACTCCTGTATTTGTAGTATAGTTGCTTCACCTGACCTGAGGAGTATGTGCAGCTTGCTGGGTGCGGTGCCAAGGGCCCGGGAGCCAAATGTCTGAGCTCTCTGCCTGCCTGGCTGAGCTGTGAGTCTCACATGGGCCCAGTAAAGCTGCACTTACATCACACACTCTTACAAGTGTTTGATTATGCAAGGAGAGCTTGGTTGGTTATTAAACAGGAGTCATGTTTGCGCTGATTCGGTGATGTTGGAATGACTCAGAGTTTGTCTTGTTGTTTCAGTGAATCCTGTTGATTTTGATGATTTTACTCTGGAGCCAACAGGAGGTTCACACTTCACACATCTTCACACCTGTGGACAAAGCGTGACAACTCTCCATCCTTCACTATCACCAGGCCAAAGTTTTGTTGTGTCCATTTCTCTGGTTCAATAGCAGTTTGTGTTAAGTGCTACTGAGCAGATAAGATATAATCCTTTATTTGTCCCACAGTGGAGAAATTTGCAGGGTTGCAGCAGCAGACAACAGCAAAGAAATGTATAGGACAGATAATAAATAGCAGATAGGAATAGCAGGAAAAAGAAAGTAGTATTTGTAATACAGTATGTTTAAGATTATGATTAAGACAAAATAATGAATAAGAAGAAATATATATACACGTTTGAATTGTGTTTAGTCCAGAGAGCAGAGCTTATTGTGGACTCTGACTGCTGCAGGGAGGAAGGATGTAGAGAATGTGTGAGTCAAGAGCAACATGTGAGGCAGTTGGTATTCGGATCAAGAGTAAGGAGAACTAGAAGTCCTGGACAAGCAGACCAGAGCCCACCTACACACTGTCTCACTGAACCACTTCTGAGTGGTGAAGAACTCACTTTACCCCCTGACCACGGCTCAGTGAATCACCAGTGTTTCCTTGCAGAAAGGTCCTGTGTTCAATTCCCAGGTGAGGTGGGAGTTTGTATGTTCAATCAGTCAATCAATCACTTTTCATGCACAGAGAAGCAGCCCAAAGTGTTTTACATAACACTGAAGTTAATGATCGGTGCATGTTGTTTGGAGATCAGCGGGGCAGAGACGTGAGCTGCTCAGTGAAGACAATGGAGGTGAACGGTACAGGTCCCCTGTCCCTCATCAAACTCATCAAATACACAGTCCAAATTTGGTTTATTTAACCCTTGAGGCCTCTAGGGACCCAGAAGGGTCCCTTTTGAAATTCGTATTTTTTTTATCCTCAATATCTCAGTCAGTTTTAAAGCAAATTTAATGAAATTTCCCAAGAATGTTTATTTTATGATGCTTTTTAATATTCCAAATCCCCACCTTTGTAAAGTCTATAGAATAGGAGATACACCTATTAGTTACGTAGGTATCCCTCGGGCCCAAACGGGTCCCATTGACTCCCATTAAAACCACTCATTTTCGATACACTGTAATCCTGACATATTATAATGCTTTTTCCATGAAAACCTAATAAATCTAAACTTTTGGCTTCAAAATAAAGGAAAAACAGGTTGTGGGTCAGGTGACCCCCCTAAACCCCCATAGAACCAGGCCTCCATTGAGACCTTGATTCCTGGTTTCTTACCTTGCAGATTGCACTGCAATAAAAAAGCTGAAAACCATAAAAATGGTTTTGGTGTGTGGAGACTGATGGTAAAGACTGGTGTGAAAGTGGATGAGAAAATATCTTGTCGGTGTGTGTGTCGGTGTGTGTGCAAAGTTTGAATCATAATAAAATAGCTAAATGGGCTTTGTTTATATTTTGCGTTTTTTATGTTTTGATTCTCAATATCTCGGTCAGTTTACAAGTTAATTGTATGAAACTTGGTCAGAATGTGTGTTTTATTGTTATTGTTAAAATTCTAGATCCCCTTTGTTGTACGGTGTATAGAAACGGAGATATGCATTATGCGTATACACTCGCTACCTTCAGGCCCAATCTGGGCCCATTGACTCCCATTATAAACACATATTTTTTGATATACTGTAATCCTGGCATATTAAAATATTTTCCCATAAATACCGAATTAATCTAAACCTCTCCCTTCAAATTAAAGGGAAAATAGGTTTTAGGCCCCCTTCCACCACTAGAGGTCTCCCTAAACCACCAGAGAACTAGGCCTTCACTGAAACCGCTGTTTAGGCATATTTCTCTTTCTATGCAACATATAGGGCAGTAAAAAACTATGAAAACCCTAAAACTGGTCTGGGTGTGTTTGGACCAATGCAGAAGAGTGGTGTGAATGTGGGTAAGAAAAATATTTTGTCTGTGTGTGTCTGTGTGTGTGAAATTTGGATCCTCATCAAAGGCCATACAGGCTTTGTTTATGTTGGTGTTTATAAACAGAGTCCATATCTCCCATTTGTGTGGTATCTCCATACAAATCTCTACAAAAACATACAAAATATAGAAAAAATCATATAAAACTTCATATCTACAGTTAGGTCTGACATTTTTGAAAAGATTTGATGCAGTAAAAAAAAAAAAAAATGTTATGTATATTACCTTTTTATGGCATTTATATGACAAGGGCCGTTAGTATAAAAGTATATGTTTTTGTTATAGCTCCAAAAATAATAATGCATTCAAATCAATGTTGTTATCAATTGTTGACATATTCAAGCCTCTAATAACTTCATATGGAGTGATCCACTTTGGATCTCATTTTTGGGAAATATTGCATATTTAGTTTTTTTCCTCAGTAAAAAATCAGGGGTTCGTCTGACAAAAAGGGCATAAAAACCTAAAAAATGACAAAAATTAATAAAAAACTTTATGTTTATGAATAGGTCTGGAGTAGCTGAACAGATTTCATGTGAAGAAAGCAAAAAAAAATATTCATATATGACATTTTTATGGCACTTTTATGAGAGGGACCCGTTTGGGTCCCGAGGGATACAAGGGTAACTTTTTTGAATAAATTGTAATAACTGCAAAAAAAATAATGCATTCAAATCAATGTTGTTATCAATTGTTGACATATTCAAGCCTCTAATAACTTCATATGGAGTGATCCACTTTGGATCTCATTTTTGGGAAATATTGCATGTTTTGTTTTTTTCCTCATTAAAAAATCAGGGGGTCACATGACAAAAAGGGCATAAAAACATAAAAAATGACTAAAAATAATAAAAAACTTTATGTTTAAGAATAGGTCTGGAGTAGCTGAACAGATTTCATGTGAAGAAAGCAAAAAATAATAATAATATATGACATTTTTATGGCACTTTTATGAGAGGGACCCGTTTGGGTCCCGAGGGATACAAGGGTAACTTTTTCGAATAAATTGTAATAACTCCAAAAAAAGAAATGCATTCAAATCAATGTTGTTATCAATTGTTGACATATTCAAGCCTCTAATAACTTCATATGGAGTGATCCACTTTGGATCTAATTTTTGGGAAATATTGCATATTTTGTTTTTTTCCTCATTAAAAATCAGGGGGTCGCCTGACAAAAAGGGCATAAAAACATAAAAAATAACAAAAAATAATAAAAAAACTTTATGTTTATGAATAGGTCTGGAGTAGCTGAACAGATTTCATGTGAAGAAAGCAAAAAAAAAAATTAATATATGACATTTTTATGGCACTTTTATGAGAGGGACCCGTTTGGGTCCCGAGGGATACCTATGTTATAGCTCCAAAAAAAAAATGCATTCAAATCAATGTTGTTATCAATTGTTGACATATTCAAGCCTCTAATAACTTCATATGGAGTGATCCACTTTGGATCTCATTTTTGGGAAATATTGCATATTTTGTTTTTTTCCTCATTAAAAATCAGGGGGTCGCCTGACAAAAAGGGCATAAAAACATAAAAAATAACAAAAAATAATAAAAAACTTTATGTTTATGAATAGGTCTGGAGTAGCTGAACAGATTTCATGTGAAGAAAGCAAAAAAAAATATTCATGTATGACATTTTTATGGCACTTTTATGAGAGGGACCCGTTTGGGTCCCGAGGGATACAAGGGTATCTTTCTACGAGGAGGCCTCAAGGGTTAATCAAGGTGACTTTTACAGATATTTACAAATTAGAGATTTCATAATTAAAAACACCACCTTAATGACTAATAACACCACTTAATGTGTTGAGAAGGCCCTGTCTCTACAGATTAGGAAGAAATGCATTACTGTTTTTTACAGAGCCCTAAACTCTAATTCTCCTCATAGCTCACAAGCCACCAAGCAAGCTTGGGAGAAAGATCTTGGCATTGCCATAGATGATGCTGACTGGCGGGAAGTCTGGTCTCAGGCCATGAAAATCTCTGTGTGTAATCGCACTAAATCCATACAGTTCAGAATTGTACATCGCACACATAACACCTGTTGTCAAGAACAAAATGGATGCTAATAATTCCCCGCTTTGCTGGAAATGCAATTCTGAGACTGGTGATTACTTTCACTGCCTCTGGTCATGCGTGAAGTTACAAATGTACTGGTCTAGTATTGCAAAGGAACTTACTGCTATCTTTGGTGTCTCAATACGGATGGACCCTATGTGCCTGATACTTGGTCTCCCGGATGATCAGATCACTGACAGTAAACACAGGAGACTTTTCAATATACTGACTTTTGCTGCAAGAAAGAACATTCTACTCATCTGGATCAAGAATGCTGCTCCAACAAAAAAATCATGGCACAACATCGTTATGGACTGCATTCCTAGTGAATACATTACATGTATGCTTCACTCCAAAATAGATGCTTTCTATAGGGTCTGGAACCCTTACTTGAAGCATATTGGGCCCACGCTGTCATCCTCCTTGCTTCGTGGATTTCCCAAATCAGCCTAGCCTGTTTTCATAACTTTGTTCGATAAGTGATCACTTTCTAACAAACACCTACTGGCCTTGTTATGTTTGTATGCTCTGTATTGATTGTCATCTGGATACTGCCTTGTCTTGCTGCAGGAGATTGATAGGGAGGAGGCTGGTCAGAAAATGTGCCCACTGTCATGTGGCCCTGTCATGTGTTTTGTGTGGTCATGTGTTTTGTGTTCAAAAAAAAAAAAAAAGAAATAAAAATATTTCCCTCCCCCCCCCAAAAAAAACACAATCCAACAACTCCAAAACACTCTGATGGACAAGTTGTGACCTGCACATTCGCCACACTATTAAATAATCATGTAACATTACAACACATGAAGCAAATACTCGCAAACACTATACGGAACTACTTGTGCTTTTGAAATCACTCCACCCAGCAGCCGTGTCTGGAATGTAGTTCTGGCTACATATTTACCTCGAAAACAACTCTCCGTTATTAACGTGGTGAATGTGCAGGTCACAACTTGTCCACCAGAGTATTTTGGAGTTGTTGGATTGTGTATTTGATGAGTTTCAAGGGACAGGGGACCTGTACCACTCATCTCAAAACAACATGCACCGATAATTAAAGGTAATGAACCTATATGAATATGGCATAGGCGAATTTGACAAAATGTTGAACTATCCCTTTAAGAGTTGCTTGTCTTGTGTCTTTTTTTTATAGTAGCCCTTTACGTCCATGTGTGCTGAAGGCTCAGTAATTGAAGTAGCTGTGGTAGAAAGTAATGAGGTTGATTTATTGTAAGTAGCCTACAATGTTGACGTACTTTCTTGATATACTATAGTGTATGTTTCTCCTACAGTTCAGAGGAAAGTTCTACTGTAATTATATTACTAAGCCACTTTCACAGGCTGTGGAGCTGTATCTATTATCAATCTGTGTGTGTGTTGGTCCTCCTCAGATTGACAGACCACATGTGGAGCATGTGAAAAATGTCTCAGTCCTCGGTGGATGAGGCTGTCATGTCATATTTAATATTTGACTCAAACATTTTGAAATTCTTTTTAATCTCTACTACTAAGTTTACGCTTTGTCTAACCTCTAACTTCACACACACACACACACATGCATGCAGAGAGAGAGAGAGAGAGAGGGTATCTGTGTATGGGATGTAGTCCTATTCCTGGTCTTAGCTTCATCTGTTCCAGTTAGCCAATTAGACATCAGATTAACAGAGGGAGGGAGTGAGCAGGGTCAGATCCGAGGACACCTGCTCCACCAGCATGAAAACAACACCAGATGCAACAACACACAGCACTAGATGCTGCCGCTGCTGCTGGTATATTGCAGATACTTTTGTGGAAAGTCAAACAATGTATTGATAATGTTACATTCAATGAATCACAAGAATCTCATTTTATTTTTTCTTAATTCTCAAATGCAGAAATAACGTGTAACAACAGTATTGTCAGCCACGTTTCTGTCCAAACTCCTTCGTTAGGGGCGATAAGAGCGCTGATGCTGGACGTTTCAGTCTTCTAATGGATTGCAGCCCTCTAGTGGTCATTCATATAACAACACCTACTGTAGCTGTGATCCACTCTCCACTACCAACTGCATGTCAGGGTTATTGTGCTACAATCAAAACAATGCGAGCAGACAACTGTCCCAGAAAACCTGATGGTCTGTGTCAATTGTGTGACAATTTGTCTGTGATAATTAGATTATTTATTGATTATAATATATATTTATTTTGACATGCAGCATCACAAACTCCAATCTAAGACAACTAAGGTGAGACAAAGGACAGTGATCCCCTTTAAAGTCCAAGTCATTCAGAGAACTGGAAAAGGTCTCCACAGCTTGATGAGCTTTGAGCGCTCTTGAATTATTCCTTTAAATCAATTAAATCTGGGAGAAAATATATCAGTCTAATTGCAGGTGTGAAGTGGGGTGAGGTGGGTCAGTGGTATTAGACATGCCAGGCCTATATGTTGGACAGGTGCTCTTTGTTTTTCTCAATCATTTTATTACAGAGGCAGTTATTGCTGAAAATCGAGTCTTTTAGTCTGTTTATTCCTGTTTAGTTGTAGAGGCAGGTAGAGACACTAAATGAGTGAATGCTAACCACATCAATTAGATTAATACAGAAAACTATTCTCATGGGTTGTAGCTATACTTTATATACTGTTATACATTAGCTACTCAGCTATCTGGTAAATCTGGCAGTTATCCCCCAGTAGCCTATGGTGAAGTATAATGATAATCCTTCTGTAAGGTTTATGGACCAGATTCATGCAGCTTGGTGCAAGCTGGAGGAGGAAGGAAAGGCAGGCATGTGGCCCACATAAGGCTGGGTTGATTGGACTGTCGGAGGGGGAGGGGGGGGGGGTTCAAACTGTTCAATGTGACCCTGAAAACCCAAAATGCAGAACACCAGGGAAACAGAGTGAAGTGACAGAGCTAAATGGCAGCATCAGCTGTACAGGAGGCCTATCCCGGTCTCAAGGGCAAAGAGGGGGAGGGGTGGTAGTGGTGGTGGTGGTGGTGGTGGTGGGGGATGAGGGAGAGAGAGCATCTGTCTGCATGGTGACGTCACCCCGCCTCATCCTTGAAGCAGTCTACGGTGCGTAATCCACCGCCCGCCCGTCCGCACCGTCCGGGAGGATGAATCCAAACACTTTGATTTCATTTAACAAATCCGTCTCGAATATTAAACAAATTATCCGAGATGATTTTTTCATCATCCAGCTCGTGAGAAGAGGAGGCTGACCGGACCCTGCGCCGCAGATTACGCACCTTTCTTTGTTTTTATTTTTTCTATCAGAAATATTTTTTTTTTTTGTCCTGCATGAATGGATATGAAGAGGAGAGGAGAGGAGAGGAGAGGAGAGGAGAGGGGGGAGGATGAGGAGGCTTCGGGATGGACTCCTGGAGGAGATAATGCGACAAGGAGACGCGCATCTCCGGGTTCCACTGCAGATATCGACGCTCTGCACATTTAGGCAATTCTTTCCTCTTATTTGAAATCATGTGTCCAGAGGGCTGCCTTTGTGCGCAGTGTATCCTTCAGCAAAACGGAGCACTCACTTTAAACTCAGACATCTGTGTGTGTTTGCTCGCTCCGTGCTCTTCTAGGTGCTGATTTAGTGTTCTTATTGTCTGGGAGAATGTGGTGGTTGGGCCTCGGTGCTGGAGCATATAGGCTAATGGTGCATGGCCCGGCCTACATACTGTAATAATCTGCTCCATATAATGTCGGGAGGGGTGAAATGAAAAATCACTCTTATGTAACATTCCAGGAGGGACCTTTATCTGTCTGTGCTCGTTAATATTCTGTTCATTCTGCCTTTATTATATTGATATAAATATGTATATCATAGGCTTTTTTAATATATATCTATATCTACAGTATGTACAGAGCCTTTATCTCTACTACAGTATTGCAGCAGGGACAATGTGTGAAGTACTCAGCAGTGTGTTCATAGCACTGCACTACATGTAGTATGCTTAGGTTTAATTCTAATCCACCACATTCATTTAGATAATAAGAAAACGTTCATTTCATCATTCTGAATTGATTATTTAGATGTTTTCTTTTCATGAGGAAAAGGACAGTCACCATTTGGCACAAGCCAAGAGGGAGTTTCCATTAAACCCCCCCCCCCTTTTTTTTTTTTTTTTTTTTTTACATTGGGGCATAAAATCTCTTCATCAGTTTTATAAAGTGATTGAAAATGTTCCAGTTTCCATTCTGATAGGGCTCCATCAAATCTGGACTTAGCCTCATTTGGATCTCTGCTGACCGGGAATCTGCAAACTCTGTAATGGCTGCCTACTTGATGTGTCCTTGACATGTCATGAAAAAAAAAAAGATGGAATATATGGCTGGTGTGTGCATGATTTTCACCGCTGAAGGAGGCTGTGTACCAGGCTGGAAAGGTGTAAACAGTTTGTGGCTGACATAAATTATAGAGAAAAATGAAGATAGTCAGCAGGTATGACGCGTGACCTTTAAGGTAAATATCATCAGTATGGAAGTGTGTTCGAGTTTTAGATTGTAATGCATTTTTCATTTTGTCATGGTTTTTCTTTAAAACCTTTACAGCCATTTGTCACACATATTAACACACATTGCTGCTGTATGACTGGACAATGCTTCACACTCTCATTTTCTGTTCAGTAAGCAGAAAGAGCAGAGATGTGCAGTGGGTTTAACTTCAGCCTGTCTCCATTAAGGTGACCGTCCCTGTGTCTGTGTGACTCTGGGCTTTCTCTCATAGTGTTCACAGTGGACCTTGATTTAAAATCTGTCAATTAAGGCACGCGGTGAATGCCAAGAGAGGAGCCTTGCTGCTCCAGAATGAATGCACTAAAAGTATAGTTTGATGTGGGTACTGTTGAACCTTTGTATGTTATGTTACTGAGATTTGATAACTTATTTTTAATTAGTTTCAGATTGTATACTAAGGTTTGAGTATTCTGTATGCATTTATGAAACACCTGGTTGTACATTGTGTTTTTATCTGATGGTTGTGAACAAATAAAACAGCTTTATTATTATGGGTAGTGATTATGTCTTTTTAAAAGTGTTTATACGTGTCTGGAGGCTCCATGACACCTGAGAAAATTATACATCTATCTACCTTTTTTTTTTATTTTCCTGGCCTGAAATAATAATGCAACAGGGGGGTGTTAAAGGGCCACATGTATCATGTCTTGTGGCTCTGGGGAGGAATTATCAAGTCTGTGAAATTAAATCTGATGATGTCATAGTGATTTAATTGGGGTCTTGTCAGATTGAATATGGAGACTTAATATTATTCCAGATATGTTGGATTACATATTGAAGGTGTGGGTGTTTTTAGGCAAACAGAAAACAAAAGATGTTTTTGTGTTGCATTATGGGAAATGTTGGGTCCAGTCTTATTGATGCGCATGAAGAGTCTCATCCTCCACTGATTAGATTCTGACCATCATTCTTTTTAAGTGTTAGGCTACTTGTCAGCCTGCACTCTTTGTGAAGTGTGATGCTACTGTACATTGCTCTTTGAATGTGAACCAACCACCAATGAACAGGAAGCCTTTTTCTGTCCGTGGAGCCCTGTAAATACAGCTGTCTGAAAAATCTATTATAATGTATACATACACAAGAGACACTTTTCTCTTAGGTGACTGGACGCTGCTAGTGTTTTATATATCAAAAGAACTAAAAAAAAAAAAAAAAAAAAAGAACAAGTGCGGAGAAGTTGTCATCTTTATACCTCCCAGTTTCTCCTCATTTTTCCCCAAACACAACAAGGTTTTCAGGTTGATCAAGCCTAAGGCCAAAAGAATAATAGTAAAAGAAAACATACATGCTTTGGTCATAAGGTATTGAGTTGTGTGGTTATAAAAAAGTTCATGTGAAAAACTGCATGCTACATATAAAATTAGAGGTTAGTTCGACAGGAAACGGAGTAATAAAACCATCCAACTGTCAAGGTCACAGTGACCTCCCAAAGATATGCATGGCATGGGTATATATATATACTATACACTGTAGGCTTTCTGAGCGTATAACCTCTCCATAATGCTGAGGGAAGGTCTTCAAAATTTGGTACAAATGTTTACATAGATTAAAGGAGAAACTGATGAGATTTTGGCCAAACATCAGTGTGACCTCACAGATCACACTTATGACAAACATTCACACAAGTGTTTGATATTTACATGACCCTGATGAGGGATCCCTCTTCTGTTACTCATCCTCAGGTTCCTCCTGCTTTTTTTTCTTGGGAGCTTCTCCTCAGAGGTCAGAGGATGTTGTCATGATGCTGTGTAAAGCCCTTTGAGACGAACCGTTTGTATAAAAAAAAAAAAAATGACTTGCCTTGCCAAACAGGCTTGTAACCTAAGCCTACACTCCTGTACTGTTAGTTACCTAACTATACTTTATTCCTGTGAGAGACTCTACATTCCTGTTTGTGTGTTTGTTTTGAAGTCTAGACAGCAGCTTGGTCACATCTAAACAGCCTGGCTCTAAAAGGTGAGCGGTCTAATCTGACCTGACTGCCTGTTAATCCCACGTAATGATTCTTCTACATTTAGTCCTGCTGGCTCCACAGGCAGGAAGTCCCTCCAGCTACACTCAGTGTTCAGGTGCTGTCATGAAAATCTGCGCATATACACACATGCTCACACAATTTGACATAGTCTAACATTATCTCTCCATCCTTATCTGCTTGAATGCATTGTGAGTTTTATTGATCTGGCACAAACTCTATGTTAACATGAGGCTGTATGTTTACAGCCTGACAGTGTGTTTACAGTGGGGATGTCTACAGTTAGCTGTCATGTGGGAGTTTGCCCTCAGGTATGTTGACAGTGAGAGAACCAGATAAGACTGAAGAGTGGCTGCTACATGTTTGTATCTACTGTATACGTAACACACTGAATGTCTGCAAATTGTCAATTTGTGTGACCTCTGTGGAATTAAATACATAATAAAAATGTACCTGATGAAAGCTGGGGGACGTTGTTTCATTATATTTGGCAATGGAAGAGTTTTATAATCATGAAAATAATTTCAAAACAAACCTCTCTGTGCCTGAAGATATCTGTTGGGCATGAATCCAGAAAAATGATAATAGTTAACAATGAACAAGCTTTTATAGACGATAGCAATTAAAAGAAATAACATAAATTATTCATGTTTACTATGACTCTGGATAAACAGGGATGTGACCTTACACAGTCTGAGTGGTGTGGGCAGACGACAACAGGAGGAGGTTTAAAATGTGTTGTCATGGAATCACATCCACTGACCGGGCACAGCTCGGTGGATCAGACAGATTTTATTAAGGCATCTACAACTTGATTCTTTTCTTTTGTTTTGGTTGGTCGGTGCACATAGCTGAGTCATGATGCATGACAGCTGATGAAGCATTGCTGAATGTATGTACAGCTAGATCAGTGGATATAATAATAATAATAATAATAATAATAATAATAATAATAATAATAATAATAATAATAATAATAATAATAATAATAATAATAATAATAATAATAATAATAATAATACACTTTATTTATATAGCAACTTTTAAAACAAAAGTTACAAAGTGCTGTACAACAAAGTGACACCCTCAAAACATAAGACTGATGAAGCTGACCTAATGATCATTCCAGAGACTTGGGGCCTGAACTGACAACATTTTGTCCCCCTTTCTCATCAGTCAGGCCCCAGGGACAGCTAAAAAAAACCTTTATCTGAAGATCAAGCAGAAATGTAAAAAGATAAAAGGTCTGTGATATATACAGGACTAAGACCGTTGTTGAGTGCTGTAAAAGGAATCAATAAGATCTTAAAATCTTTAAAAAGTATACACAATATCTGCACAACAGCACGAATAACAGTGTAGTTCAGTGAGCGTGTGTATAAATATTCTCCAGATATCAACTAGAGCAGTCCAAATGTAATCTGCTCATTTATGAGGAGTTTGTCTTTATATCAGTTTGGCTTGTAACTAAATGACACTTGACCTTTGTATGAAACATATAGTATAATATTAAATGTTTAAAACAACAAGTTTGTGTCAATACAAAAGGTCTAAGAAAAAAAAGGAAACATGTCCATGTTTCTTTCATAGTGTGTGATATGTTGTCATTGTTGTGTTAAACTCTGTCTATGCAGTATAAAATGTGCTGCTGACCTGTAGGACATGTATCTTGACCTCTAGGTGGCACAACAGGCTCACATGGTCAAACCTGTACCTAAACCCTCATGGCCTCAAACCTACTGAAAAGGTGTTGGGCTGATGGTTTTTCTCTAGACCTTCAGATATTTGCAATATTTTAAAAGATTTGGCCCAATTTATGGAAAAAAATATTGATTCTAAACATAGACATATTTATCTTTATATTATAAGTTGTCATTTAATTTTCTAATTTTCACGTTCATTTGCAGAGAAGCGCTGTGTGGACAAAATATTCTGGGCATGTTGACAAACTGTGGACATGGTGAAGCACTGGGACGAGTGTGTGAAGTTACATAACTAACACCTTTCCTCAGAGATCTGTAGAACGGGAAACAGTTAACAAAGTGTTTGTGTTTGTGAAGGCTGCTATAGCCTACTACACTAACAGTGCTACCATGGCTGGTAAAACCTATCATTAATTTGTCACCTGTAAATTCTGATAGAGGTGGGTGGATGAACCTGTGGCTTTTTTGGAGCACGTTCTGGTCCAGGACCTCTGGGCAGTTGCCTCCCACTGTATAGGCTTGATTAGTAGGCTACTTCCCTTTGGGGATGAATAAAGTCATTTGTATTTGTATACTAGGCATACTTCTATTATAGCCTACTACACCTGTAACTGTTCCTATTACTTGTAATGGTTCAACTCCAACATCACATCAATGCCCACAGGTGTGGAGACCCCTGCATAGAATTTGTGTGAACCCTATACAAAAGTACAGTACGTAAACCAGCAGTATTCCCAGATCAGACACACTAAAATGAGACTGCAATGCCACAATGAGACACCAGAGGACGCTGTTGTCCTGAGCACTAAGACCCCCTTCAGGAAACAAGATCAACATCTGCATTAGGCTAAACAGAGAAATGTTAGAAACGGTGCAGTGCGTTAAATCATCAAATGACCAAAACGTGCATCCCTGAAGATAAAAAGAACAACTTGAAGTGTTACTATCAATCCGATGTAAACCGTCATGGTAGGCTACCACTGAAAAATAAAACTTACTAAACACAACTTTAGCTAATTAGGCAACAATCCGTGGCGAGTAACCTAAACACATATCAATGATGAAAAGATGCAAATAATGTTGAATTGAATTTTTTTTTTTTTAACTGCTCTACACTGATATTCTCATTTGTATGCTAAAACAGAGCGAGAGTGTGACCAGTAGACGTAGCCTATATAGGCTATGACATGAAAAATAATTGTTTATTGTCATATGTTTAATGTGGAGCCAACTTAGGAACATAAGATCCACTGTCATAAAGAGGAAGTGAGGAAGATAAGATAAGGTAGATTTCTTCACTAGTGCCGCAATCGGGAAATTTCCCGTGTTTCAGTAGCCTATCAGATGTCGGTGAAAAGAATCAATAAAATAACACATAAGCCTACAAAGCAATAATAACAGTAGCCTATTTGTAAAAAAAAAAAAAGAAAGAAAGAAAGAAAAAGAAAAAAAAGATGAAGAAACATTGGTGACATTATTATATGTAGGAAGACCTGATGAATGATGTGACATTGGTGTTGTAATTGGTGTAGTAGACCTACAGTATGGTAGTGTGATTTTAACATATTTAAACTGCTAGTGGGTCAGTGCATTAAAAGCTTCAACAGAGCTGCAGTCAAGTTATTTCTTGGAACTTCTAACAGTGAGCTGTTCCCGTTGGACCTCTATTCTAATATGAGCATCTGATGTTTAGCCTATTGTCATCACTTCCTAAAGGATATTTTCATCGTCCCTCATTGTTCTTCTTTCTTTTAACCAACAGTGAATGATAAAACATCAGAAGGTAGCTGTATCATTCTGCTGCAGTTTTCCATGTGTGTCTATTTTTGAATGTTGCGTCTGGATTCTCACCAAGTTAAACACAAACACACAGAGGATATGTGATGGAAACTTTCCACCAACACGCACACACACACACACACACACACACACACACACACACACACACACACACACACACACACACACACACACACACACACACACACACACACACACACACACACACACACACACACACACACACACACACACACACCAAAAAGACAATCAACATCTACGTCATCTTCTCCCAAAGGTGGCCGACAATGCCACGTATGTGGCATTTAGGGGTCATATGAACATAATGATGTGATTGATGTAATGTATATTAATGTATTAATAAACAACGTTGAGGGGAAATAAAATTAAAGAGATATTATTAAAAATGATTTAAGGTGTTAAAAAGTTGATCAGAGACAGGGACCAGAACAGGAGGACCACGTGTGGCCCTCATATCTGGGGTGAGAGTCACTTTGCTGCTTTCTTTGCTGTAAACATCCATCATGGATTCCCATTTATCACATTAGCTAGGGTCAAATAATCCGTCTAGATTTAATAAAACATATAAAGGATAGAAATCTTGATAGAACCTACTAGCTCATGATTTAGAGTTTGGAGTGAATAGGAAAAATACAGTGGATGTAGCCTACAGGAACAGCACTATAGTGTGAGTGAAGCGTCAAATGAGCAGTGAGTCCAGCCCTCCTCCTTCTGTGACAGCCAGCTCACTGGCCCGCCGACCGGTTTAAAACCAAGCAAATTCCTGACGAAGGCCATACACCCACTAACAACAACACTCCCCTGGTTGGACTCGTTTCAATATTTCCAACTGCACCTGAACGCCGCAAAAGACGGAAGGTGGGGAGAGCTCAGACTGAACGGCAGAGAGAGAGAGAGGGAGAGAGAGAGAGAGGGAGGAGGGGGGCAGCAGCAGCAGCAGCAGCAGCAGCAGCAGAGACGTAGCTAGCCAACAGTGGTATCCTGTGTACCAGTAACCAAACGCATATTTTCCGCCACTGGTTCCGGGGATTAAAGCAGAAACTGCAGCTTCATCCCGGAGCTAAGATGTGACTCTACCTGCGTCGAGTGTGTCTCCACCGACAGAAACATGTACCGGTAACTAACACGGTCACCGTCAAGACAAAAAGGGGCATCTCTCTCTCTCTCTCTCTCCCTGTGTGTGTGACCGAGCAGCAGACTGTAATCTTCGGATGAGAGCTCCAGTGTGAACGTTGGTGAACCATCACGGCAGAAACCCCCTCCTGTTCAACCGAGCCGAGCCGAGCCGAGCCGGGGCTGGGTTACTAAAGAGACCGAGGCTGAGGGGGGAGCACCGAGACCGTCACCATGAAATTCACGGAGCATCTCTCGGCTCACATCACCCCGGAGTGGAGGAAACAGTACATCCAGTATGAGGTGGGTTAGCTGCTTCACGTTAAACCTGCTTAGCTGTCGGCGCTAACCAGGCAGCGGAGAGTCCCGCCGGGTGTTGTCTACCCTGTCGTGTTTTACACCGGTTATTACTGTTACTGGGACCCGGGCTGGTGACGGCCTCCTCGGCTTTCACCCGCCCGTTGTTCCGCTACAGGAAGACAGGAACTGGCTCGGCTGCTCCGCCCGCGGACCGAGCCAACGGCAGAGCGGCGTTAGCTAGCAGCGCGACTAGCCGGGTTTGTTTTGTTGCTCTGCGGGTTCCTGCTCCTGTCTTCATCCCGCCGAGCCGAGCTCAGCCCAGCTGCTGTTTGGGATGTGTTTAAGAGACAAAAGGCATTCAGCTGACTCATCATTTATCGAGCTGGTTAATCTTTGCGCCTGTCTGTCCTCTGATGCTGACCCAGCTTCTGGTAATACATGCAGCCTCCCAGCTAACGTTGCAGAGCAGGTTTGCTGGGGTCAGTGGGGGACTGAGGTGCTGATAGCACCAACCTGCAACCTTTGATCCATTAACACTGTTAATGCTTTCACGCAGCTCTTTGCCTTTATGATGGATCGCAGAGGACAAACAAATGTCAACAAATGAGCACATGTTCAAAGAGCACCATTTGCATTTGTTCCAGTGTGTTCTACACAGGTAGTCTGTCAAGGTTATTTTTATACAGCAAAACATGAGAGAATGGCCCTTCTTATATAAGTCTATGTAGATGAAGCCATACCAAGTTTATAAAAGGCAAATCAAAGCTACTCTCATTTCATTGCCAGTTGTCGATCTGCATGCAGCTCCCAGTAATCAGTAAGGTAGAAGCTACAGAGGTGGAGTTGGTCATTAGGTTAAACAGTCACACAATTAATACCTGGCTGCACAGACTGACTGCGTCAGCGTGCACAGATTTTATTTAGTTTTGTGGCTCCAAAGCGTTTAACTGGGTCAGAATCCAGTTTCACATCTGCTTCCTGAATCTCTAGATTTCACAATTTTAAAACACAACAACCAACCAAAATATAACTGCACACAACAGTAAATAAAACCCCTGAGGTTTTGTAATGATTTAAAAGCCCTAACCTGTGTCTGATGTGACAGAATAATAGACAAAGGAGTTGTGGCCTTTTGACTGAGCAGAACTTCTCTTTCCACATGAGATCCGACTGCTGAACGTGATGTGAGCTGCAGGATTGTTTCAGTCGGAGGCCTGAACCCTCGCCGCCTCACTTGCGGTTGTGTGGAGTGATGTCAAGTGCAAATTAAACCTTGTGGTTGTGCACCAGTCGGGACCACGCCAGCTAAGCACATTAACCAGACAACGGCCATCTTACTTCCATAATTAACTTTGATGATCACATAGTTTGAATAATCTGCTCCTGTGTTTCTTGAAAACAGCAGTTACACAGAAGAAGAGTGTTGCTCTTTTCTGGAAAAATGTGATGAAGTTAGAGGATTGTTTTTTGGATTATCAAGAAAGACCAGTTTTACATATAAAGTGCTTTCAATTCTTCATCTTCATTACATCTGTATTTGTTTTATATTTTATTTGCACAATTGTAGAATCAACAGAATAAATGAAATAAATAATAATAATAAAACATGAGGGTTGAGGTATAAACCCACTCTGGGCTTATCTTTAAACCTCACTTATAAAAGTTAATTACACAAATAGAGCTGCAACTAACGATTATTTTCATTATCGATTAATCTTCCGATTATGTAAACGACTAATCGATTAGTTGTTTAGTCAATAAAATGTTAAAAAATATTGTACAATGTCAATGCTTGTTTCCAAAACCACAAGATGACGTCCTCTAATGTCTTGTTTTGTCCACAAACCAAAGAGAGACTCAGTTTATTGTCATAAATTTGGAAGTTTTTTCTGAAATTGATTATTCGATTATCAAAATAGTTGACGACTAATTAATTTAATAGTTGATATTGTGTGATTATTCCATTAATTGTTGCAGCAAATTGTAAACAAAAAATGACCTTTAATAAAGGGTTATTTTAGCTTAAATCAAATATTGCTTTCATAAATACGTATTTCACTGAAGTCGAATCACACCCGCATACAAATGAAAGCTTTCTCGTACCGTACAAGTCGTTACAAATACATAAGTGGGCGACGCACTGAACCAAGGCTGCCATGTTGCATCGCCATTTTTTACGTTCAGTGGCAGCGTGACCGTAGGTAACCACGGAAACTCAACGGAGCTGTGGGCTCGGGGAGAAAGTTTTCCAGGTAGCGCCTGTTAAAACTGTCACCACTGTGTAGTGTGAGGAAGGACGGAGGCACTGATGTTGCATTCAGGTGCAGTCAGGCAGACGGCCGTCGGCAAACCAACCGGATGTCATTTTACTCACGTGGGTCAGGTGAACAATACGACATCACCATGACAACATATTGTCACGCCTGTATTGTTTTGCCTCGTGCTGGCGGACCACTTGTTTACTAAGAGGCTTGTTTATCCTGTTACATGCAGCGTCTGTTGTCTGTCTGACGTCTGCCCCATTTCACGTGAATGCAACATCAAGAATACTTTCCGATATGCAACTGCACTGCTAGATGGGGGTATTTCCTACACATTATACCTTTAATACACAGTACAGCATCAGTTGTCATAGCCCAGGTCAATATGTCTGTGTATAAGGTTGCATTGATAGTTACAGGGTTGTGTTATGCTGCTGTGAGGACTCTTGCTCCTGCTTCTCTCCTTTTCTGCACCTGTGAGCAGCAGCAGGATCTGCATTGTGTGAGGATGGCTCTGTTCTGATAAGTCCTCTCCTGTGCTCTGCATAGTCACATACTGGTAGAGCTCGGAGCGACTGCAGCACATTCCTTCAGTCAGAGTCACTGAGTGTGCCTCTGTACCCAAAACCTTCAGTGTTATGACATTATAAGGATCTGGGATTTATTTGAAATGACCTTGAAATACCCAGTGACGGTGTTGTGTGTGTATATTTAGATCGTTTACTCAGTGGCGCGTTCGTGCGTTTGTCTGTTCTTCCGCTTGGTGCGAGCCAGATCTCTGGCCTGAAGTCTGTGGCCATCGCTCATTTCCTCTCTGCTCATGACACTTTGTTTTAGTTTTGTGTCACAGTCACATTAAAAGGTCTTTTCTTGCTGGTTAAAAAACAAAAAGCAGCCTGACGAGGAGCCTCAACAGTCCTGTTCTCTGTTACACCAGCATAGCTCTGTCTCAGGATTCACTCCACTTAGTTCATCTCCAACAAACCTGATCAGCTTCTGTAAAAGAGCCTCCAGTCAAATAGAAAGCTTGAAGTTGCAGACGGGCCTGTTGAAAATTCTCCTGCCAAGTGACGCAGGTCTCTGTTGGAATGAAATGTCTTCAAGGTGGATGAAGGGAAGGAGAAAGCAGGGACAGAGCTGATGCTGTATTCAGTCATACTCAGGGTCAGGGTGGAGTTGCGGAGGGCAGAGCCGGCAGCTCCTTCCACCACTGCTGGTTCAACAGTGCTGCGCCTGCTATTTGGTGTGGAGACCCAAGTTCAAGTGTGGCCTGGGGCTGTAGGTCATCCTCTCTCTCTCTCTCTCTCTCTCTCTCTCTCTCTCTCTCTCTCTCTCTCTCTCCCTCTCTCTCTCTCTCTCTCTCTCTCTCTCTCTCTCTCTCTCTCTCTCTCTCTCTCTCTCTCTGACTGAAAAGGCAAAAGCATGAAAAATCAAAGAGAGCCTAATATGATTGTGTCACAGTTAGGGATGTCACGATTACGTGTTTTCACAATTAATCATGGTGTTAAACGCCACAATGAATGAATGAATTGTAAAGATTCCTAAATACAGTCACTTTCCAAAAAAGATTATGTCGGAACCATATCAGCGGATCCATGTGCGCCAAAAGGAAGTTAAATGCTCAGATATATGGAGCCATGTTGCTCCTAAAATTTGAGACGGTGCAAGTCAATTTTTCATCTCCTTGCGCATGTGCAACCAGTAAATTGAAGTATTTTTTTTTAACACTGGTGAAACATGAAAGAGGCGACTCAAAGAATCTGGAATCTGTCATTATGGCAGGCCAATGTGTGAGGATAATGAATGAAAAGAAAATGTGAATATTTGCTTTGCAAGTCGATGTATGCCCCTACATTTTCTGCTTGTGCTCCTAAAATTTTAAGTTAAAGGACAATTCCGGGCAAATTCAACTCAGGCTGTATTTTCCTAACATTTTAGGTCTAAAAGAAGGAATCTGAAATTTTTCAGTTTAATTGCTCCTGTTGCGGTAGTTGTGTCTGTCCCTGCATTGCCACGGCAGCGATGAATGGAGCGGATTGAAGCAATTTTTTTCCACAGACAGCGTCAGATGACTAACGTTACTCAAACATCCACTGAGAAGTTTGTTTACTTCAAGCAAACCGACATGTTTGTAAAACTAGATCAAATTCAAAGTCTCGCGCGAGACCCAAGTTGACGCTCGGTGTGTTCACGTGCAGTCGGAAGCTCCCGTTTGTGTCACAGGAATATCAACTCTTGATTTGCTTGAATTAAACAAACTTCTTGGTGCATGTTTGAGTCGCCATCTGACGCTGTCTGTGGAAAAAACATGCGGTTTTGAGGGATGTAAACAGCCTAAGCAGCGGAACTTCAATCTGCAACTACCGCAAACAGGAAAATCTTCAGATTCCTTCTTTTAGACCTAAAATGTTAAGAAAATACAGCCTGAGTTGAATATACCTGGAATTGTCCTTTAAAGGCCACTGTGCTCCTAGACAAAAAAAAGTTAGTTTGGAGCCCTGTCAGTTAAACTTCACCTGTAGTTTTGACAGTCTGTTTCTTGTTTACACCAGAAAAAGATCATTAAGTTTTGTTCCATTTAAATGTCACTGTGGAACAGCTGCTGTTCACACTTGTGGAATCGGTGGATGTGAAATGAGTTGGACATGAAGGATCTACAGTGTTTTACCAAATCACACTGAATGTGAGCGTGACTTCAGAGTCTGCACATCATTCCTCAGGTCAGTGTTTATTATCACAACTGTTGTCAATTGATTTTTCTCTTGTCAGTCCAGTCATTGATTGTGTAACTATATAACTCTTATTAGCAGCTCTATTGTGCAACCTGAGAATGTGTGTCTGTCTGGTACACACACTGTGACCCAGTGATGTGAAGGTGACACAGTGGCTGGGAGAGATCCACCTTCTTCTCAGCTTCACAAACGGAGTCACGGGAAAACGCCTGGACTTATTAACCCTGGCTTTTAACTATGGATATCACACAAATGTGGACAAACATCTGAGGTGGATACAGTAGAGAATCTAGATGTTTTAAAAACATTTATTTTTCTCTGTGTTACTGCCCCCTTTTAACCCTCATTTCAGACCTTGCTAATGGGTTGTGCAATATGTTGTTATTGTGTATTCTATGATGCGTGTGTGTGGTCTTCTATCTGGTGCTGCTGTGGTAACAAAGGGTTAATAACGTATCTTTAACTGTGGTCAGGATAGTTGTGTATCAGTGGAGCTGCATGAGCAGGATGGACAAGAGCAAAGAGCAAAAGCAGCTTCAGTTTGTGGAGTTGGGAAAAGGGGGGATATGATTATCCCTGTGCACTTGTGTTGCTTCTCTCCACAGCAGTGTGACATGCAGTGGGTCTGGTCCTGCTCCTGCAGGGTCTGGTCTGGACTCAGACGGTCAGACCAGATGTAGTTTGTTGTTCCATCCAGCTGCAGGCCTGGCCCCGGGCCCAGTTAGCCTTAATCCAGTGAAGATGTGAGGCTTGCAGAGCCACGCTGACCCAACACTGTTGCATGTGCTCCATGTTTTCCCACGGCAGCTGTGCCGGGTCGGACACCTAGCAGGACAGTTGGATAAACAGAGGCGTACCCGGGCCAGGAGTCAGGACTCAGCTACACTGCTACACTGATTCATCGTGGTTGCTGCTGAAGCTCAGGCTGCCGACGCCGTAGCAGCTTTAACTGCAGAAATGTGTGAGGTGTTGTGATTCAATCTGGACCATATAGGGGAGAGTCACAATCACTGTGTCCCAGGAAAAATGTGTGATGGAAGCAGCTTTATTTAATCTGACACATTCCCAGCATCACCACACAGGAAGTTGAAGAACATAGAGGCCTGATGGTCGTCTGTAACAGTCAGTGGCTGTGTGATGAGCCGTCAGGTGACCTGGACCAGGCAGTGGAATCTGCAGATAGGGAAGGAGCTGCCACCAATGATTATATTCATTGTTGATCATTATTAGGTATGATATTTAACTAGGGCACTAGGGCCCTTTAAAATCTGTTTGATTTTTTCCCAAATTTGTTTTTTTTTTCCATTTTAATTTTTGGAAATTCTATTTTTTTTGTTTTGTTTTTACAGCATTTCAGTGAAATGATGTCAAATTCCGCGATATTCCGCATTAAAAACAGATTCCATGTTATTTGGCCAATTCCGCGATTCCATCATTCTCATCAAAACTGGAGCTACAGCTATGATCATGTCTCTGTGAGCATCGTCACACCCTTTAGTTCAGCATTTAAACAGGTAGAGAAGCTACATTTTCATTTCAAGCCTGTATTTTCAGTAGGTGAAGAATGTTAGTCACTGAACTTAAGTTATTAGAGGAAACAGCTGAGTAAGTGTTGGACGGCTCAGCCTCCAGAGCCTGGACAGGTCCTGTCCTGTGCCACTGTTGGTAAATCCCATGTTTTTGAAGTGAAACTTTTGGTTGGTCTACTTGTTTTAATCCTCTCCTCTCCTCTTGTTAGAGGAGGACCAGGACCATAAATCAGCTGCTGGTTAAACCCCCCCCCCCCCCCGAATGTGGGGGTTGAGTTTGCTGCTGTAGTGCTGCAGTGTTGACATCAGTCAGTGGAGCAGACACAAGGAGAAAAGACACCTCACTTCATCTTGAAGTAAAGTGAGCACCACATAGAAAAAGCCTTGACATACAGTAAACCTGTTCAGCTGCAGTGTTGAACCTTTTGCACTGAGGCGGTGTTCCTCTGTAGAATAAGACAGTTGTAAACAAACTGTACAAACCATGTTTTTGGTGCATAATGTGACAGACACAGCCACAATATAATACATGATGAAAACAGCAAAGATTTTGCATCTCATCACGTATTCAGTCCTAACATACCAAAAGATAATTTAAAGGGATAGTTCACTCAAAATTCAAATGTCTCATTATCTACTCACCCTCATGTGGACTAAAGGCTGGGAGAAGTTTCAGAGTCCTCCGTGGCTTCTCTGAGTTACAGCGGAGCTCCGTGCAGCACTGCATGTCCATGTGACGTTTGCGAACGGGGCTCAATTTTCTTCGTCCAAAAAGACACACCAAAAACCATCCAAATACCTCCATACTGCTCGTCTGTAATGTCCCTCTTGTATTGAAGCCCCGACATGAGAAATTGTTCCGAAAAAAATTAAATAAGTCTATATTTAAGCTTGTTTGTAGCGGAAGCTCCCAGCACTGCTCTTCCTGGTCCGTCCAAATCTTGCGCGATTTGTGCCGGCGAAATGAAATTTGAATTCTGGGCGAACTATCCGTTTAATTTACGAGTTGTGTGGATTTTTCATTTCATGTGTTCCTCAGCTTTTATGAATGCATGTCACAGATGTTTAGCCTGGCTCTGCCCACCTATATATATCCGCTCAATTTTTATTTTCCTTCAGTACTCTGCCTGGGATTGAA
The DNA here is from genome assembly GCF_905171665.1 of Trachurus trachurus. Classification (NCBI taxonomy): domain Eukaryota; kingdom Metazoa; phylum Chordata; class Actinopteri; order Carangiformes; family Carangidae; genus Trachurus; species Trachurus trachurus. The sequence continues at coordinate 24,410,147 of NC_139900.1, forward strand.
ATGCTTTCACAGCTTTTCTCCTGCAGAGAGTCTACTGGCCAATCAGCGAACAGAGGGAGTGGCTGAGAACAAGTTTGAAGTTGTAGTTGATACATAATGTGGACAGAGATGGATGTTAGTCAAACAAAACTATTTGATATCTCAAATGAACATTTAAATAAGGTGCATTACTTATTGATAGTAGGGAGTATTCTAATGAACTTTTCCAGTCATAATGTTGTTTTTAAGATTATACCGACACCACTTGAACGCAGCATTAACTGCAGGCCGTTCAGGCCTCATGTAGGAGTGGGAGCGCTTGATTAAAAAAACGACCCACACCGCAATACTGACAAAAATATTTTTATATATTATTGGGACTATTTGTTATGATGTCGGACTTATCGGAATGACCTCATAATTTGCTGATATTAGGCCGATAATTATTGTGCACCCCTAATAATGACCAATCGTTAGCAATTGGGTAAAGGCAGATCCAATAGTTTTAAACTTCAACAGAGTCTCCACCTACCAGCAAGTAAACATCTCAATGGAGAGTGTCCAGTCTCTTTGCACAGATGAAATGAAAGGCAGCAGACTGGTTAGATTCAGATTCATGATTTATTGTCCCTGAGGGGAAATTCATTTTCACAGTTCTGTTCCAGACAAAAACACCAACACACATGCAGCACCAGAAAGAATACATACATATACAGTATATACAAATAAACAAAAACCATGACATCTACCGCCTGCTGTTTAGAGCTGTAATGGCAGAGGGGATGAAGCTTTTGCAGAAGCGGATTGTTCTGCAGGACAGTTGGTTAGGAGCAGGGTAACAGGAAAAGAGAAAGAGAAAACATTCATTCACTTCCATTCAGTTCTGTCATTGCATTAGATAAACAGTGATCTACAAGCGGAGGTGGGATCACAGTTCAGCAGCCCCAGCGCCTTGTCTGTTTGATGTAACCTCCACATGCCTCCGTCCTCCTGAGCTGCTTCATTATTGTATAAATAAGCTTTTAATTTTTTGCTGAGTCACCACTCTGCAGTGGTGGAAACTCCTCACTGCAGCAGCCTTGCTTCATGGGAAGTTCATTTGCTGAGGGTTGCTGGTTTCAGCTGAGTGACGAACAGAGAAGCTGACAGGAAAACATGGAATCAACAAGTCTGACGGTGCCACGTGTCATGTCTGGTTCTGCTCGTCTGTCATTTCTCATTCTAAGAAAATGAGCATATTGAAATCTAGGGTTGAGCCGAGAGAAGAGGATCTTATAGTTCATATTAGTCCCACTCTCAGGACAATATTTGGCTTAGTTTAGGTCATGAATGTACTATCATTATATTAGTAGAGGTATTAGACCAGCCACACCTTAGTTTCCCACAAGCACAGACACGCACACGCAAGAATCCATGGACAACATGTCACTTAGTTTCATTTGGGCCGCTTTTCATGCTTGTAAATACAACTGTAACAGGGAAGTGAAGCAGCTGACAAAGACAGAGGCAACAGGCGTGTGTGTGTGTGTGTGTGTGTGTGTGCGCGCCCCCTCCTGCTGAGTTCTGAGTGATCACTGTGAACGCTCTGATTATTAAATGTTAATAATTAATGCTTTGTTTCTGATGACACTTGTATTTTGTTTTAACACTGCCATAAATGTATTAGTAATCGTACTGTGGCCGTTGACAGTGAGGGAGAGCTCAAGTGTGTCAGCGACAGCGTCTATGCAGCACAGGTATTGTAGCGAAACCCACTGCTCGTCCAGCTGGTGCTCTGTGCTGACATCAAACTCACCAAGTTCAGTAAGCAGCTGGTGTGTGAGGGTTCAGGCCCCATCCTGCTCTGCATCGATAGAATGAATTGATAAGCCCGGGGGAAAATCATTCTGATGTCAGACTGTGTCCTCAGCACTGAGCAGGTTTGACCCTGGTTTCAACCTTAAAGGGCCCATATTATGCAAAATCCATTGTATAGCGTATACTGGTGTTGTAGCAGTTATATTATGTGTTCCTGTGGTCTTTCTATGAGGCCTGGAGGTGAAAGAAGTCTGTTCGCTCACTTAATGGATTGCTTCACTTTTTTGAGATTGTGTGCCCAAACATAACACATCATAGAGCATTATAACTCTATTATAATACTTGACCTTATAAGCCATTATAAAATGCTCTGATGTGTTATGCTTATTGTTATAAAGTCTTATGATAATTTAAGGGTGTTTATAATGATATACACGTTTATAATCCAATCATAACATATTATAACTATATTTATAATGTATTATCGATGTGGGCATTGTCAGCGAGTTACTAACAAACATAACATATTATAATACCTGACCTTATGTCATGATAAAATGCTTTATAGTGTGTTATGATTATTGTTATAAAGCATTATGATCATTTATGAGTGTTTATATCTACAGTTATACAGTGCTATAACTGCATTATAACTCATAAGTATGGTTATAATGCATTATAGAGATAGGCGTGTTACCCAATTTTTTTTTCTTCAACTGAGCATCTATTTGATCATTGTAAAATCATTGCCCATACCAATTTGCCAAAATGTTGAACTATCCCTTTAAATGACAATTCCTTGCATAATGGTTTTTCTACCCATAGTGTCTTACGTAGTACAGTGTGTGACAGTTGGACCAGAGAGGGCCTCATGTCTGCGTCGTACTGGGAGGCAACAGGCCTTATCACCCCGTTCAGACGTATCTGGTCCCAGATGCAGATTTAAGTAGAGGCACCCCCACCTGTGTGTGTGTGTGTGTGTGTGTGTTTCAGTGTTTAGGTCCATGGTGTTGCTGCCCTTTGCAGAAAACGGACAGCTGCTGATTCTGCTTCTTATTATCTTATCAGGATGGAAAGCAAAGGATGAAGGACAGAGAGAGAGGAGAGGGAGGGGGCAAGATGTAGGGGGGGTAAAAAGGATAAATGTGGACAGACCCAGAGGTCAGTGTCCATAGAAGGAAGTAAATGATGGAGAGGGGGATTAAAAGAGAGAGCGGAGGATCTGACATTTCTGAAGACTTTGTGGACATAATCCTCACACAAAAACTCTAATTAGACCTCTTTCTAGGAACAAAGGGAAACATTTAGAGAAAAAGTATCCTAATGTGGAAAGACTGAGAAAAAGAAAAGGTAGAGTAGAAATGGGTAAAAAGGTCAGAGGAATGTGAAAAAGTGAAACTGAGTGAATGTATTGGCCTCCGCCTGACTGGTATTAGAGAGTCCACACTCAAAGGTCACATGATGCACGGCTGTCTTCTGAGTTCCCATAGCTGTCTCCTATGAGCCAAGTCTTATATGAGACTGGAGTAGAAATATTGAATTCCTTTGTTCTCTAGTACTGCAGCCAAAGACTTAAAGGGATAGTTCAACATTTTGGCAAATTGGCCTATTGCCATAATCCCTATAGTCGTAGCAGTAAAGTATGTCCATTACCTTTAATTGTCGGTGCAAGCTGTTTTTAGATCGGCGGGGCAGAGACGTGAGCTGCACGGTCCTTTCGCGTTTCCCTCATCAAACTAAATACACAATCCAACAACTCCAAAACACTCTGGTGGACAAGTTGTGACCTGCACATTCGCCACGCTATGAAATAATAACAACGTATAATTACGTAGCATTACAACACATGAAATCACTCCGCCCAAGCCGTGTCTGGAATGTAGTTCCGGCTACGCATTTACCTCGAACACATTGTGATGAGGGAAAGGCAAAAATACCACACGCCGTGCAGAGCTCACATCTCTGCCCTGCCGATCTTAAATCAACACTAAGGAACATTTCAACCATCATATAATATTTTCATAACTTTTGTGATGATACATGGACTTACAACAGGTTGAATGACACCTCTGTCATGACCTGAGGGGGTCTGTATCTCTTTCACTGGCACTAAGCAGCTTTGAGGAGCATGGTAGGAACCCGGCTCTCACTTAAGTTTCACTTTCACTTTCGCGAGTCACGGCGAGGAGGGAGCAGGCAATGCGGCACCTTTCTGTCGGATTGTGCATGTGTGTTTACTCTGAAATGATCTGCTGGTAACAGAAACTTAGTTTGGACGTCTTCTGTTAATTTCCATGCACCGGGAGATCTGGCAGGTTTCCAGGATGCCAAGTCGCCTACTCATTTTAATGTAACAATTGCCGATGACAACCGGTGTCAAAAAGGAAAAAGGGAAGAAAAAAAACAATCAATCACAGATTTCATGATCGATTACCATGGCAACGAACGGAGCTTCGAAGCTTCGATTTTTTTTGGGTCAGCCCTAGTATTTTTCATTTCTAATGATTGATGTGAGTTTGACGTTGGTCAAGTCCACACAACTGGGCCGGAGCATACGGAGCTAGATCAGTAACATTATCGAATTGAAACTAAAAGTTGGAATTGAAAACTGGATCTAAAGTGAAAAAAGAAACATGACATCATCAGCAGACAGTGGTGAGATAATGGGGTGGGGGCATGCTGAAACAAGCAGTGTTGGGGAAGTCACTCAAAAAAAGTAATTAGTTACTTATTACTCGTTACTGCTGTAAATTGTAATGAAATTACTTTACTCGTTACTGCATTTGAAAAGTAACTTCACTACTTATTACTTTACTTTCCCATTTCTTAATTTAGTGAGTAGATGGACAAACATCATAGCCCTAGTATCATCACTTAGGCCCGGATGTACTAAAGGTTTGCGTGTACAAAAACGTGTGCAAACTTGACTGCACAGCTGATCTAACCGGGCACACCAAGGGTTGCGTCTCTCAAACGGGCAAAATTGCACGTGCAATCCATTTAGCTGTTTGCCTTGATGAATATGCAAATATGAGCGTTTCTGCCAGAACGTGCAAAAATATTGGGAGGAGTAGATGCAAATAGATTTATTTATAAATATTATTTTTAACCTGAAACAGATTGCGGTGGAAGTTTTTGTGTCTTTATTTAGCACGTTTGGCACAGCTTTGCCACAAATGGCTGCGGATACTGAATTAATACGTACCAGGGCAAAAGCTCTATATCTGCATTTCCTCGCGTCTGGGTGATTTCCAGCAAACTGTGGAGTTTTCTAGGTGTTGCAAGTCTTTTAAGCACCGCTATGCACGCTGTATGTCCGTCGCGCTGCGCTCCTCTCGTCCCTCTCCAGTACCTGGCTGCTCAGCTCTGAGACCGGGACTGAGACGTCACCGCTGCCTTCACTCCCTCCCTCTGGTCAGGGCGTTTAGACCCGAGTGGGCACCTGCTTGCTGCCCAACACTGATCACAGCAGCTCTTCCTCGTTTGCTGAGTTTTTTTTTTTTTTTTTTTACCAACCACATAGATAATCTCCCTCGTCTCTTCTGCTGCAGCTCAACAATATGTTTATTTGCCTCTCTCTGAACTGAAAGTAATGAGAATATCGCCACTGGCCGAAACCCCCAGTCTCCGTCTCCGTCTCCATTTCCCTCTCGCACCAGCAGCAACGTCACTCGACTCAAATCGATCTCTATGGCAAGGTGCTCATGCAGGTAGCAAGCACACAGCCAGCACGCACACACATGCCTGCACCGAACAGATTGAAACTCTACACACAGGCAAACACGGCTTGGGTAACGCAGGAAAGCGCGTTCCTATGGTCTAGTAAGGTAGCGTTACTTTACTTCGTTACCCAAAAAAGTTATATCGTTACAGTAATTCGTTACTTTGTAACTCGTTACCCCCGACACTGGAAACAAGTCTGATCCATAGTCCCAACCTACAGGATAGAAGGATGTGCAGCTAACAGCTTGGTGCCAGATACCACAGCAGCCCTTCAGAGGTGAAGAGTCCATGCCTGGCTGGGTGGAGCTGAGGCCTGTGGAGGAGCAGCAGCAGCACAGGAGGCATGTGCTTCTAATGTGTTGGCTCCTCACTGACAAACAGAATGTATTAGGATGTTTTCACACCGAGACCAAGAGGACTCAGTTCGACTGGGGGCTGAAAGTGGGAACACTGTTGCATTTGTCACCTGTTTCAGTTCTGCTTTCACTCTATGATTTCTGAAGAGCACAAAACTTAAAGCAGAAGTGAGTGATATATTTGTGTTAATATAAGTCTTAAATAGTTATATCTTCCGACAGCAATCACTTACATAGAGTGTTTGGACTGAAACACGGGTCTCTCAAGGGGGCAGTTGTGGATCTGAGAAGTGAAGCTCACTTCCGCGTTCAAAAAACTGCAATCCCCCCGGCTTCCTCTGGGGGCTGGTGTCAGAAGGGAGCATTCCCCATAGACCCCCATGTTAAAATCGCCGATTTTACATCCTCAGTAAACATGTTAAAAGCCTGGTGTCAGAACGTTTTTTTTTCTCAATCGATAGTTTCTACCCCCGCACACACTCTGAGGGGGGTGAATTTTTTTTTAACTCTACCGTTTTACTGTTATTAGGTTAAAACTCTGGCCAATTAGGGCGCGGAAATGTTGAGTGACAGGCCCGAGCAGCTCCGTGGACAGCTGCTTCGAGGCCAGTAGGCGGGTTCTCGGCGGTTCTCGGCCGGCCAATCCAACATGGCGCTGTCCAGGCCGCCATATTTGAGTCACAAAAACGACTCCCCAAAACCAATGGGTGACGTCACGGACGCTACGTCCATTCTTTTTACAGTCTATGGGGTCTCTCAGTCCCTCTGCTCTGCTCTGAGCCGAAGAGAAAACATTTATCGTATCCTACAGTTTTTATCCAATGAGGAGAGAGAACGGCATGCAGGGCTGTGTGTGCAGCCAAGGAACGCCGTGAATGTGGTGGCGTAGCGACGAGGACTGTTATGGTGCGTTCAAGGAAACTCGTATTTTTCCGACCGTGAAGTCGTACCAGTTCGATCTGGTACGAGTTCACCGGTCGGAAGTTACGAGTGGCCGTTATAGTGACTTTCACCGGTAAAACAGGTCGGAAAAACACAAGTGGGTTGCCTGGAACGCTACAAAGTCGTAAATTGTGACTTGAAGCTGTAATTTACGATTTCAAAAGCCTGCCTGGAACGCAGCATTAGCGAAAACGACCGGACCACTCACTTCTGCTTTAATGAACAACGTCACGTATAGTTAAAAGGGGTGTAGGAGGGGAAATCCCTCCTGATGCAGAATAACCAATGGCAAACATGGAGCAACATGTTAGGTTAGCTGTTGTGGGGATTGTATTTGTTCTGTTATTCATCAGATGCACATGGCTCAGCATGCTGTTAATATGACCACCAGGCCAACGTTTCACTCCGACACTGAGAAAAATGAAGAAAAGATGCCACCCAAAATACGATGGATGACATGTTTTGCGCGGGGCTGTGTTTGTTGTCCACTTCTCCATCTGGTCCTGTGTTTGGTCCGGTGAGCGTTACACACTGTATACGAGCCGCACCAGAGTTCTGATTAGCTTTCACACCTGCCCAAACAAAGAGCCTAGGACTGTCAGAAGAAACAAACTGTGGTCTGTTTAAAGCGGTCCCACAGACCACTCATAGATGACTTGGTTTTATCCCTACAGGGGATCACAGTGGCCAATTTCTACCCATCATTTGGATGGAGAGTGCTGAGGTAGAGCCTTCAAGGAGAAGTGCTGTTTTTTTTTACAACCTGGACCTTATTTCTGTTGTTTACTCACCCATATAACTTTGGTGTCATTAGGAGACCTTCAGACGATATTTAGATCCATTCTAGAGCTGTGTATATCCATATAGTGGGAGCGATCGGGGCACCGAAATGCAGCCTCTAAATAACACATTATCTGCCACGAAATTTGTTCATTCACCATAGGGCTGCCCCCGACCAAAGATTTTCTTGGTCGACCAGTGTGGAGGAATATTAAATGTTTTTTTTGTGTAGTTTTATGGACGTTTTTGTGTCAGGCCCTATACTCTCATACAAAGTTTTCGTTGGACTACAAACTGGAATTTCATTTCATTTTTTGGTGAACTATTCCTTTAACTGCAATGTTGCACAGCTAGCAGGAGGAGAGCTAGGTCCCGGCTGCACATGTTTTTCTCAGGTCTTTTCCCATCGGGGACCTAGAGCTGCAGAGCGTTATTTAGAAAATGCCCGGAATTCTCCTTTAACTCAGAGAAGTCAATTATCGTCAAACTGGCCTGCAGGTCCAGTCGGTCATCCAGTGAAAAGCAGCAGTGGCCTGTCAGTAGAGGACAGGTGTTGGACCTGGACTAACTAAAAAGTAACTTTTCCTGACAGAAGCCCTGCACTGCTTAGTCAGCTGCTAATACTGAGTGAAAACCCTGGTGTTGCTTTTAGTTTGCGTCATTTGTACGTCACTAAGCGTGACATCACAGTCACGCATCAAATTTATCTCCAAAAGCCTCAGTTGTTGGGATTTAGCTTCCCGCTCTAACTAACCCGCTCAGAGGCGTTGGATTCACAAACACAGCAGCTCCCTTCTTCTTCTCTCTCCCACTCGCTGCACGGGCTGTGTGAGCGCACACAAACACAGAAACAAGGGGGGAAACCTCGACATCTTAGGTTTCCACGGGACGCAGACCAGGGCATAATCCTTTTTATAACTCGTATAATCCTCCTGACAGTTTGGTGTCGAGATATAAAGTGTTTGTCTCCTCATAGGTGGGGATAAAGGAAGAGAGAGAGGGGCTGGAATGTATAACGGGGATTAGGCTAAGGAGAAGGAGTGAGAGAGAGAGAGACAGAGAGAGCTCAATGGACAAAAGGAGGACAAGAAAAAGGGAGGAGAGAGAAAGGAGGAAACATTAGAGAGAGATGATGAAGTGTAGAAAAGGATCAGTCCAGCAGGTTTCTGGTCAGCTGTAGTGGCACAACTGTCTGGCCGTGGTGATGATGCCACAAATGAGGTGTGTGTGGATCAAGAAAGAGGTGTGCATGTGTGTGTGTGAGGGAGAGTGAGAGAGGAAAAAGAGAAAAAAGCAGTTGACTGAGCTCCAGGGCCAAAGGGGCTGAGAGAGAGGTGGAGGGAGCGTGAAGGGGAAAAGGACAGAAGTAGGGTAATCTGTTAGGATAAGCAGCGCTGCCCTCCTTCCTGTTGAGCTGCGTGTGTTTTGTTTTGGAAACTTGCACCTGAGCCCATGCTGAGCCAGCCTACTGACCAACACACACACACACACACACAAACACACACCTCATGGCCCTCAGGAGAAGTGTGGGAAAGCTCTTTGTTTTGCACTTATCACCTACACCTATATACTCTGTGTCCTTAAGGCCTGTGTGTGTGTGTGTGTGTGTGTGTGTGTGTTTATGTTTGCTGCTGACATCAGATTGGTGAACAAACACTACGTCACCATGAATTAGCATCAAAGAAGCCAGGTTCCTGTGTGGCCGTGTGTTATGGTAGAAGAGCATGTAGAGCAGGGGTCGCAACCTTTGTGACATGGAGCGCCAGTTTTCTTGTCAATGAGTGTGCCACTACAATAACACAATGTTAGAATATGACACAAAATACATAAACAACATACCTGGGATTTTAATCTAGCTATATATAGGCCATGTTCAGTCATATTTTGCAGATATTTTCCTGCAACAAGGGCCTGGATCTCATTTCAAAATACCCATTTTCAGAAACGTAGCCTATGTAAAACATATTGCTCTGGGAGGACACTGCCGAAACATAAACTACAGTGCATCCAGAAAAAAAAAAAAAATTATATCAGAATGAAAGCGTCAGGCTGCTCACCGTCACTGAAACACTCTTTTGTGATTTTATGATCAGTATCTCCTTGTTCAAGGTGTCAACGTGGTGAAATGGTGTCTGAAAACCTCTGACCTGTTGACCTCAGGCCGGCCTCGGCCCATTAAAATGTTTTCAAGGTGTAGTGCAGGAAATATAATCCACCGTAAACACAGTGTATTTTATTTTGAAAATTAACCGGGTGTTTTGTTTTGTATTTTCTACACGATTTCCTGTTGCGCGCGAGCTGCTGTGTGCTGAATTTATGCGCCGAGCTCCGGTGTCTCTAGTGTTGCGGAGGACTGCCGGATGGCTCCGCAGCCGTTCCACATAACTCTCCCTCTTTAGTTTTTTAGTCTCCTCAGACAACAGTTTTAATTTCTTTAAAAAACAAATTATGGCTTTAATCCATCCATAACTGGACAATTTAAGTGCATGTAAATGCGTTAGTCTCTCTCATATACCCCTTTTCCACCCAACTGGTTCCAGTGCTGGTTCGGTGCTGGTGCTTAACTAGTTCAACTCTGGTGCCTCCAAAGAACCAGTTTGCTTTTCCACTGGTTAGGAGCCAAAGTAAAATGTTTGGCTACTTTGGCTCAACCGGAAAGGGACCCGCTGAAACGATGCATATCGCCACCTAGTGTTGAGGATGTGGACATGTTTCCTTCAACTATTCCAGTTGCATACTGGGACGAGGACAGAATTCCAACGAGACGGCCAAATCCAGCTGTGGAGCTCCACTTAGTTAGCACTGAGTGAGATGTCATGTTGTGTGGCATCTACAGTGTCCGACTGCCTGGTTTCTGCTGGGTTCATGTGTGTGTGTCTTGTGTTTGTGTGAGAAGAAGCTGTTGTGTTGGGTGAAGGGCAGTGGAGCTGGTGGGAATTCTGTCTGAGGTAAACCGAGCTCACAGCGGTCGACTCGCCTCCTCACGGTGTTTGAAAACTCTGCATCTCTCAGGTTACAGTGGCACACACACATTAGAGCTCTGTTTTTATAGCCAGTCAGTGAAAACACAGCGCTTGTTGTCACTAATACACAACCCTGCTACATTGTGTTGTCGCTGCTGGACTTTCTGTGCGTCAGTAAAAGAATTTCACCACACGCTGTGAACAAATCTAAAAACATAACAGTGAGGTGACTTACTCTCGTCTTCTAAATGCAGCAGCACAAGGCTTCATTGTTCCGGCCGGTCTCTGCTGGAGGATGATATCAGAGGAGCACAATCAAAAGGCTTGGACGGTATTGTCGGGAACAGGAGAATCTCAGTAGAAGCTGTGAGGGCTTCAGGAGGAGGGAGGCTCAGGAGAACTGAAGGGGTCTGACGGTCCCCAACTCCTCAGAGACCCACTCATGATCCCTGCTGGGTCTCCTGTGACTGGTGATGTCATTTACTGAGAGAGTTGATTGGCATTGGCAGAGCCTTCGTACATACTGAGATCAACATGTGCAGCAGCAGTGATGGGAACAACAGTGTTATTAATGGCGCTACTTTTTTCAGTAACTAGTATTCAAATAAGTTACTGTTTCCCCCATTATAAGAGAGAGAGAGAGTCTTTATTGTCATTATACTAGATAATACAATTTTCATTGGACCCACAGTTTAAAAACATACATTACAATAATAAATAGAATAGAAAAGAATAGAAATATAAATTAAAGGAGTCATCACCTGGAAATTGCATTTTATACTGGTGTTGGACCTCAGTGGAAACTTGCCTGAAAACCTGGGGTTTGAAAGTGGCTGAGTTTTTTGGTTTGGGCTCTTTGTTTAGCCAGAGTAGCTCATGAGGCTGCACACCGCAAAATTACCAGATTTTGATTCTGCTCCTACGGTGACGTCACCGTGGAGCTGGCTTTCATAAACACACCTCTCTTCCCACTGTAGCGCTGTTATTTCGTCACTAAGTTTTAATAATTTTTCATGCAAGAAAGTAAGGGTTTAGATCCCCAATGTGCGGTTAGTTTATGTGATGTGATTCGGTGAATTAATTTTTTTTTTTTTTTTTAAGTATATTTTTGGGCTTTTTATGCCTTTATTTGATAGCCATAGTAGAGATAGACAGGAAAGGGGCAAGCAGAGAGAGGGGGAATGACATGCAGGAAAGGTCAGCCCGACGCGGGATTCGAACCGGGGACGCCTGCATTGAGGACTGTAGCCTCTACATGGGGCGGCCGCCTTAACCACTGCGCCACGCACCGCCCCGGTGAACGAATTTTTTGAACGACTCATTTTAAGGAACTGATTCTAGTGATTTAGTACAGTCAAAAGAACTGCCGATCCCATCACTAAAGTGAAGCTCCAGCGAGCCCCAGCGAGGCAGAGGAGCGGAGAGTGACTCGTCAGCAACCCGCCTGCAGCTGCTCGTTAACCGGTCAAACTACGTTGCCATGCCCGCGGAGGAAACGATCGTTAATTAACTTACCCGCAGGTTTGTAGAGGTTTACCGCCGACTGGTTAAATTCTTTTTAGGAGATAAATGTTGGTCTCATTGATGAAATCTAACAATTGTGGCAGTCGTAGTTTGTTTGAATGAAAAGCTTCACAGAGCAGCAGCTTTGCCCCGGGGCTCTGTAGCCTACGTACAGAAATCACCACATTTGCATCAATAAATACATGTTTTACAATTTAACCGATTAAATTTTGTTTTATTTTATGAAGTTATATAACATGGTTACAGTACAGGACAGAGAGCAGCATAGTATGCAGTTTCCAATACAGCAATGCCTGCATGTAACCCACTGGGCCGGCCACCATTCCGGCTCTGTCCTTCCTGCGTCCAATCAATGCGCGCCTCATTACATATTAATACAATGAACATCCGGACCAGTCAAAACCTTGCGCTTACTCTCACGAGAGAAAGTTGCCGTATGAAAAAGTGTCAGAACAAGCTCTATGTTTGAATAAAAAAAAAAAAATGTTTCCAATAAGTTTTAAGAACTGATTCAAAGCAATTTAAGGGGGATTGGATACATAAAAAAATAGGTGATGACTCCTTTAATAAATAAAATGTATTGCATGTAAGGCACACATTGAATAAAAATAGAAATGCGACAGAGACACTGTTATTGACAATAAAATGTACCATTACTTGACTCAAGAAGTCCTGTCACAAAATAATACACCCATTAAAGGAGAATTCCGGTCATTTTTGACCCCTAAATCGTTGTCCTGATGATCACCCAGTGTTGGGAGGAGCAAAAAACGCGACTAAAATTGATGCAGGCAAACCGGAGTTACACCATGGCTAGACGGCGCTAGCGCTAGCGACAACGCTTAAGTATGGGGGCAATTTTTTCAACCACAACAAACACTCAAAAAACAATCAAATATCTATGGTACATGACTTGAATCCTTATGACACACCACTGAACTCATATAGTGTACAGTATAAACAGTATAAACTTTGTGTTTTTGAATGTAGTCACTCACCTCAGATAGCCGAACTCTGGAACATCCTGGATTACTGTCCGATCACAGAGCGCCTGCTCTCCCCGCCACAGAAACAAACACTTTTTCCTTGTTGTGATGATTTCTTCACTAAAATAAACGGTGGAGCAGTGCAGTGGTAATGTCCAAAATATCTCTGACCGTTTATTTTTGTAAAGAAATCATCAGAACAAGGAAAAAGTGTTTGTTTCTGTGGCGGGGAGAGCAGGCGCTCTGCGATCAGATAGTAATGTCTTTCCAGGAATTAAGGAATTTCCTATAAAATCAATGCAACTTTGAAGGTTTACTCGAAAAGTAATGTCTTGCTGTTGACCCTGTGTGTCCTGTGTATGGTCTGTTGCTGTTGTTTACATGGCTGTAGTGGCTGCACTGGTGATACAGTTAGAAAGTGTGGGCTGTGAAATGACCTTGACTTGTTGTGCCGGTCGCTGTAGAAGCCGGCGTTCCTTACTCAGTGGCTCTCTGGCTGGCACACAGTGGGGCCATTGTGGTCTGAAACACTGACCAGCCACTCTACTATCTAGCCCTCCAGCCAGAGCAGATGAAAAAGGGCGAGTGTCTTCCTGTCCTGCTGGCACTCACTCAGACTGAATGACTGTCGGGGAGCAGCACCGACGAGCTGCACATCCACTCGCACAGCATGACCACACTGAGTGGCTGCATCAACAGCTTTGCGTTATTACAGGGAGAGCGAGAAAAAAAAGGAAATATAAATAGTAGATACATTTCCAGCTCTGTTCCATTGTCTGTATCCTGCCTGTGTAGGTTATGGAGTCATTCCGACATGAGTCACTTCTTACAGGTGATCTGTGACCTGTTTATTTAATCTAACAAAGTAAAAAAAAAAGATGAACACATAGGCTATTTCCAGAAATAGAATTTGTATTAATATGATGATCGGAGGTGGATGAAGGGAATGAAAGAAGCCTGGATACCTGAGTTCCCAGCCCCAGGTCTGCTCATGATGGGTTTCTGTAGAATCTAAATAGTTTATTTACTGTCACACCAACAGCAGGATTTCTAGCTTGTTATTTTATACCTGTATTAATGTTATTCATCAGTCCATGCACCTCCAATTTCAATATGACAAATATGAGAAAAGAAAAATTGTGTGCGGTGCTGTGTGAAAGAACTACTGGCAAGAAAATGTTTTGTGAGGGTTTGACCTTTTGACCACTCTGAGCAGTTTGTCCTTGAGTCCTCTTGATGGTTTGTGCCAAGTCTTAAAGGGGACATATTATGGAAATATCACTTTTTGAAGGCTCTTTAACATACATCTGGGAGTGACAAAAATCTGTCATTTTCAGGCTCCCTAGGTTAAAATCCATGTGGTTTACCAGCTGTTCCTTCAGTTCTTTTCCAATGATTTAATTAGTTTTCTAATTTGCATAACCCCACCCCTACCTGGTACCAGTAGAAGGGGCGGGGCAAGCAGTGGTTAATTTGCATTTAAAGGGACAGGCTCTGAAACCAGCCGTTCTGAACAGGGCTGTTTTGAGAAGATGAAAAGAACTGTGATGTTTGATCCTTGGGGTGATTTGACCAAAGCATGTAACAGACATGTCTTTAAGTCACCTGGGAACTATTTTAATTTGTGGAAAGGGGGCAGAATATGTCTCCTTTAAGACGCTGTGTCAAGGAAATATTGTGTTCATGACAACGTGATGGATGGACTTTGAATCTGGAAACTTGCGGTTCTGCCACCAGCACAGAGACGTAGAAATGTGATAAACCTGTATGGACTTTAATTATTTAACATATACACACAATATTGGCTCTCACATGACATGCACTTTAGAAGTGAAGGAAACTTGAGGTACATACACTTTTGGCTAGACTCCAACAGTGAAGCCAGCAAATAGCCCAAATAACTGCATTTATGTTTGTGTCAGCCATGTTTAACATCACTGACTGACTGATAGTCTGCCACCTCACAGTCCACCAAGCTGCTCAGGAACTGCAGGGAAACAGGAGTGCTACCAATACAAGGGAGGCTACTACTTTAATTACATGTATCACTATCATTGGTGGAGGCAGAACTAAATACAGGACTGAAATAAAGGTGAATAAAGGTAACAAAAGCCTGAAAAAAAACAAAAGTGTTATGCCCAGCTCGTTCAAGAGCATAACCAAGGAGGGAGGACCACACAGCGACCAGGTCAATTAACCATACATTTATTAAAGGAACACAAGTTTAAGTGTAGGTCAGTAATCTGTGGTGTGGTGAGGGGTGCTGGATGTGTGTGTGCAATCATAAAGTAACAAAAGGCTAACAGAACACAATCAAACAAAACAACGCTGAGGTGCCTGGGTGGCACCAGGCAGCCATCCAGGAGGGAGGAAGAGGCTGCCATCTTGGAAAGACCTCCTCTTTATAGACACAGCTGCAGGTGGAGTTGATCCCGCTGATGAGGTAGGAGGGACACAGGCAGAGAACCTATGGAGGGGAGATGAGACAGAGAGACACAGCAGCAACACAACATGGCCGAGGGCCATAACAAAAGTCTGTCTCTTCTGACTAACAAGTAGTTTACACCTGAAATCACAGCTCAGTCTAATCAATTCATTTCAGTGCACTTCTGTGCATGTACACAACTGTTCAACGTTTGTTTACCCCTTGCCGTTGTCCTTGCACACCATCCCAATGCCAATGTCATGCACAATGCCATTTGTTAGGCTATACACGTTTACTTGGCGTTTATATCATATCATTTATGGTTATGTAAGCTGCTGACAATTTGAATTTCTCTCCAGGGGATGAATAAAGTATTTTTCTTCTTCAAAGCAGTGAAGCTGTACTGTGTCCCATGTGTCCACCTCCATTCAAACTGCACCCTCTAAAAGAATTCAGATGCTGAGTAGGAGAAGAAATCTAACACAAGCTTCATTCTTTGTTGTTGTGACAACACATGTGTAAAGTGGTGATATTTGACATCATATATAGTGCTTGCCTTTTTAATGTTTAAATGTTTTAACAGATGAAATGTAGTAATATGATCGTGTCTCTTTGTTGCAGGCTTTCAAAGAGATGCTGTATGCTGCTCAGGACCAGGCTCCATCTATTGAAGGTATGACAGGTCTGGTGTATTCTTTGACTGTTGGGCCTGAAGACAGGCTTTGTGTGTATTTGTGTGTGAACCAAATGTACAGGATCCTCTGTGAGTTTAAAGCTGTGCTGCTGCTCAAACCTTTGCAGATGTTCCCACCTCTCAACCTCCACAGTCTTTACATTTTATTCATCTGGAACAAAGATACACGAAGCTCAAAGAAACTAATTAATCCAACTTAATAACTATGATATTTTCCTTTGGTTGTCCACACCCCATGCAGTGGCTCTACCACTAACATAAAAGACCACATATCATCCCAGTATGATTAAATGTGCATTTCCCAGTCCAGTGGTTTGTTGCTGGCCTCCAGGGGTCCAGTTCAAGTTTTCCCTCAGATCACCTGACTGAGACTTGAAACTTAATCAGAATCGTTAATGCACTGGTTTTAGTTTAACTTGCTCTAATAGTGTTAGAAGAGCAGTGTGGTCTCTTCACAGTGCAGTCACATGCTGACATGAATGTCCGATGACAGAGCTGCATCGTCCACTGACTCACCACACATAGACTTTCCATGGCCAAGCCGTCCAGCTATTTAAACAGCCAGCCAAGTGTATATGGGTGGTTGACGAATAACACAATTCTGACTGTCCGGGTGTCACATACTGATAAAAAATTTTATTTTTTAAGAATATATATGTAAATGTTGTTCCTCTGA
This sequence comes from Trachurus trachurus, assembly GCF_905171665.1. Classification (NCBI taxonomy): domain Eukaryota; kingdom Metazoa; phylum Chordata; class Actinopteri; order Carangiformes; family Carangidae; genus Trachurus; species Trachurus trachurus. The sequence goes on from NC_139900.1 coordinate 24,426,992, forward strand.
CAAGATATAGTACAATAATACCAAAGTTGTTGGTGGTGTATTAAGATTTCTACTCAGAATTTTGATCCAAACATCAAAAATGTCATACGGTGTGACTGTCCGGCATATGTGTGACCTTAATAATAAGAGCATATTTCCAAATAAATTATAAATATTTGATAGTTGTACAATGCATATAAAATAATGAGGTGTTTTTAAAGCCCACAGAAAGATTTGATGTCTGTGCATAATGTCCAAACAAGTTTTGACCAAATACATTTTGTCCGCAAAATGGGCGTCATACGGTGTGACACTATTTTGTATATTTTGAATGGGCAATAATTTGGACATCTTAATGATAAAGAGGACCACACTCAACCAGGAAGTTACAGTAACATCTCTGGAGTGGTATGCCAGGTCAAGAGGTGAGTTCTGCCTTTTAGATTTTTATTTAAAAAGCAATATATCTGACATCATCAATAGTGGTCAATGTTTTGTGTCTTATGGTGTGACATTATTTGCATGAAAAATAATTATTTTTCACAAATATTACTTATTACTGCTTAAAAAGTATTGCTGCCATGTGGTGAATAACATGATAACTATAGGCTAGCTGTTTTTAGTTGGCTAATATATTAACTTAACTGAGCAGAATGTCATGTGGTGTGACACTTTGTCATAACGGTGTGACGGTTTTTCTAAGTCACACCATATGACATATCTGTCACACCATGACATTCACTTTATTTTGCATTAATATTAATATAAATAAATATACAAAACACACAAATTTAAGAAGTTTGATGTTAGATTTTTTTTATCTATACAAATAATATTTCACATTCCAATTTTATATTTCATGTAACCATATTTTACCATTTGCCATGCTGTGCATATTAACAGATCCTATTTAAAAATAAATTTAAGGAGACTGGTGAAATGACATGTGGAAAGGATCGTCTCTGTCAGGAGTCGAAGTGGCAATCAGGGCTTCAATCGTATGCCAACATGGGACATATTGTCTAACGACTTGACCACTGAGCACCCCCGACTGGGAAATAATGTTAAATGTTTGATGTTTCTTTCAAAACTGTGTTGATAATTTTTTGTCCTAATATAGAAATGTTAACATTTCATCATAAAATATTCACATTAACTCATAAGTACATTTTAAATGCTAATTCATGCTGAGTACACAATGTAATGTAATGTGTCTATAGTGGACCATGGTTTTGTGGATGATGTTATTGTTCTAAGACTTTAGTTCAGCAATTGGAATTCCCGTGTAACCTGTGCCCAAAACCAGTTTTTTATTACAAGATATGACCTCAATTGTTTTTGTTTGAATGTCAAATACATAAAATACACTTTTTTGCATTTTTGGTGCAGTTTGTCATGTGGTGTGACACTCATGTCATTTGGTGTGACGCTCACAATTGTGACAAGAAAACAGCTTTGTTAGTGATAAATTGTGAAAATATCCATAGACCACAAGGAAAATAGAACTACCAAGAGTCTCAAGCATTGTGTTAGAGTTATTACAAGGTTTAACAGAATTATTCTAAAATATCTTGAAAGATTGAGGAGCGATGTCATCCTTTGTATGATAATTTTGAAAAATAATCCAAAATATAATACATTTTCACAAGGAAATGTTAAATATCAAATCAGTCATGATTAAAATGTATGATGCAGTCAGTTAGAAAAGAAAAAAGTACCCCATTTTCATTTTATATAACATAGCTTTCATGTCACACCGTATGACAATTTAAGGCACTGATACAGCAAATTGATGAAAAAATGCTAATTTTGATGCAAAATCTTCAAGAACACATATATATGTGTAAAGTTAAGAGTCACGACAACACAAAAAAGTAATTTTCAGGGATAATATTTGAAGTTTTAAAAAAAATCTTTTTTTCTGCTTATATGTCAACCACCCATATGCTGACTCTTTTTGACATTTGATTCATTAGGTTTTTCATCTGTCAGAACATCCACAAACAATGAACTGTTCTCTACTCAGTTTTTCCTGTAACAAAGGCAGAGCCAGGCAGAATGAGTTACAGGGAGATGTATGGTGTTACCTTTTTTGTTGTCTGTCAGTTCGACAGACAGGGTCATAAACATCCCATCATAATCTGTTTTTACTCAGCATTTTAATTTTCTAATTAAATGATATTAAAGACACATTCAATAGCATTTAATTCCCATTCATTCATTTTTAATTCATATTAAACCTGAACGAGATGTAGCCTACACTGTGCGTTTATTAGGTTGTGAAAGAGACACTTACAGTGTGACGATAGCTAATTAATATGGGCATTCGCCACCAACTGGACAGGGATGTTGTTTGCAATCTGTCAAATTGACCTACAGATTTTTCAGAGAATATTTGGTTTACGACCCCTGCTTAGAAGACACAGACACAGGAGGGTACTGAGCAGCAAGGCAGTTCAGTTCCAGTGGGTGGTCAGTGAATCACGAGACAGCTGAGGGACAGCCAGGCAGAGACATTAGGTCCCAAAATGCTGACAACAATAATATGTCACGTCTTTGACTTAAAACGTGGTTGAAGCAAACCAAAAAAGCAGTGGTGTATGGGAGATTTCCCCGTGATGTCTGCAGTGTAAGGCCGGGAACACACTGGCTGTGTGGTGTGTGCAGTGCACTGCAGCTGTTTTTCTTAGCTTTCATTTTGGGCACACATTAAAGGGATAGTTCAGCTTTTTTGAAGTGGGGTTGTATGAGGTACAAATGACCACTAAATATAATATCTGCTGTCGAAAGGTCTCTGCTCCCCGCTAGGGATGCACCGAATATTCGGTAACTGAATATATTCGGCCGATTATTGCAAAAAAAGCAATATTCGGCCTTCGGTGGAATGAGCGCAAAGCAAGGCCGAATATAAAGAAAAAAGAAAAGAAAAAAGGCTGATAAATACGCGATCGCGCTACGATCGAAACGGCAGCTTAAACCCCAGCTTTATTAGTAAGTGACTCCTACTGCTGGAAAAACAACAGCAACAAGAGCAGTGGGGGGGAAGCTGCACAGCGACCGCGCACCGTTGCACGTCGCTCCAAGAGCCCCGTGCGTCCTGTCTGCAGCGGAGACACGGCCACTGAGAGGGCCGAGTGAGGGGACCGTTCCTGTAGCAACGCGCCTTTTAATGAATCATTTAAAAACCAAACACCCTGAACAGCATGCTGAGTACGAGAGGGAGAGACGGCTGCAGCAGTTAAAACGAAAGTTCCTCGTCCCAGCAGCATGTCGCCCACTCCGTCCGTGGCCGACAGCTTTTAAAACAGTGTTTCCCAACCTTGGGGTCGGGACCCCACGTGGGGTCGCCTGAAATTCAAATGAGGTCGCCTGAAATGTCTAGTAGCCTAATTGATGAATTAAAAAAAATCTGACCAAGAAAGGTTAGGAACCACTGTTTTAAAAGACACTTGGGTTTTTTTGGAATGTACTTGCATAGATCTTTCAGCACTCACAGTGGGCCGATATAGGCCTAAATGAAAAACTTTATATAACTTGTGCTTTTTTGATGAGCAACGGCAACTGGAATATTCAAAAACTGTCAGAATAGTCAATAAAAATTTACTTTCTTTGAAAATTAAGTTTAAAAAAATATTTTATTTGGGGCGGTGCGTGGCGCAGTGGGTAGAGCGGCCGCCCCATGTAGAGGCTACAGTCCTCGCCGCAGGCGTCCCCGGTTCGAATCCCGCGTCGGGCAGACCTTTCCTGCGTGTCATTCCCCCTCTCTCTGCCTCCCCACTTCCTGTCTATCTCTACTGTCATCACTATCAAATAAAGGCAAAAAAGCCAAAAAATATACTTTAAAAAAAAAAAAAAAAAAAAAAAAAAAATATTTTATTTAAAAACTTTATAACCACTTTCGGTATTCGGTATTATTCGGTTATTCGGCCAAGTGTTTTGATTTTATTCGGTATTCGGCTTCGGCCAAAAAATGCCATTCGGTGCACGCTTACTCCGCGCCAGTGAGAAATACCAGCGCATCGTGCTGCACCGAGACACAGGCAGTACACTGTTGTGAATTGGGGCCTACCTGCACAGAGGAGAGCAGATTTTTACTTCATATCGTACTCTTGAACTGGTGTATTATTTTGAGACAGGACTTATCATAGACGGTGAAAATACGCTGATTAATGGTCCCTCATTGACAATAGTGTACTGCCTGTGTCTCAGTGCAGCATGATACTTAATGGGCATTTGTAGCTCATACAACCCCACTTAAAAAAAAACAGAACTATCCCTTTTAACAGAGGTAGAGCCACATACTGCTCTCAACCTGCAGCTATGACACTGGATTTCTTCCCCACGCATGACGCATCTCCAAGCTAAAACAGACAAAGGACCTGTTGATGTCATGTTGACATCACAGCAGCAACATTACATAAAACTGACACCAATGTGATTGTGACACAGACCTGGAGAAATATACAGATTTTTTTACCCTTTTAGCAGGTGTACATGGAGACATAGATATTTTCGTGGTATTTTCTCAAACATGAATGGAAATAAATTCATAGTGATAATAAATCGCTGTGTAGAAACGTAACTTCAGAGAGCTAAGGAGGAAGATGCAGGAAGTGCAAACTCACACATGTGCTGTGCTGGTGTTGCACTGAATTAGGTTCCATTTGGTCGATTATCATTTAATTATTAATTATTAAAAACTGTTGCACTACAAATGTTTAACCCCTGACTTTGTGATAAGTGACTAACTGAACAATACACAGCTCCAGTGCTTCATACAACAGCCCTCAACAGGTCCAGTTGGTGGGGGCTGATTACATATTGGGATTGAGCCTGGTCCTGGCACACAGACACACACAGACACGCAGCACACCCATAAATAACTGACTGTATGGGAAACAGAGATGTGTGATGTTGCACTCAGCTGGAAGGAGCAGGAAAACACCACTCCCTGCCGCTGCCGTCACTGGCTCTGGCTCGTGCAGATTTTTACCTTCCGACTCCTTCATTATATTTTATATGCAGCTACCTCATCCTGCATTATTGCTTAATTATGCGTCTTTGTAAAAAAAAAAAAATACACAACGGTAGTCAGAGTATGACCAAAATTTTAGGCCTTACAGTGTCTTAAAATGTCTTCAACCAGTTATTTTTCATCATGTAATTACAGGCCTCTTTGTACCTCTTTGCTGTGCTCTGCTCTCAGAGTGATACACAACAATGTGAGCAGCACAATATGTTTTCCCTGCTGTTCTTCCTGTCGTCTTATTTTGTAGAGTCTGACCACTTAAAGGGCCTGTTTTCAGCCATGACAGGTTATAAAACAGTGATTGTAAACAGGCTGGCTCAAAAACAGTGTTTTTTTTCCAGAGGATCAGCTCAGAGCCTAAAGCCACCACTGTTTGTCACCGCCTGGTTCACAGGAAGGACAGAATACACTGATTTCAGAGAGCTAAGCTAGGTGTGCTATCAGTAGAGGTGTGAGTGTGTGTGTATGTGTGTGTGAATGTATGAACATGCATAAGAGCCAAAGTTCAATCAAACACCTGTATTGTGTAGCTGTGTGATTCAGGGGCCCTGACCCTACCATTTTCACCGTGTCAACTTGCACCACAAAACACAGTCCCTGTTGCCAGGCAACTTTGACAACATGCAACTTTCCTCCACAAACACATGAAGTTTAAAGCCATAGTTCAACATTTTGGCACACATCACATCACTCGCACTGTGATCGGCTTCACTCGTAGATCTGCCAACTGCCAATCAATGTGATGGCATGTGTCATAATGTGTGTTGTTGGTTTTCCAGCTGACCTGGTCACAAACCAGTCCCACTTTTCCATGACAGCAGGGAGAGGAAATGTCACGTACAGCTGTACCTACGGATGTCACCATTATACATTTTCTTGGTACAATTATTGTCAGAGTAATAATCACGGTGTTACAATTATCACGATTATTATGCATCTATTACTTTCACAACACTATGAATGTATAAAATCAAATATAGTCAAAATATAATTGCATTACTCATTGTTTAGACAAAATATTTCAAGAATTTATTATGTCATATAATATATGACCAATTATTCATTCCCCCAAAGGAAGTATTTGAAATAGTCAGGTCATAATTTGTTATTTATACCAAATGTTTACGTTTATTTCAATCGTTTCTTGTTTTGTTTTTTGTTTTTTTTAATTACAAATGACAAGCTAACATTTAAATTCCTACCAATTCAATGTTACGTATCTTTATTTTGGCGCACATCTGCCGATATGGATATATGGTTCCAACATCAACAGTATTTCGGAATCTTTACGATTAATTAATTGTGGCGTTTAATACCACAATTAACTGTGAAAACAAGTAATCGTGACAGCTGTACCTCACAGGCACAGCATGATACAGCCAGGACAGGACAGGGATTTTACAGACGTCATGGCAACATGGCCTTCGCTGCCCCTCCCTCTGGTTATGATGCCCCGAAAAAGAAAAAAGAAACGCCCTACAGCCGCCGTGGCCTTTGTGCAGATGCTACTGTCAAAACCTCCACTGCAGCAGTCCTGGCAGCTTGGACTGGGCATGTAGTAGAGCGCCAGAAGAGATAAATCAGTGTGATTTGCCTTTTTACTACCGTTGTCTAACTCTGAATGCACAAGTCCAGTCAATGGAAATACCAAGTGTGCACTCAGCTAAAGCACAACCCTCACTGAGCTCTGCCCAGCACTGGTTCTGACACATGTCATGGTGCACATCCTCTACCACACCCTGTATTGTATGTTTTAACCAGATATGGGATATACCTCATTGACAAACTGCCGGCTCAGCTTCTACAGTATGTGGTCTTATCTCCTATACAGAGATCCTGTATGTATGTCATGGTAACGGTTTGACTTTCTGCTCAGTGGTTTTGTCTTTATCTCAGTTTCTGAGTTGTGTATGATCCTGGGTCACCAGTTCCTGTACAAACATGTATAAACATGTGGAAGTCTTGATCTCATGTTTATAAAACTCCTCCTTCATTTTCGAGTCAATGTCCAACATTGTAAAAATGTTTTTGGCAGCTAGAGCAGGTTGACCCTGGTCACTCCAGATTACATACAGTGTTACACTGTACTGCTGCACATGGAGTGGGAGGCTTGTTAAATCAATCCCACCAACCATCTATCATTCCACTTATCCCTCCCACTGTGGACATTATGGTCTGTCTCCTCTATCTGACCAACCACAGCTCTAGTATTACTGATCACTTGATAAACAAATTAAAAAACAACAACAACAACAATGGAAAATTCCTCCAGATGTTTTTTAAAAAACAGAGTTTTAATTTTGACCGGGGGTAATGATCATCTAGTTTCAGTCATATTTACTATGAGAACAAGTCTTATGCACTGAGTTTTGGAGCATTAATTTGTATAATTGACTCATACATGGTTTGGAAAGAACCACGTCCAGAAAATGTATAACTGTGCAACATAATATTTCCAGTAAACAAACTAAGGGCTTTTAGCAGGTGGTCAACCCAGACCAGCCTGGTCCTAACCAGTCTCCTGCCCTTCATTTCAGACTCCGTTGAGAGATGTTTACATCATGTATGGTGGACACTCTGTTGAAGTTTAAAACTATTGGATCTGCCTTTACCAGCCGGAACCATCCCCCACTGCAATGAGCAAAGCAAAGAGTGTGTGTGTGCTAGATATCTGTCAACGACAGCAGCGTCACAGCGGCCGCATCCAGCTCCTCCGCCATTGTGTATGAAGTACAACTTCAAACTTAGCGCATAACCTCAACTTCATTGTCGTCAGCCACTCAACCAGTATCCTCTGCAGGAGAAAAGCTCAGAAAGCATTTCAGTCCCATATATATGGCGGAGCCAGGCTGAACCCAGACTAGTGACAGAAATCAAAGAGATCTGGTTATTAAACTGTTTGCAACTGCTGAAACCTTACTGACTGCTGACACATGTATAAAGGGCTGATTCTAGGTCACATAGTACTGTATAGGATGAAAATTGGAGTTGCCCATTGATTGCCAAATAAGTAATTGTGATTTAACAATTGAATTGTCTTTTTATAATTTGATCTAATAATACACCTTATGAAGAAGAAGAGCCATTGGCTTTGTAACTAAATCCATGATGCTGATGTCAATATGCTCATTGAAATGTGGTCGTCCAGTATTAGAAATGAAGTTCCTCCAGATAAACTGTTTGTGGCTCCACTCATGTGCCATTAAACCACAGCAGCAGAAGAGGGTGCAACGTGATGATGTCATTAAAAGAGGACCAATCAAAACTCAAATGGTGGAAAATGATGTGGGAAATAGTGATGAACTATGACATTGCTGTTAGTTTCATCCAGCTGTTTTAAAACAGATGAATGGAAACCATTTGAACCATTATGCAAGATGATTCAGGATTCAGGAGATGATGTAATAAATAACTGTGACAGGCCTACAGTGTGTACATATGGCTTCGTATTTCATAGATCGGTGATCACAGGATCAAATGTGAGACTGACCATGTTTCACCATGTTGGACATATGACACAATATGATAGCAGGTTTTACTCGGCAAGTAGCATTTAGCGGCAGGTGAACGTACAACAGCAGTTTGTGTTTTGAAGGATTTCATGCTGACTGTGTGTTGAGCTCGGCAGGCCACGGTGGAAACAGTCAGTCAGAGGAGAGGCTGCAGTGCAGGCAGAGGTCAGGCTAAGCTAACAGGCTAGGCTGTGAAAACATAACAGGCTTTCATTTCCAGCAGCATGACATGTCCAAGTGTAACAGACTGAGTGTGTCATGTTCCTGTCTGAATGCATTCAAGTTAAAGAAGCTGACACAGTGCTTTCTGTTGGACTGGTGAGCTGAAGGCACGTCACCAAAAAATGTAAACCGGCATGACTGGACGATATGAAAAGTGTTTTATGCCTGGAATCGATGAATATAAAGTATAATACTGTGGAATAATAGCAAATACATTTTGGATTTCACTGAAAAGTATTTGATATTATAGACGAGTGTGTAAATGATCCAAAGTGACGAAGATGGAGAGTGAGCCCTGCAGAGGAAAGATCTTTCTTCTCCTTATCTCCTGCTGTCACCCTTTATAGCTCCAGTCTGCTACTGCTGCACAATACATCTCTGTTAAATAGTATAATTAATCTGAAGTACTTCACCTAATTACCAAAGCAGTTTCCCTCACAGCCAGCAGCCTGCGTGCTGTCTCTTTGCTTGTTTGACCAGTGGTGTGTAACCGTTCCAGCGCTGGTTGAACTGGCGTCACTGCAGCCACAGACCTATATCAACTTGTGATAACCAGTGTTGGGCACATTACTTTAAAAAGTATATTAGTTAGAGTTACTGGTTACTCCCCCCCCCCCAAAAAAAACAGTTAGTAACTGAGTTACTACATTATACTTTTTTAAAGTACATTTTTTTGGCGTTTTTGCCTTTATTTGATAGCCATAGTATAGATAGACAGGAAAGGGGGAGGCAGAGAGAGAGGGAATGACATGCAGGAAAGGTCTGCCCGACGCGGGATACGAACAGGGGACGCCTGCATTGAGGACTGTAGCCTCTACATGGGGCGGCCGCCTTAACCACTGCGCCACGCACCGCCCAGATACTACATTATAAAAGTAACTAATTACTAGGACAAGTAACTATTCCATTACTTTTTTATAAAATGTTCAAATATGTCAAATTTCTTGGACTCACCCCCCTAACCCTCTAACCATAAACCTATAACCACCTGTTTATCTGGAACTAACCAACTCACTCAGTATTCCTCCTCCTCCTCAGTGTGTTCCAGCTTTTTTCCGACTAGTTGATGAACGGAAAAAAAAAGTGTATATGACATACACTTTAACAGATGTATTATTTTGTGACCGGACTTCTTGAGTCAAGTAATGGTGCATTTTAGTTTCAGTAACGGCGTTATAACGGGGAAACAGTAACTTTTTTGAATGCTAGTTACTGAAAAAAGTAGCGGTGTTAGTAACACCGTTATTTCATAATGTCTTTATTCCAATCACTGACATGAGCAGTTTTTGAGGTTCATCCCATTTTCACCTGCCATTTTTTCACAAATTAAAATAGTCCCCAGGTGTCTGTGACATGCTTTGGTCAAAATACCAAACATGTAAACTTGGACAAGGACAGAAGTTTGATTAGACGCCAAAATCGAATTTTGAGCGCTCGATTAAGCTGTGCATGTAAACGTGTATGCAATATCTTGTCTGATACCCTGGTCAAAGTTATCTGAGAGCTCAAGTCTCCTGTGTTTCCCATTATTTTGCTGGCTGCTGCTTTGTTTCCCCTTTTCACCTTTCAAACTGTAGAAAACTAAAAGAATACACTGATATTGATTGAAATATTGCTAAAGAGTGTTTCATGTTTAACTATATGGGCCCTATTTTCCTGGCGCAACTCAGGGGGGCGCAGCGAGGCGAGCCCTGGCGCAGCTGGCGCAGTGGCATTTTCCTCGCCGAGATGGGAGTGGTCGCGCAGCAGGGGGAGGTGTCGACAGATTCACCTTGGCGCAGTGACAATTTGTTGCCGATAGACCGCGCGGAGAGTGCGCCGAAAGCTCGCCAGCTCCAACCTGGTCTACTCTCAGAGCAAGGCGCAGCGCAGCCAGCGGACTGGTATTTTGACTGCCCAGCGCGCAGTGCGCACACGTCACCAAGACCTCACAGGCAGATTTCCACAGTTCCAGGCACATTTAAATGCAATTAATAATAATAATAATAATAATAATCACAATAACCCCTATTTATTGTATCTGAATCAGCACATACACCTATATCTATATAGATTGTCCCGTCACACTGATGACAGATCAAAGGCTGTCGGCATGCGTAATGGAAACTCAGCCTGACTGAATGGACACAGATGAAACCAGGGAGGGACTGGGACAAAAAAGCAGCCGTGGATGTCCCAAGAGCAGGTGTGGACACTACACACTGTGCCGTTGCGATGATCCTATATTTATTTATTTACTTATTGATTTATTAGCGAGCGGCTGCATCGTCACGCGACCATAACAAATAAAACTGAAAACAAATAAACTATCATCTCTCACAGCAAACCACAATCAGCCGCGGCATCAGATAGTGAGCAGATATTCACATCTCCCATCTCAGGTAAATTCTAAAGAAAAAAGAAAAAGAGAGATGCTCCATGATGCCTCCTTTACGCACAGCTGTTTGTTTATGTTGTGATCTGTGCACACAGGTTTAAATAGTAGGTTACTAAATATGAGTGTCTTTATTAATGGAAAAGGTGTGTGTGTGTTTTGTTTTGTTTGTTTGTTTTTTTTTACTGGGCAACAGCTCTCAATATGTCAGAGCAAACCTGGATAACATCATAACCTCCTCCCTCCCAGACTACTTTTGCATCATCAGCCCGTGACGTCTGTTCGCGCGACCGGACACTGCCAGCTTGGACCGGACCAGAACATCAGTTTCCTCCCGTCTCACTTGCTGTGAGAGATGATAGTTTATTTGTTTTCAGTTTTATTTGTTATGGTCGCGTGACGATGCGGCTCAATAAATCAATAAGTAAATAAATAAATATAGCAGATCATCGCAACGGCACAGTGTGTAGTGTCAACACAGCAGTAATCCATCCTCATCTTTCATCTGTGTTAATTCAGTCAGGCTGAGTTTCCATTACGCATGCCGACAGCCTTTGATCTGTCATCAGTGTGACGGGACAATCGATATAGATAAACGTGTATGTGCTGATTCAGATAGTTCGAATAAATAGTGGTTATTGTGATTATTAATTCCATTTAAATGTGCCTGGAACTGTGGAAACCTGCCTGTGAGGTCTTGGTGACGTGTGCGCACCAAGTCAATCGCCTCCCTCTTCCACGGTGAAATCAAACGTGCGCCTCGCGCGCGCGGCGGATTAAAGGCGAGGAGAGGAGCTCATTTGATTGGTGAAGATCTGACTCGGCTGTGGCAAACCCACTCCACGCCTTCTCTCCTCCCTCTATGCCATTTGCACCGGTGGGAGGGAAGTAGGCGGGATGCGCCCCGCTGCGCTTCGAAGGAAAATTGCAAACTGCTCGTGGACACGCCTCGTTGGCGAAGCGAAGGCGAGGCGCAGGCCTGATCCGCTGCGCCTGCGCTAGTTTACGAAAATAGAGCCCAATGTCTTTATTGGAGATCATTTCAACTTCCACTTGATGAACTGTTCACATTAACAGACAGTTGGAAGGTGCCCAAACCTTTGCATGCTACTGTAGGTCAGTCCTGACTGAGCTGTCAGGGCCGGGGGACATGAGCTGTGAGCCTGAGAGGAGGGGCCCAAATTGAATGTTGAGTTTACAAACTGCAATGAACAAACCTACAGACTGTACCTTTAACTTGTCTGGTTGGTGCAGGAAACAACCATGAGAAGGTGATTCAGGTGTTTTGATGTCCTGAGCATCACAGATGAGACACCCATGTCCCACCTCCCACACATTAAAGGGATAGTTCAACATTTTGGCAAATTGGCCCATTGCCATAATTGCTATAGTCATAGCAGTACTGTAGGTTCGTTAACTTTATTTGTCGTTGTAAGCTATTTTTAGAACGGCGGAGCGGAGCAGCAGGCTGCTCAGAGCTATGCTATGGAGGCTAAAGGAATTTCTTGGTTTCCCTCATCAAACTCATCAAATACAAAACCCAAAACTCCAAAATGCTTTTGTGGACAAGTTGTGACCTGCACACCACGCTATGAGATAATAATGGAACATTACGAAACGGAGCCGTTTTCGAGGTAAATATAGGGTAAATACAGAGACTGCCTGCTGAAAAACTGTCCCTGAACGCAACGCGCATCAGCGGTTTTGTATGAATTTACCTCTAAAACAACTCTGTCTGGTAACGTTCTGTTATTATCTCATAGCGTGGTGAATGTGCAGCTCACAACTTGTCCATGACAGCGTTTTTGAGTTGTTGGATTGTGTATTTGATGAGTTTGATGAGGGGAAACCAAGAAATTCCCTTAGCCTCCATAGCGTAGCCCTGAGCAGCCTGCCGCTCCGCTCCGCCGTTCTAAAAATAGCTTACACCGACGAACCTACTGTTATGACTATAGGGATTATGGCAATGGGCCAATTTGCCAAAATGTTGAACTATCCCTTTAACAATATCCAAACCTACAGTATTTACTGTATAATGTCATTTTTCTGATCATTTAATTGTTCCTTATTTTTTCTGCCTTTATTTGTAACAAATTTGTTTTTTGATGATATTCTTCATGGGTGAGGTTTTCATGTAAGCCCTTTCTGGTTTCATACCTCTCCCTCGCACATCCCAATCATAGTAATAACTAGAAAAAGCATTTCCAAGAATGGAAATGGTGTGACTGCTGATAGCAACTGAACGCTGTTGCAGAATTAGCAAATAGTGCAAGCAGTGATCACCATACAAATTTTTTACCAAGGTCAGAATCGAACCCACAACCTCATGGTCATTAGACTTCCACTCTGCCTCTAGGCCACGGTGCACACACAGTTAACACCAAGAAAGCTTGAGAGTCAAGCTTGAATGACTTAGAATGAAAATTTCTGTGAATTTCAGGCTGAGAGCAGCAGTTTCAACATGAAGCAAGTTATCAAAAGTCAACAGAGGACAACTGGGGAAATAATGCACTATAATTGTTGTTGAGGCAAGATTTGAACCAGCAACCTTCAGGTCTCCAGACCAACAAGCTAACCACTAGGCTACAGACAGAGACAGTATTTGAGGGGTAAAGAAAACCTTTGATAAGAGAATCACTGGCTTCTGCTTAAAAAAAAAAGTAAGGAATCGTGGCAGAAAAAGTTAAATATTTTAAAAAGTATAAATAGTTAAAAAGAGAAAAGTAATGCCGATAAAGTTAAAAAAAAGCTGCACGTTTTGATATATGAATTGTTGAAATAGCACAACACCTAACACACTAACCATATGGCCACAGAGAACCTGAGTTACAATGAGCTTTATACTATGAGGAATCAAAGACTGTCCAATGACAGCTGAATAATTGGAATCAAAAGTCAAGCAATGATGTGAAATGACTGAGGCAGGAATCGAACCCATGACCATATGATCACTTAACCTTTACTCTGCCACTCGGCTACAGAGAGCACACTGCTTTCAAGACTGATGTCATTCATTGTAATGTGATGATGTGCTGCAAACTGGTATGAGTAATCAAGGAGATAACAAACACCTTTAACCAATTGAAGGCGGTGGAGGAGAGCAGAATTCAACATAACATAACAAGAGTTCTTCCCTTGGATTCGAACCAGTGACCTTGGGTTTGGGAAGCACCACCCTACCCCCTACACTACTGAATTAAAATGAATTAAAAAGCACTTAACAGCAAGTTACAAAGTTGAGCTCCTTCTCCTGCTGATGTGAAAAAAATACATTGAGCTGAATGAGAGCAGAGAGCTCCCTGGCTGCATTTAAAAAATATTTAAAATTATTATCTAAGTCTCTTTGCATTTTTGACCAGAATTTTAGCCAGAAGACAAGTGTGGCTACAAAACTGGAGAAAATAATTTGTCTAGAGTTTAATTTGTGGCCGTGCTGACAGTTTAGCCAGAAAAACTCGAATGTTTTTTTGCCTCTATCCACTCTGACACCACTCTGGCTCTGCTCGTTAGACGCAATACACACCCATTATAAAGCTGAAAAAAATCAGAAAAAGTTAAATATTTTAAAAAGTATAAAGAGTTAAAAAGAGAAAAGTAATGCCAATAAAGTCCAGAAAAAGCTGCACGTTTGAAATAGCACAAAGTATGAAGGACTAGAAGAAGACCGTAAAAAGGCGGAAGAAAATGGCCAAACAGAAGAACAATAGTGTGACTGCTCAGCAGTCACACTAATTAATATTATTTTAAATGATATGTTTTTGCAAAATAATAAAAACCCTGGACAGATAAAAGCAGCCGTCCTCCTTTAAACAGCAGACGATGTTCTTGTCCGACTGCTGTTGAAGAGCCTCTGTGTGAGAGTGGAGCAGGGTGTTGCTGAGAAATTGCCCCAAAAACATCAATTGTCACGTGGAAAGGCCGGGCTTATTACTGAGAGACAGACATGTCATAATGACTGTAATGATAATAATCATGATGACACCAGCTGAGACAGAGAGAAAAGAGCAGAATAAGGACAAAAAGGGATCAGGAGATTACTGTAGTCTGACTGTGGTGGCTGTTTGTGTGTGAGGGAGGGGGAGTGGGGGAGGAGGGGAGTGGGGGAGGGCTGGGACTCTCCAATTGAGTTAATTTGGTGTCTTGTCTAAAAGCAGCCAGACTGAAACACAGTGAATCAGCCTGACTCAAAACCACCTGCCCCCGGCCTGTTGTCTGGCTGCTGGTTGACGTGACGACGGCTACACGTTAGTGGTCGCACACACACACAGGTTCTCCATGTCCACTGTTCAATTACAGTTTACCAGAATCTGTCCCGCCATGACTGCTTAAATAGTTGAGATCAAAAGTGATGGAAATTACAGGACTGTGTTCCTGGAAAACTCAACTAAAAGCATCTGACGCGGTGTTTAGAGCTGAACCGAAACAAACAAGTACATTTAACTTTTAATATCAAGATCATTCTCCGGTCACATCTGGCACATCAGCTGTTTATTTATGTTATATTTATATTTCAAAAACATGCTCAGTCCTCTGTTTCCCTGTGGGATCTAAAAGAGGACGGGACTGCAGACCTGAGTGAGGACCAAGAGATGGGCCTGTAAATAAGTCAGTGTGGCATAATGAAGGGTATTCATGGAGACAGAAATAAGTTGTTGACTGCAGCATCATAGAGGAGCACAATGTGTTACAACACAAACATAAAAACACAAGTAGGTTTATCAGTGTTTTATTGAGTCAAACAGATGGATGTCTAGTTCTGACCAACTTCTCATAAAGAAATGAGTGTATGCAGAATCTGCCTTTGCATTTTTAAAAATTATAATGAAAATAATAATTATGTTGTTATTTAGACCTTATTTGTATAGCGTGTTTTATAAAATAAAAACAGCATTATGCATAATTAGCTTTGCCCCGTGTGTGTACAGATGTGCAGTGATGAATGTAAGTCAATAAGTTGTATTTTAATGACATATCTCTGGTTAAAGTGTTTGAAGACCAAATATCATTAAATCATGTTAAAAATATATTTTCTCTAAATATCAGATGTCAGTGCTGACAGAAACACATGGACTTGTAGAGTGGTCAGAGTTACAGGCAGCTGCTGTGTCAGTGCTCCACCTGCTGGTCACACCACAGCATCTCTCACTCTATCTGCTAAACCAGTGTGATACAAACTGTACCTGCCATTAAACTGCAGCTTCTATCTGTGCAACAACACAAGGAGTGAAGTTGTATAATCCAGCATACAGTAGGTGAAATGTAGCATCATGACATGAGGTCTGTGGTGACAGTCCTTCTCTGGTCTAACTCCTCGTGTCTTGTCTTCCTGCAGTCACGGACGAGGACACAGTCAAGAGGTATTACGCCAAGTTCGAGGAGAAGTTCTTCCAGACGTGTGAGAAAGAGCTGGCCAAGATCAACACCTTCTACTCTGGTAAACACCACACAGTTAGTTAGTTAGTTAGTTAGTTGGTTTAAGTTTATTTTGGACATGTTAAAAGAAATAAAACATAATACAGAAATGGACAGACATAACATATAAAAACTTTGCAAAAACAACATATGAACAAAAAAAGAAATATATATATATATAATAAAAAAAATAAAAGAAAATAATTGAAAAATAAAGGTAATTTGATTTTTTTGTTTTTGTTTTGTTTTGTTTTGTTTTGTTTGTTTCATATCCGAAAAGGAGTGGGAAGAAGTAAAACTTATTTACTCCCACCCCTTATTCATAAATTATTTATCAGGTTATCTAGTCATTATAATATATACAGTAAGTTAATTTATGAGTTATTTAACTGGATTTATTCTAATATATTATTATATTTATATACATATAGATTTATTCTAACATATGATTACTAATCTTTATCTCTCCTGTCATATACACTCACTCTACAACAGACACACTATAGACTGAGTGGACGACAGCAGTCTCCACACTGTCCAGAATGCAGCAGGACACATCATCCACTGGCTCCTATTTAAATTTAGTATCAATTTTAAAGTACGAAGTATGCTGCATTCCAGACCACTCGCAACTCAGATTGTCCCAGTTGAAAACTCAGATTTGTGTCTTCAAAGCGCTCCAGGCGCACCACGTCAGAATAAGTAAAGAACATGGCAGCTAACCACCTGGTTAGAAGATGTTCATAAACCAGGAACGATACATTTGGTAGTCTATACAATAAAGGCTGTAATATTTGCGTGATTACAGGCTAAATATTCAGAATAGCAAATTCTTCATTGACGCAACGAGGCAAGGCAACATGTAGCGTGTTTCTTTTTTCTTTCTTTTTTTTCAAAATTTTTTTTATATCATACATGCACATACACAAAAAAAAACCCTCTCATGTGTACATATACTAAATAATACTACAATACTCACAAGAATAATAAATGATGTTACTGATGATAAAATTAATAATTTGAGTAATAATGTCATGACACAAATATCAAGAGAGTAATGGAACGAAAGGAAAAGTAAATAAAACTAAAACAACAACAAAAAAGTAATATCAATTAGAAAATGTTTAAAAGGGAAAAAAAGCATGTAGCAGGTTTCAGCCATAAGGCATTCAGAGTGCTTCACATCCAGCATTAACACATGACAAAGGACACAAACACAATACAAAAGAAGCATTTTAAAATCATGAAAATAGATCATTTCAAATCAAAGACAACAACAGCAACATCAATTTACAACTCCGGAAGGTAAGATAAGATAGGAATTACTTTATTATTCCCAAAAGGAATTAATTATTATTATCCATTACATGTAATCTGTAAACATAAGTAAATATTGTGTATTTCATAATGTTTAAAGTTATTTGGGCTTTAAAAATTGTTTTATCATTGACGGTGTCGAAGCAGTCGAGATAGTTTCCCGAGCAGGAGCTCCGACATTCAGTGGCATTCCAATCAGTGGTGCAGTCTTAATGCTTAATGCTTTACTGTTCATACCTGTGTCACATAGACTATAGTGAAGTGGGTTTACTGAAATATTAGTGCATCTGTAAACACCATAATAATGTACTTGTGCTTCTTTGCGTTAAAGCAAGGGAACATTTTGAGTTGTTCTTATTTCTAGATCATAATGCTGTTATTTGACTGCTCCGGCCCACTTGAGATCACATGGTGCTGTATGTGGCCCCTGAACTGCAATGAGTGTGCCACACCCCTGGTCTAGAAACATCTGTGAACCAGCTGACCTCCGTTTCCTCCCTCCCCCACAGAGAAGCTGGCCGAGGCTCAGCGTCGATTCGCCACGCTGCAGAACGAGCTGCAGTCGTCGCTGGACGCCCAGAGGGAGAGCACGGTGAACGCGCAGGGCCTGAGGAGGAGGAAGACGGTGTTCGCCCTGTCGCAGCAGGAGCGATGCAAACACAGGAACATCAAGGACCTGCAGCTGGCCTTCTCCGAGTTCTACCTCAGCCTCATACTGCTGCAGAACTACCAGGTGCACATGCACATGCACACACACCGTCACAGCGCAGGGAAACACCAATAGGGATGTCAGGATCACAGTTTCATTCAACCTCTGGTTCAACATCAGGAACCCAGCAAATATTTATTGTTGATTTAGTTTTTTTTTGTTTTTTTATTTTATTTTAAGTATATTTTTGGGGCTTTTTGCTTTTAACTGAGAGAGACAAGGAATGATGGCTGCAGAGAGACTGTAGCCTCTGCACATGGGGCGCCTGCTCTACCCACTGCCTACCATATGCCTTCAAGGATAATTACCGTTTTTTACAATCTGGACCTTATTTCTAGCATAAAATACACCAATATTTTGTTATGATACGCTAGTGCTATTCCCCTCTGAGTCCGGGGTTATCTGTTATCAACATCTGGGGTCTGTAGGTTGACCTACTGACCTCTGACCTGGATGATGTCATCTCCGACCGCTGCCCGGCTCATTCTGATAATAATCATTCGGCTTCGGCATTCGAGTCCATTTTAGTTTAGTAGGTCAACCTACAGACCCCGGACTCAGAGGGGAATAGCACTAGCATTTTTAACAGAAAACGAAGCAGCGCTCGATTGCTCAAAGACGAAGCCCTTATGTATATATTATATATTTTATGTGTGGCGGCAGCCGTGAATAAGGGATTTCTGGGAGAGGATTGTGATAAAGGATTTCACAGACCAACTATGGATACAAAATGTCAGGATGATACATTCATGCTGTGTGATGTTCTCAAACCGAAACAAGTGTTTCCATAACATTTTAGCAATACACTTTATATCGATACGTCTGAAAAACCACCTCATGAGAGGGAAAAATGTTTTAGTGCTTCCATCACCAGTTTTTTATTGCGATATTTAGGTTTTGCGCATTTCTAGGGGTTAATGGAAACACACCTACTGACATACAGACAGAGAGGGCAGCTCACCCTCAGGTCAGTGGACCACCTGCTCCACTTCCTGATCCACAGCCGCTCAGGTTGAGATCACAAGGTGTCTGGTCACTGTGGTGAATGAAGCCCACATTGAACACTGTTACATCATCGTGTCTGTCTGATCACATCTGACTCCTCTCTTCCTCTGCTTCTGTGTAGAACCTGAATTTCACAGGTTTCAGGAAGATCCTGAAGAAGCATGATAAGATCCTGGAGACGTCGAGGGGGGCCGACTGGAGGGTGGCCCACGTCGAGGTGGCTCCGTTTTACACCTGCAAGAAAATCACACAGCTCATCTCTGAGACCGAGGTACACAGACACACACACTGACATGACTCAATAAGACCATGGAGGACATGGACGGTGTCCTCCACACACCGTGCTTCATCAGTGAGGAGGAGGGTGACACTCAAACCTCTGTGTGTTTCAGGCACTGGTCACAACAGAGCTGGAAGGTGGTGACAGACAGAGGGCCATGAAGAGGCTGCGAGTGCCTCCTCTAGGAGCTGCACAGGTCAGACACATACACACACACACACACACACACACACACACACACACAGAAAACTACAACTGATGTTATCTGACTGAACTTTAGTTTTTTTTACATTGTTCATTGTAGTTTTTATTTAGTTCTTGATTTTGGAAAAACTTATTTTTATTTCACTTTACTAAATAATGTTTTCAGAGCTAGTTTTAGTTTTAGTCTTAATTTTAGTGAACTATAATCCCTGACACACACAAAACTCAACCAAAAGATGTTTACAGGTCTCATTATTCTCCGTTTTGTTGTACTTTTTATTCTATCCCCGTCTCTTTTCCTCTCTCTCTTCTAAAACACTGAATGCTCAGATTGAATGTTTACACTAACTAATGCTGAGTTCACATTGCTGCCAAAACAATGACATGGTATTAGATCTGAAATAAAGAGCAGAGCAGCAGCAGCAGCATGTCCTCACACACTGAGGCCACAATGAGCTGAGTGCAGCTGTGTTTGGATGATGTGCTCCCACCCATAAGTAATGATCAGTGTAGTAATGTACTCATGGTTGCTGAGCTCTGATTGGTCAGAGCGTTGACGTGTTGCCAGGCATCACGGCTGCTCTGAGATCATCACTAGATGTTAGTTTTATATTGTTTTCATTTCAAAACCAGGCCAAACCTTTTCTGTCATGTCGCTTCATCTCGTCCACCTCATTGTCCTCTGAAGAATGTCTTCATCATGTCTTCATCAGATCCTATTAATGTCTTCATCTTGTCCATCCTGTTGTCCTCCTATGAATGTCTTCATCATGTTTCGATGATATTTTCATTTTATTCATCATGTCTTCATCAAGTCTTTATCTGATCTTATTAGTGTCTTCATTATTTCTCCATCATGTCCTCATCGTAACATGTTGTTGACACCGTGTCTCTCTCTTCCTGCAGCCTGCTCCTGCTTGGACAACGTTTCGTGTTGGACTTTACTGCGGAGTTTTTCTTGTGTTAATAGTGACTGTGGTCATTACAGGTAATACACAAACACTCTCACACACATAAGCATCCAATGATATTGTGAGATTCCTAGATCTGAAACGTTTAATCATCTGTGAGTCATCTTTGATAACTTCAGTTATCTAGTTGTTTTCATGTCATTACGATACAATACGGTACCAATGACTTCATGAATCCCCAAAGGGAAATCCATTAGTCTGGCAGCTCAAAGAATTAAAAAGCTCTGATGGCTCTAGCTACAAAGGATCTTCTGTATCTCTGTGTCCGGCAGCGAGGAGAGAGGAGCCGTCTGAATCAGTACACATTACTTTACATGTGTCTTTGTCTCTCTCTCTCTCTCCCTGTCTTCAGGAGCAGTGGTGATCCGCAGTGCAGATGACGTTTGGCCTATGGTCAGGATCTACAGAGGAGGGTTTCTCTTGATAGAATTCCTGTTCCTGTTAGGTATGTGCATGTGCGCACACACACACACACACACACACACACACACACACACACAATTTGTTTGACTGTCTGTCTGTCTGTCTTCCAGGCATCAACACCTACGGCTGGAGGCAGGCAGGAGTTAACCATGTGCTCATATTTGAACTCAACCCCAGAAACAACCTGTCACATCAACATCTGTTTGAGGTCTGAGCACACACACGCGCGCACACACACACACACACAGAGTTGTGCACACAAATGCAAAACTGTTGCAAAACCAACGTAACAAATATCTGTAACAGCTGGAATTACAGTGAAAGTGTTTTCTACCTGTCGGCACTCGGCACCATAACAACACTCCCTGTGTGTGTGTGTGTGTGTGTCCAGATTGCAGGGATGCTGGGGGTGCTGTGGTGTGTCAGCCTGCTGTCCTGTCTCTTCAGCGACAGCCTCCTGGTACCGATGCAGGCCAACCCTCTGGCTCTGTACGGCCTCTTCTTCCTCTTCCTCATCAACCCCTTCAAGACCTGTTACTACAAGTCTCGCTTCTGGCTGCTCAAGCTGCTGGTAACTCCACCCACTCATCCAGGCTTCATGCTGTTTGCTTTTTGAAGTTAATCATAGTCTTTATTATGCATATCACGAAAATGTTGAAATTTCCCTAAAGAGGGAGATTGTATTAAAGGGATAGTTCAACATTTTGGGCAAATTCTCCAATTGCCGAAATAGCTATAGTGAGAGCAGAAGGTTCATTACTTTAACTTATCGGTGCATGTTGTTTTGAGATCAGCGGGGCAGAGACGTGAGCTGCTCAGCAAAGACAATGGGCGTGAATGGTACAGGTCCCCTGTCCCTCATCAAACTCATCAAATACACAATCCAACAACTTCAAAACGCTCTGGTGGACGAGTTGTGACCTGCACATTCACCACGCTATGAAATAATCATGTATAATTATGTAACATTACGACACATGAAGCAAATACTCAGAACTACTTGCGCTTTTGAAATCACTCCATCCAGCAGCCGTGTCTGGATTGTAGTTCCGGCTGCATTTGCCTCGAAAACAACTCTGTCTCCTAATGTTCCATTATTT
The DNA here is from genome assembly GCF_905171665.1 of Trachurus trachurus. Classification (NCBI taxonomy): domain Eukaryota; kingdom Metazoa; phylum Chordata; class Actinopteri; order Carangiformes; family Carangidae; genus Trachurus; species Trachurus trachurus. Next base: position 24,449,529 of record NC_139900.1, read on the forward strand.
TCTAATAGCGTGGTGAATGTGCAAGTCACAACTTGTCCACCAGGATGTTTTGGAGTTGTTGGATTGTGTATTTACACTTGTTTGCTATGGGCACTGGAGGACTGAACACAGACAAACCTAGCATAGACACCTGATCACAGAGGATATGACATCAGCCAATGAAACAGACACTAGAAGCTGCAGCCCCTCAGTCTTTAGACATCTTTTTTTAATGTTGATACTTTCCCACAGTGCAGAGAAGATTGTAGCTATGAATAAAAAAGTACTTGCCTCACAGTGAATTTGAATCACTCACCCTCCCCGAGTTACAGTGCAGAGACACTCATCTTCCTCACTTGGTCTCCCTCCACAGTTTCGAGTGGTGACGGCTCCGTTCCATCGCGTCGGCTTCGCGGACTTCTGGCTGGCCGACCAGCTGAACTCTTTGGGGGTGGTTCTGATGGACCTGGAGTACATGATCTGTTTCTACAGCTTTGAACTGGACTGGGCCGATCGGAACGGACTCATCAACAGCGGCGGTGAGACAGAGGAATGAAGCCTTTTTACCTTTGCACTGGAGCACTTTTACGGATTAGGGTATATTTGTGTATATTGTGTATATATTTATTTATTTGAATGTGTTGGATGTTTTGGACTGCTGCATGTCCTGTCTACACTACAATTTAACCCGTGACCACAGACCCACACTCACCTGTGTGCTGTTGTTTTCCACAGGCGCAGACGTTTGTAACTCCTACTCCTACGGCGTCCGGGCCGTCATCCAGTGTCTTCCTGCCTGGTTCCGCTTCGTCCAGTGTCTGCGCCGTTACCGGGACACCAAGCGCGCCTTTCCTCACCTGGTCAACGCCGGGAAATATTCCACTTCTTTCTTTGTGGTCACCTTTGCTGCTCTCTACAGCACACACAAAGGTAGAGACCCAAGTGCCATACAGGTCATGTTCAGGATCAGGCTTTACTGGAATATACACAACACCCAGGCTTCATTAGAGACACAACTTAAAGGGATAGTTGAGTTTATTTGAAGAGGGGTTGTATGAGGTACAAATGGCCCCTAAATATAATATCAGCAGCAGAGAGCTCTCTGCTCTCCTCCAGTCAGCCTTACCAGCTTATAGTGCTGGGCAGAGATACATGGTGCATCTCAATAAATTAAGAGTATCATGGAAAAGTTCATTTATTTCAGTAGTTCAATTCAAATAGTGAAAGTTATGTATTAAATAGATTCATTACACAGAGACTGAAAAACATCATGTCTTAGTTTCTTTTAATTGTAATGATTATGGTTTACATTTAAAGGTGTACAGAAAAGAAAATTCAATTTGAGCCCACTCTGGGTCATAAAATTAGTGTAATAACTCATCTATCAGACGATGTAGGCCAAACTTTGTGCAAAATTCTATTTTTGAGTAAATCCGGGATGAAAGTGTGTTTTTTTTTTTGCATCTGATAATGCAGGCGCACGGATTATACGTCAACCTGTACACGATTCACCAGCCACTGATATTGGATCCGTAATCCGTCATTCAAACGTCTGAGACACGCACACACACACGGAGCTCGGTCTGGCCCCAAACTTTGAATATCCCGCCCGCTCGATAACGACCAATCAAATTCGTTTTCCTTACTCGGGTAAACTCGTATTGCAGCTCGTGACAACTCGGCGCGACAAACAGGACAAACGGACATTTCTGTACACCTTTAATGAAATCCTAAAATTCAGTATCTCAAAGAATTAGAATATAGTGTAAAAGTTCCCTATTGTGACCTAATGGTGTCACACTCTAATCAGCTGATGAACCTCCATCATATTCTACTTTACTGAGATGCACCTGTACAGGTGATGAACTCGGCCTATCAGCTGTTTGGGTCAGACTCTTAGCGGCATGTGGAAGAGGCGGAGGGATACAGTGCATCACGCAGCTTGTCTGCGTGGAGGAATACTGAGTGAGCTGGTTAGTTTTTTCTCCGACCAGTTGATGCACCGTAAATAATGTGTACATAGCGTTAGCCTACACTTATACTGAGATGGGACTTCTTGTAGGCAGAGAAAATAAATACAGTGTTAGTGTTCCTCTCCTCCCATGAACATTAACCAGTGTCATGAACCACAGCGATCAGCTCTAAGTGTCTGAACACGTTCCTTCATTGACTACTTGTGATCAGCTCTCATCTCCTGTTTTAGACGATGTGGAAAGTGGAATCCAGGTTTTAGATTGAGTTTGCCATACACTGTTTTCTGTATTTCAGATGATGTCAGGTGTTCAGGCTCAGATACTGACTGAAAATGAATACAAAATAAAAAAGATTAGATGAATTGATCAGTAAAGTCACACAAAGCTTTCAGAGAGACGGTGAAGGTGGCCTGGAGTATCTGTGTAAACATTTCACCCATGTCTGATCATACAAGATGTAAATGGGAGCTCTTTCTCTCTCCCTCTCTCTCCTCCTCAGCTGAGAATCACACCGACGCTCAGATCTTCTTCTACTTGTACATCAGCTGTCTCTTGGTCAGCTCCTGTTACACGCTGGTCTGGGATCTGAAGATGGACTGGGGTTTGTTCGACCGTAACGCAGGAGAGAACACGTTTCTGAGGGAGGAGATAGTCTACCCACACAAGGTATGTGTCCACACAGGGAGGGGCACAGGGGGGAGGGGCAGAGACAGCAGTGTCTGATGTGGTCCTCCTGTCCGTCCTGTCTCCCTCAGGCCTATTACTACAGTGCTATAGTGGAGGACGTGCTGCTGCGCTTCTCATGGACTCTGACCGTCACTCTGAGCACAGTGACCGGTCTACACGGCATCTCTGACATCCTGGCCACTGTCCTCGCCCCCATGGAGGTCTTCAGGTACCACACACATGTCCAGAGGGATACAATGAAGTGATGACATTTCCTATCCAGATTCAGATTCAGAATCCTTTATTTGTTCCAGAAGGGCAATTCAGTTCCTACAGTCAGTGCTTTTCAACCCTTAAAACTACCCCTTAAATCGGAGGGAGGTCAGAGGGAGACTTCGAATGTAGTGCAAGATGAAATTACCCACGATACGTAACAACACCATCTTAACGATTAAGTCGTTTTATTTTGTCGACACACGTTGTCGGGCTAACGTACACAGTGTCATAATAAACGGGTCGACGTACCTGAAATAAATCAATCAGGGCAAGAACACGGCGAAGGCGTCTTTTGTTTCCTGCATTTCTTCATCATTGATTTGTCAAACAAAGGAAGATCATTAAAACCCACGCAACAGGTAACACAACAGCTGGAGCAGGCATTTTCAAACATGAATGGAATCCATGGAAACCCACCACAGGTCGTGGCTCCTACATCATCGCTACGCCTCTGAGTATGGTATTTGCTTCATGTGTCATAATTTTACATAATTATACTTTATAATCTCATAGAGTGGTGAATGTGCAGGTTTCAACTTGTCCATGAGAGTGTTTTGGAGTGATTGGATTGTGTATTGATGAGTGAAACATGGAAATTAGGGTTGGGCGGTATGACGGTATTATACCATGTGACGGTATAAAATGTCTACTGGTAGAGATTTTGCAATACCGTTTATACCGGAGAAAGAGCAGATGTCTGCGGCATCTCTCTGAGTCACTATAGTTACACCGCCTCGACACACGGGGGAGCCGGCACTGCAGCAGACTGCTTGGCGTGGTTGCATCAGCACGACGAAGACAGAGACTTCACTACCGTTACCCAACCACCGTTTTTCCGTCAGTTGTTGACATTTGAGCCCATACTACCATAGACTGTAAAGGTTACCTACTACCTTAGGAACTCTAAAGTAACTTTTTAGATTTTCCCGGTTTGACCTGTTTGAACAGCCGTAGACAGCACAGACCGTAGGCATTTTTGTAAAATGCAAATTTGTGATGTTGTGATTTCTTTTTATATAATTGCACTAACTGGAGCAAGACTGCTCTGGCATTTTTTCTGTTTTTTTTGTTTTTTTTAAATAGAAATCCAAGTTAAAAAATAAAAGAGAAAAATGATCAAATGCGACAGTATGGTTATTTTAAGCCATTAATTGAATTTACAGGGGGAAAAAAACATACCGTGATATATACCGTTGCCGTGATATGAAATGACTCATACCGTGATATAAGATTTTGCTCATACCGCCCAACCCTAATGGAAATACTGTTCGCCTCCGTTGTGTTAGCTGAGTAGCTCACGTCTCTGCTCCGCCGTTCTAAAAACAGCTTGCACCGACAATTAAAGGTAATGAACCTACTGCTAAAACTATAGGGTTTATGGAAATGGACAAATTTGTCAAAATGTTAAAATATCCCTTTAAATCAGTCAACTGCACCCCAATGATTTTGAAACAAACTTTGACCATATTGTTCAGACAATTTCTCGTCTTTCACCATCAAACCGTTGAGTTGACATGTACACTGTACACAATATGGGCTTCCACACATCAAAGGACTTTAATTTCCTCAGCAAGCGGATTCTTTGTTGACCCTTTTTTAACAATTGACTCAGTATTAATATCAAATCTGAGACAGGAGTCAAACACAGTGCCCAGATATTTGTAAGACTCCACTATGTCAACATCTTCACCATGAATTACACTAGCTATAGGGTTGGACTTATTTTTCCTGAAATCAATCACAGGTTCCTTGGTTTTTGGAACATTTAAGGAAACTGTTACTACACCACTGAACAAAAGCAGGAAGAGCACAGCCATGATCCCACTCTGTCCCCCTGTAGGAGTGACATCATAACCCACCCACCATCCTTCATTCATTACGTATACCACTGATCCACATAGGGTTGCACAGAGAGGGGTGGAGCCAATCCCATAATGCCCTGCACCTCTGGAGGTTATGAGTGGTTTTAGTCAGGAAGTAGAGATTGTCACCGTATTTCCTGTAACTCAGGAGTGTCCAAACTTTTTGCAAAGAGGGCCAGATTTGATGAGGTGAAAATGTGTGGGGGCCGAGTCGGCCGACCATTCAGCCTGACATCCTTTGAACCATTAACATTAAATGCAAATTAACTATTTAATAGCCTACTTTTTTTTATTTTTTTTATTGCAAATGGCATTCTTTTCATTTCTTCACATAGATAAAATAACAAGTTTTTACCAAAATCACACATCATTTTTCCTTGTCTGGAAAAAAAAAATTTCAGGAAGCTTAAACATCTCTATGTTCATTTGAAACATTATTATATTTTATATTATATTATTAGGGTCCGGGCAGCTAAGCTGCCGGGACACTATTGTATTCCTAGGAATTCTTCTTTAGGGTCCGGGCAGCGCAGCTGACAGGACACTATTGTATTCCTAGGAATTCTTCTTCTTCTTCTTCTTCTTCTTCTTTCTTTCTTTCTTCTTCCAAGGAAGTCATACTTCCCATGGGCGAAAACTCACCAAACTTTGCACAAAGGTTCAGTCCCATGCCAGATTCACTCAACTCCAAGGACATGTGCCCCCCCCTCCTAGGGGGGGCACAATAAGCGTTTAAATTAAAAAATTTTAAAAATTCCTACCAAACCAACGGTAGATGCTACAGTGTTGAAACTTCACCACAATGTAGCCTCAATACTGCTGAAACTTTTGTCCACTTAAACTTATTACAAATTATAAAGTCCATCACTCTGTTTTTTTCAATAACTGTAAAACTTTTAAAATGTATCTCCTCCCACAATTTTTGCTCAATTGTCACCAAACTTGCTACAGAGCATCTCCAGACTGTCCTCCACAAAACTTGTTTCTCGGATTTTTGATTAAGCAAAAATTGAGCCTGCAGTGCATGAAAACATTTGACTGTAAACAGTACTGTAAACATATACCATCAAATTCTTGCTAAATACATTTTCAAACTTCCTGAAAAAAAATGACAATATTCTGGAGTCATGGTTGATGAAGTTTGGCAAATATCAGAATTTTATCTCAAAAACTGAATTTTTGAGAACATTTTGAATTCTGCTCTCATGGGAACAACTGCAGTCAATGTGAGTGTGGAATTTTTAAACATCAGATTTTCTCTTATGAAGCAAAACACTTATTATTAAAAACAAATCACCAACATTTCCATGCTGTCAAGATGCAATTTATGTATTATCAGATTTTTGTTTAGATGACTGAATTTCTGACTTTTGACCATTTCATCACAACAGCTGCCCGGGCACTGGCTCACCTGAGTGGATAAATGAAGCTACACAGCAGGTCTCACTACCAGCCAATTAGCTCAGCGAGTTAGGAGCTGGTTCTTGGTGTCAGAGGTTGTGAGTTCGAGACCCAGCAAGGGTGATGATGATGATGACAGATCAAAATGTCACATGTCCTCAAGCTGTTTTGCTGTCTAGATGCAATTTATGTATTAACAGATTTTTGTTTAGATAACAGAATTTCTGATTTTCTGACCATTTTTGAAATCTGCGTTCACAACAGCTGCCCGGGCACTGACTCACTTGAGTGGATAAATGAAGCTACACAGCAGGTCTCACTACCAGCTAATTAGCTCAGCAAGTTAGGAGCTGGTTCTTGGTGTCAGAGGTTGTGAGTTCGAGACCCAGCAAGGGTGATGATGATGATGATGACAGATCAAAATGTCAGTTGTCCTCAACACGAAATACAAGACAATTGTCCTAATGGTGGCATCACAGCAAGTCTCTAAATTTAAAAATCCAAATAGCTTGGACTGGACCATGTGCGAAGGCTCCTAACATCTTAGAGTCACAGTAGATGTTTTACAAATACATATCATTATTTTACCTCAAAAACTGATTTTTCTTTTTACTGTGGTTTCAAATCTGCCTGCGCGACAGTGAATGGTTTACTCAACTTGTGAAGCCACTGTTGCACTGCCACTTGTCAATTAGCTCAGTGTGGTAGACAACGGTCTTTGGTTCCAGAGGTTGTGGGTTCAATCCTCAACTGATGCAAATTGAACATTCTAAGGTCAACTGTCCTGTCTTCCTATTCTCCTGTTTGTTGCTCAGAATCGCCTAAATATGCCCAAAAGTAGCCCGGACCCGACCCATTGCTGCGCAGCAGCTATAATCTTCTTCTTCTTTCTTTAGGGTCCGGGCAGCGCAGCTGCCGGGACACTATTGTATTCCTAGGAATTCTTCTTCTTCTTCTTTCTTTCTTCTTCCAAGGAAGTCATACTTCCCATGGGTGAAAACTCACCAAACTTTGCACAAAGGTCCAGTCCCATGCCAGATTCACTCAACTCCAAGGACATGTGCCCCCCCCTCCTAGGGGGGGCACAATAAGCGTTTAAATTTAAAAACTTTAAAAATTCCTACCAAACCAACGGTAGATGCTACAGTGTTGAAACTTCACCACAATGTAGCCTCAATACTGCTGAAACTTTTGTCCACTTAAACTTATTACAAATTATGAAGTCCATCACTCTGTTTTTTTCAATAACTGTAAAACTTTTAAAATGTATCTCCTCCCACAATTTTTGCTCAATTGACACCAAACTTGCTACAGAGCATCTCCAGACCGTCCTCCACAAAACTTGTTTCTCGGATTTTTGATTAAGCAAAAATTGAGCCTACAGTGCATGAAAACGTTTGACTGTAAACAGTACTGTAAACATATACCATCAAATTCTTGCTAAATACATTTTCAAACTTCCTGAAAAAAAATGAGAATATTCTGGAGTCATGGTTGATGAAGTTTAGCAAATATCAGAATTTTAATTCAAAAACTGAATTTTTGAGAACATTTTGAATTCTGCTCTCATGGGAACAACTGCAGTCAATGTGAGAGTGGAATTTATAAACATCAGATTTTCTCTTATGAAGCAAAACACTTATCATTAAAAACAAATCACCAACATTTCCATGCTGTCAAGATGCAATTTATGTATTATCAGATTTTTGTTTAGATGACTGAATTTATGACATTTTGACCATTTCATCACAACAGCTGCCCGGGCACTGGCTCACCTGAGTGGATAAATGAAGCTACACAGCAGGTCTCACTACCAGCTAATTAGCTCAGTGAGTTAGGAGCTGGTTCTTGGTGTCAGAGATTGTGAGTTCGAGACCCAGCAATGGTGTTGATGATGATGACAGATCAAAATGTCACATGTCCTCAAGCTGTTTTGCTGTCTAGATGCAATTTATGTATTAACAGATTTTTGTTTAGATAACAGAATTTCTGACTTTTTGACCATTTTTGAAATCTGCGTTCATAACAGCTGCCCGGGCACTGACTCACCTGAGTGGATAAATGAAGCTACACAGCAGGTCTCACTACCAGCCAATTAGCTCAGCAAGTTAGGAGTTGGTTCTTGGTTTCAGAGGTTGTGAGTTCGAGACCCAGCAAGGGTGATGATGATGATGACAGATCAAAATGTCAGTTGTCCTCAACACGAAAATACAAGACAATTGTCCTAATGGTGCCATCACAGCAAGCCTCTAAGTTTAAAAATCCAAATAGCTTGGACTGGACCATGTGCGAAGGCTCCTAACATCTTAAGAGTCACAGTAGATGTTTTACAAATACATATCATTATTTTACCTCAAAAACTGATTTTTCTTTTTACAGTGGTTTCAAATCTGCCTGCGCGACAGTGAATGTATTTAGTCAATTTGTGAAGCCACTGTGGAACTGCCACTTGCCAATTAGCTCAGTGCGAGACAACGGTCTTTGGTTCTAGAGGTTGTGGGTTCAATCCTCAACTGATGCAAATTGGACATTATAAGGTCAACTGTCTTGTCTTCCTATTCTCCTGTTTGTTGCTCAGAATTGTCAAAATATGCCCAAAAGTAGCCCGGACCCGACCCATTGCTGCGCAGCAGCTATAATTCTTTCTTTCTTCTTCCAAGGAAGTCATACTTCCCATGGGTGAAAACTCACCAAACTTCACAGAAACATCCGACCCCATGCCAGATTCACTCAACTCCAAGGACATGTGCCCCCCCCCTCCTAGGGGGAGCACAATAAGCGTTTAAATTTAAAAACTTTAAAAATTCCTACCAAACCAACGGTAGATGCTACAGTTTTGAAACTTCACCACAATGTAGCCTCAATACTGCTGAAACTTTTGTCCACTTAAACTTATTGCAAATTATGAAGTCCATCACTCTGTTTTTTTCAATAACTGTAAAACTTTTAAAATGTATCCCCTCCCACAATTTTTGCTCAATTGACACCAAACTTGCTACAGAGCATCTCCAGACCGTCCTCCACAAAACTTGTTTCTCGGATTTTTGATTAAGCAAAAATTGAGCCTACAGTGCATGAAAACGTTTGACTGTAAACACTACTGTAAACATATACCATCAAATTCTTGATAAATACATTTTCAATCTTCCTGAAAAAAATGACAATATTCTGGAGTCATGGTTGATGAAGTTTGGCAAATATCAGAATTTTATCTCAAAAACTGAATTTTTGAGAACATTTTGAATTCTGCTCTCATGGGAACAACTGCAGTCAATGTGAGTGTGGAATTTATAAACATCAGATTTTCTCTTATGAAGCAAAACACTTATCATTAAAAACAAATCACCAACATTTCCATGCTGTCAAGATGCAATTTATGTATTATCAGATTTTTGTTTAGATGACTGAATTTATGACATTTTGACCATTTCATCACAACAGCTGCCCGGGCACTGACTCCCTGAGTGGATAAATGAAGCTACACAGCAGGTCTCACTACCAGCCAATTAGCTCAGCGAGTTAGGAGCTGGTTCTTGGTGTCAGAGGTTGTGAGTTCGAGACCCAGCAAGGGTGATGATGATGATGACAGATCAAAATGTCAGTTGTCCTCAACACGAAACACAAGACAAACCTAATGGTGGCATCACAGCAAGCCTCTAAATTTAAAAATCCAAATAGCTTGGACTGGACCATGTGTGAAGGCTCCTAACATCTTAGATTCATAGTAGATGTTTGACAAATACATATCATTATTTTACAACTCAAAAACGGATTTTTCTTTTTACTGTGGTTTCAAATCTGCCTACACGACAGTGAATGGTTTACTCAATTTGTGAAACCACTGTTGAACTGCCACTTGCCAATTAGCTCAGTGCAATAGACAAAGGTCTTTGGTTCCATGGGTTGTGGGTTCAATCCTCAACTGATGCAAATTGAACATTATAAGGTCAACTGTCTTGTCTTCCTATTCTCCTGTTTGTTGCTCAGAATTGCCTAAATTTGCCCAAAAGTAGCCCGGACCCGACCCATCGCTGCGCAGCAGCTATAATATTATATTATATTTTAGAAATGGGCTGGAAAGGGTTGTAGGCCTGTGACGATAAAACATTTTGCTGGATGATATATTGTCCCAAAATTATTGCTGATGAACAATATTCTCAACAAAATTGCACTTCAATAGATATTGACCGTGTGTCATCACAGTAGATGACTGAGCTGAGGCTGTGTATGTCGCTCTTAAGACGGGTGGGGTGGGGGTGTCAGCGGCGTGGAGCAGGTCTCTGCAGCGGGGACAGCTCCGAGACACTGTGAGACTGACCTCGAACTGACCTTGAAGACAGCAGTGATGACGTGCTTTCACGTCCGAGTCTCCAAACCAGAATCGTACAACACCGGAAAAGTCACTAGATTTGTCGCTAGTCGCTTTTGTCAAAAAGAAAGTCATCAAGAGGGGTTGGAAAGTCGCCAAATTTAGCGAGAAAGTCGCCACAACACTGACGTTACCTTGCGTTGCTCCTCACATGCTGCACTGTGTGTGTGGTAGCGGCCCCGCCTCCCCCCACAGAGACAAAGATCCTGGATGACTGACAAGAGGCTTCACTCCCTTCATTTCATTCTGCTATGGAACAAACGCGCCCAGGTGCTGAGACCGAGTCACAGAGTGAAGCCTCTTGTCATTCAGCCTGTTTGGAGGCCAGAGACGAGGAAAACAAACAGGCATGCACATGGCAATATATCGAGGCCGGAAAAAAAAAAATTGTACTTGCTGACGGGCCGCATATTATTGATTTTATGACAGAGGCTGCGGGCCGGTTGGAATTTGAACGCGGGCCGCATTTGGCCCGCGGGCCGTAGTTTGGACATGCCTGCTGTAACTGGACCGGTTGGTGGAGGAAACGACCACAGAGCAGTTATTCTAGTTTTGATGACATCACATTCGATCACATTTGACAGGTGGAGTGAAGGTAAAAGGAATAAATGTGGGTCAGAAAAGACTCAGTCAAGAGGGATCAATGTAGGATTAGATCTTTTACTTTACAGAATGAGTCATAAAAGTGAAGTCATACAACTGTTTCTGCACTAGGAACACGTAGAAATTCACATTCTGACCTTTTCAATTTGTTTTATCAGCAACTAAAATGAATGACAACACTCATATTTTAATTTTTCATATCTTAATGTTGCAAATGACAAAAGCTCTAATGAAATCCAAATAAATCAGCCACTGACAGATGAGGTCTGTTCTCCTCAGGCGTTTTGTGTGGAACTTCTTCCGACTGGAGAACGAACACCTGAACAACTGTGGTGAGTTCAGGGCCGTCCGAGACATCAGCGTGGCTCCGCTCAACGCCGACGACCAGACGCTGCTGGAGCAGATGATGGACCAGGAGGATGGAGTCAGGAACCGGCAGGGCAAGAAGAGCTGGAAGAGGAGCTACAGCATGAGTCTACGCAGACCACGCCTGGCCTCGCAGTGAGTCTTTACACACACAACGCAGCAACACAAAAATGACTCCTGCTGCAGAGGTTAACTGGTATCACACCAAGAGGGAATGACCAGGGACACCACACAAGGACCTATTTCAAGATTTAAAGGAGACATATTATGGAAATATCACTTTTTGAAGGCTCTTTAACATGTATTTGGGTGTTTTGTTTGCCTTCCAGCCCCCAAAATGAGAGAACTGACAAAAAAATCTGTAATTTTCAGGCTCCCTAGGTTGATATCCATGTGGTTTTATGAGCTGTTTCCTCGGATGTCTTCCAGTGATTTAACTAGCTTTCAAAGTTTGCATAACCCCACCCCTACCTGGTACCAGTAGAAGGAGTGGGGCGGGGCAAGCAGTGGTTCATTTGCATTTAAAGGGACAGGCTCTGAAACCAGCCGTTCTGAACAGGGCTGTTCTGAGAGGATGAAAAGAGCTGTGATGTTTGATCCTTGAGGTATTTTGACTGAAGCATGTCACACACATGTCTTTAAGACAGCTGGGAACTATTTGCTCCACTGAAACTAGATTTAATGAGAATGTATGTTTTCTTTGACTTTTAGGTAATGGCTACACACAAACTCTCAGCTGCTTTGTTGTTTCCTGTTGACAGTGTTCACAGCAGTAAATGTATTTGTCCTGGATCTAGACTGAAAAACTATAACGTTATATTAAACATGTCTGAATTAATCAGAAAAGACTGAGTGAAGAAGCTCAGACCATTGCCTGATACCAAACAATCAAGATGACAGGTGTTAAATGTGAGGCTGGCCTTGTCTGCCAATGAGAGATACTGTGTAACGTCTGTTCTGTGTTGTGATTGGTAGCCTCAGGTCATGTGGTAGAAGCACAGTCTCTAACTCACTCCCTGCCCTCTGACCTCCAGGTCCAAGACCCGCGACACCAAGGTCCTGATAGAGGACACCGACGACGACTCCTGACATCAGGCCACGCCCCTCGCCTGGGTCCAGAATCTGTTCAAAGGAGGGAACTCCGCCTCTTAACCAAGGAATTACCCAGCGAGTCGGGCGTTGAACTCTGAACTGAGGATGAGTTTGAAGCTCTAATGCCTACATGATAATTTTTTCCAGTGCACAGACTTTGGCCTGGGCTCAGAACTTGAACAGACTTGACCAATCAGCCCCGGCAGGACGGCCATCGAGCTCCCACCTGCTTCCTTCAGTAATAAACCACGGGTGGGATTTTCACTCTGACTCTGTGAGAACCTTCTCTCCTTGACATCCACAGCCTCCCACAGGGGGGACTCTGGACTCCGCCCGCTCCTCAGCCATCGCTTCGGTTCTCAGCCTAGCATGAACAACACAGCTAAATGGAATGCAAGCCGATCACCCTGACAGGAAGTGTCCCCGCTCCCTCTCAGTGCCACACAGCTCCCCCCACCGGGAGAGGCCGACACTTCCAGCTGACTGCTATCAAAGTCAAATACATGCCCCCTACCCTCTACCCCCCCTACCCCTCCCCTTCAGCCCTAACCCACCTGTAGGTCCACCTGTAGTCTGGACCTGGAACTGAACCCCCCAAGCCCCTTTTTACCCTGGAAGAGAATAAAGACGGATCATGCTGTTGTCCCGCTCCCCCTGCTGGTCAACAGACTGAGCCCATGGACATTTGGTACCGCCGGTCAGTCACTGGCTTGACTGTCTGTGCTCTTCAGCTTGTCCCATCATCACAGAGCTGCCTACCTGCACCTTACATGCTTTACACACACACACACACACACACACACACACACACACACACACACACACACACACACACATACACACACTTTATAGGAAGACCCTGTACAGACCTAATAATAACATGGATCTCAGGTGATCTATCACAACTGATCTGCTTTGAGTTCAGGCATCCACTCTGGACAGATTTGAGATCTGATATAAGCTCCACTCCTCTCTCTCTCTTTCTCACGTTCTCTCTCACTTAAAGGGATAGTCCATTAAGTACACTACATGCAGTAGAAAGGTTTTTCTCTCTTGCAGTATAACTCTTTCTACTGTATCTACTGCATCTAGTGTACTTAATGGGCATTTGTAGCTCATACAACCCTACTTTAAAAAACAATTGAACTATCCCTTTAAACACACACACACATTGACAACAGACCTGTGTCGATTGGCTAAAAACAACAGAATTTAACCTGTTTATCTCCATGTAAATCGGGAGGTGAGAGCTGATCACTAGTCAGTGGAGGAGCTTCACTTAGAGCTGATCACTGTGATTGGTCACTGAACATTCAGGGTAATACAGGTGTGTACAGGGTCAGTTGGAGAATTGTAACGTTTAAGGACGGTGGTTTTAATATGTTTTTTTTTTGTTGTTGGACATGCAACATATAACACACACATACACATACACACACACACACTATAGATTATAGTACCCATGGTTGTAAATATTAAATGGACCAAAACAGGAAGTAGTGTGAAACTGAAAAACTACTGGAACAGCAGCTGGGATGACTGTTCAGCTGAGAAACAACTTGTTGTCTCTAGAAGAAGAAGAAGAAGAAGAAGAAGGTGTGACGTGTTGCAGTGACTCACAGTCGCCCCCCATTGGGAGAGTTCAAACATTACTGCTGAATGTATGCCAACCTATTTATGTATGTATGGGTGGGAGAGATGGCTGAACACACCTGTCCTCACCTGTAGACCCCCTCGTTTAAAAAAAAACAACAAAACAACCCAAGGTGTTTTATTTAGTCCCCTGAAACCTTGAAGACTGGTTGATTGGAAGCTGCTGGTTCATGAAACAGTCTGTGAAGTTGGTTCATCCAGATGTGATGATGATAATGTTGATGAAAAGGGGGGAGGTCACCTGTCTGTCACATACACCCTCAAACTCAGTCAACAGGAAGTTGAATCTGAATGAAGTGGCTCAGTATCTAATCCTGATACTAACACTGAGTCTTCTTTATTGACTAGGATTTTACTTTAACTAGAGTCTTGCTGCTTCCTGCTGCTCCTCTATGATTAACCGATGCCTTGATAAACCTATTAGATCAGTAAAACAACAGTGTGGTGAGTATGACAACACGTCAGACCAGTTTAACATCCGTCATGACTGCAGCAGCATGAGGAGCTGCTGTTGAACTGTGGAGTTCTTCATCATGCTTCATTTGTTGTGTGAGTTTCATTGTCGGCTTTAGGTTAATTCCGCCTCCCTGGGATGTTTTCTTTATCTCCTCTTTGTTGGTTGGCGGTGTGGCTTTTATTCAGCAGGTCACACACAGACATCTCATCTTCTGCATATTGGCGGCTCGCTTCAGAAACTTCAGCACTGTAGACACCAGTGTCAGTGTGTGCTGCCAAATCACTGTCCTCCTCCCTGCCCCACTGAGGCCGAGGCTGCCAAATCGTTAGAGCCACCAAATTAACTCATCTGACAGGTAGTTGTTATTACACTGGAGAAAATGCTTTTAAATGTTTTTAAAAATGGAGGGCAGGCAGATTATAACTTTTTTTTTTTTTTTTTTTTTTCACATTCATAAAATGTTTGGCACATTTGGAGTGGATGTTTGCTCCTCGGTGTCGACACTGATAATGAATCCTTACATATTGAGAGTTAGCGCTAGTTGCAGATGTGATGAAGAAAAATGGTACAAATATAAACTGAGTGATCTTATTGTTTAATTAGCAACCAAGCTAAAGGCTGCTAGCAGGCTCATTCCCTTATTTTCTCTTTTATTCAACTTTTTCTCGGCCACTCTTTACAACAGTGTGAACAGAAGAGCGGGCAGTTATCCTGAAGTTAGCTTGCTCGTTTATTCTTTTTTTGTTCATTTGCACAATATTACAAGCAAACAAAACAACTAAAATACAGCCAACCAGATGTGCAGGTGAGATTAAAATACCTGGAGGGGGTTATAAAGGAAATCTCACCTCATGAAAACAAAGAATTAAAGACCACAGCCGTATAAACAAACAAGCAAACTTATAAGAAATATAAAAGCAAGAAGCAAAATCCGAATCAGGAGTCTAGCAGCTCAGCACTTAGCCCTGCGGGCG
Organism: Trachurus trachurus; assembly: GCF_905171665.1. NCBI lineage: Eukaryota > Metazoa > Chordata > Actinopteri > Carangiformes > Carangidae > Trachurus > Trachurus trachurus. The sequence continues at coordinate 24,465,200 of NC_139900.1, forward strand.
TCTCCACTGAGCTCACAGGAGTTGTATGGAGGAGAATCACTAGAAACTGCATTTATGATGACGCTTCAAAGGTGTGAAAATGAGCTCTTGGGGTAATTGAAAGTGCATTAGTGAGTGCAGCTTCTCCAGCCTTTGTTTTGTAAGCGCTGGTTTGGGATCAGTGAGATGAGCATGAGCAGCTCTCTGGAGCTTGACACAATCGTTCCATCCAGAGAGAGCGAGTGTTGAACTTTCTTCAGGACTTTTATTTCCTACTTCCTCAGGTTTTTAGTGTTGAGACAGATTGTCATCAACCATCATTCCTGTGTTCTTCAAACACTGACCTCAGGACAGTTGTGCACCTTCACCTGCCCCCTTTCTTTTTTTTTTGTTGGCACTTCTTTAATGAATGTACCACAGAGCGTACTCCATGAATGTATGTTTCTCATTGAGACCACACAGAGATCTGCTTAAATGTAGCTTTTTAGCTTAGCATTGAAAAGGCAGCAGATGTAAGGAACATGCTGATCTGTGTGTCCCAGCACAGAGCCAGGCTCAGGCTGACTGGGCTCTGACTGATTTGGACCATGATGCTCTGGGATTGGAGACCAATCAAAAAAAACAGTCTTTTAAATATTCCTTTATTTCTCCTTCTACATTCCAGGTGTTGCTTCATGCTGGTTTTACACTTGTATGTGGAGGTTTGTGAAATTGAGACAGACGGTGAAACTCTTCCCCCCTTTTCCAGATGTTAAATGAAACCTGCCACTGGAGGACGGGCTGGGTGTCAGACCTGGTTGTCTTGGTAACTCTTAGAGATAGTTCCAGATGTCAGTGTTAACTAATCAGATTTTATGCAGGCACTCTTCTGGAACAAACGTTACTGGTGTTGAATCATTAATCAGCTGCAACATTTGGCTTTTGTCAAATGAAAACATGAGTCATGTAAAAAAAACTATATTCTCATCTTTATCCAAGCGAGACACCAGAGCCGGTGACACCCAGCTCAGGTCCAGAGAGGCAGATCCTCCCGGACCAAACAGAAGTTCACTGAGAATGTCTTAAGGATTGTTTCACCAGTTGTTTGTTCATCAGGTCTTATGCAAGAGCACGTTCATGTTCTTCTTCCTGTTTGTGTGAGCGTCACAAGTCAGATCCACTAGCCTTGTACTGGCCTGATGATGATGATGCTTCCCGTTTGTGTGCGTACGAGTTTTTCTCATTGACCAGCTTGAATTGATATTTTAAGTTTGTCTCACTCCTTTACTCCAGTTGGGTGAATTTAAATCAGGTAGTTTTACATTTTCAAAACCTGTAAACTGTTTTTGAAGGCAGCGGGAGAAGTCCCATTTTTAAGTTGAAGTCATGTTAAATGTCTGTGTGAGGCTCCATGAGAGGCTGCACTCTGTTTTGGGAAAGTTTCATTCACACAAATGTTGCCAAAGAGTGAACTAATGTATGAGGAGTCAGGATAGTGGTGTTACCGGAGCCGTTAGAAAAGCCATGTCATCATTACGTCCCCCATGGAGATGTGTTAGGTCTGCTTCCGCCTGGTGAATGCCACGCGCTCTATTAAATGACTTCTGTGTGCTACATGTTTGTGGGTTTCTGATGAGCTCATACAAGGACTTTGGCATCAAACAACCGTCAGCAGCGGGATCACGTGGCGTGAGTGAAGATGTGAAAACAAGAAGCGACCAGCAGACACAGCCAGCAGAAGGAAGTGAAGGTCCAGGCTGCTGAGAGCCACCGTGGAGCTGCAAACCTCACAAAGACTTTCTTCTTATGTCAAGTCCCTGATGAGTCTCAAACCCTGAACTTACACATACACACATACACACACACACACACACACTGCTCGTCATCCTCCGGCCTTCAGTGGAGCACAGGGTCCGGAGCGTGGAACCTCACAGAGGACGTTTGGACTCGTTTGAAAACACAAAGCCACTTTTATCGTCTCTTTTCTTTGTTAAGCTCATTTCGTCTATAAATGTTTGATGACCCGAGACTTTGTGCTCACTGATCGGACCTGGATCAGGAACGTTCTGACCTCACCACAGTGTGACCCAGAGCTGTTGATTATACAATTCATTATATATTGATGATATATTGATTAGGAGCATTGTATAATCGGTGCCTGTGCTGTGGCTGTTGTCTTGTCGTGATGCTACAGAGGTGCCTGGTTCACCCTGGTAGAGTTTTTCAGTAAAAACACCTCAAACTGTTTGTGACTGAGTCTTATTCGTGTTTGTGTGTGTGTGTGTGTGTGTGTGTTTGGTTCCAACATCCAGCAGCTTCACCTCTCCTGGTTTGATCCACTACTTTCCAGTTGGGTTGGAATTCTATTTGGTTTGCATTAGGGATGTCACGATTACTTGTTTTCACAATTAATCGTGGTATTAAACGCCACAATTAATTTATCGTAAAGATTCCTAAATACCGTCTCTTCCCAAAAAAGATTATGTTGGAACCGTATCGGCAGATGTGTGCCAAAATAAAGGTAAACACACAGATACTGGTCCATTTATTTAACGTAACATTGAATTGGTAGGGATTTAAATGTCAGCATGTCATTTGTAATAACGTAAACATTTGGTATCAATGGCAATTAATGACTTAAATATTTCAAACACTTCCCCTGGGGGTTAATAATTGGTCCTATATTAATTCTTTGTGTAAATACTTATTAATGTAGGCTAATTATATTTTGACTATATTTGATTTCACACATTCAGTGTTGTGAAATTAATTAATGTGACAACCAGAATACCGTGATTATTTCTCTAATAATTGTGCCAAGAAAATCTATAATCGTGACATCCCTAGTTTGCATGTGACACTTATTTATATCCATGTTATCTACTACATAAATTACTACATAAATAGTAATACATTAAATACTTTTGAAGCAGCTACTTCTATACAGGCAATGTTTTTACCCATGTTAAAGTAAAGTGAAGAGGATTGTTTGTGTTCCTGCCTGGTGAGGAACTGTAATTGTGGATGACTGAAATATTAAATATAAAAGTGCTTCATAGTAATATTACATGTAATACTGTGAGTGCAAAATTAGTCAGGGGGAATAGGGCTGTTTGTGTCGTCTGAAAGGGGCATTGACACTACACAGTAAAAGCACTTTGACGTAATTGTACAAGTAATATCATAAGTACTTAGTTCCAAAATATTAATTCATTTATTGATAATAGTAGTATTCCATATACCTAAATCAGGCAAGGCAGGCATAGACGAAGGCAAGGCAATTTTATTTGTATAGCCCGTTTTTACAAACAGTTTTTACATGGCATCATAACAACATCCTCTGTCCTTAGCAGGGCCGGCCCTGTACATCTGGGGGCCCTAAGCAGGATAAAATTGGGGGCCCTGCCTCACAGTGTATATATGTACCATCAAATATTCATAAAACCAGCTACCGTATGCAACCCTTGCATATTTTATTGTACCTCTATCAACATGATGGCGAGCATATATTTTATTACTAATTAGAGTCACTGAAACACTTAAAGCTGTCTAATTGCACTTATCATTTTTTCTTCTACTTTGTTTTTGTCTGAATGTTAATGTTAATATTGTGAATGGCAATAGGTGGCTCCAAACCTGCAGTATTAAATCACTACTTTTGATGTAGCAGAAAGATAAAAGATTCTACAAAAGATTACAGTTTGAACAGATTTATTTTTTTTTAATTATCTGTACAGCTAAATTCAAGAACCCTTAAAACAAAACTTCAGTTGAGAAGAAGATAGAGGATGTTGGTTGGTCAGCAGCATCATTAGCAGTAACCATTGGAGCTGTGAAGAGGATTAGTAGAATTTTTTTAACCACTTGTGTACACACAATTTAATTTTCCAACAGAGATAAACATATTGTGGCAACAAACAAGAAACTTACCAACTGTATGACTGGAACCAGCCACAGGGGAATGAGGATGTGGCAACATGACATATCTAATCAGCCATTAATAAATGGGTGATTGATCCTTTATCCCCTCACAGGAAAACAGCTGTTATCTTTTCACTGTAAACAGACCTTAGAATCAGCCAGGACATGTTACCTGCAGCAGGCTGGTACATGTAGCAGCTAGCCAGCTAAGTGAGCTAACACAAGCACCGACATGTTTTTCGGCTAAACGTTCATCTGGTAAACATAACAATAATTAGCCTTACCTTGTCTTTGTTTTTTTTTCTTCCGTGACCTTCTTTTTCCTATTTTCCGCACCTGATGGATATATCCTTTTGGACATCGTCGCTGTCCAAAAGCTAATCACCTCCTCGCAAATCGCGATCTCAGTGAGTGAGTGAGGGAGGGAGGGAGGGGGCCAGGGGAGAGAGAGGGGGGGAAGGGGTGGTGCGCGCTCGTTACCGGACAACGGCCACAGTCGGTTACACGTTGCCGTTGTCAGAGACGGTTAGACAAATGATTGAGCAAAGTTTGGGGGCCCCCTAGTGGCTGCGGGGCCCTAAGCAGCTGCTTAGTTCGCTTATAGGGAGGGCCGGCTCTGGTCCTTAGACCCTCACATCCACTGAGGAAAAACTCCATAGAAAACCCGTTTAACAGGGAAAAAATGGAGAAATATAAATAAATAAATATATATAGAAAAGATTCTTGTCCTCTTTAAAAAAAGAAAAGAAAAAGTTCTGTCAAAAGAAATGTCTTTTATTTTGAAATCCGGAAGTACTCCATGGAAGGGTTTGCAGTAAATTTGAAGTGACCTACTTTATAACACTGTGTGAAACTTTATTTCAACCAAGTCTTTGTCGTAGGACTGTTGGTTTCAAGTCATTTGCAGCAGCTTCAGGGTCAGAACAGCCGCTCCACCTCTCTCTCTCTCTCTCTCTCTCTCTCTCTCTCTCTCTCTCTCTCTCTCTCTCTCTCTCCCCCCCCCCCCCCCCCCCCCCCATGTCCAGCCTCCCTCTCTCGGCCGGTGTCAGTGCCATGCCAGCGGAGCAGCGGTGGACATGAACGGGGCTCAGCTCAGCGAGCTGCCGGACTGCAGTGAGCAGCTGGAGCCGTACGTGTTGAGCCTGCGGCGGAGCGCCCTGCAGGCCGCCGAGCTGGCCGCCGTCCGGAGCTTCTCCAGCGGCTTCCTCATCAAGTTTCTGCGAGCCAGGGACTTCGACGTGGACCTTTCTCTGAAGGTACGGTACACCCCTCACCCCGCAACACAACGAACCAGCAAGCAGCACTCATTCACCCGGAGCCACCGAGCCGGAACTTTAGAGAACTTTGTTTCTGACGGTGACGGGAGCTGTTTCACTGTTTGACAGTAAATCCTTCATCATTACTGCACGTTAACAGATCTCAGAGCAGCAGGCATTGTACAGTGCACCGCGCATTCCCGTGTCCTGACATACATGTTATTTATTGAGCAGCACTGTCAAACGGGAGCACTGGGGCAAAGTGGAGTGTGGAAGTGAACACTTCGGCCCCAGTCTGGCCCATATTCCAGCTGTTATCAGCTGTGTATGTAGCCTACCATAATTGGTCCAGTGGAAGCAACATCTGACACCATGTGGCTCAAGTTTGGACCAGATTTAGTTAGTGTGATTAAATATGTTGTGTAGCTATGTCACGTGGTTCTGGTGTGTTTAGCCAGATACTTTCTATATTGTACTTGACTTTGGTTTAGCCTACACTGTTCTCTTGATACATTGTATGACTACATTTTAATAATTGTTATCCTACATTATAATTAGCCTAGTTCCGTTTTTGACTCACTTTTGATATTTAACCCATGAGGTCATTACCATAATGTTGGCGTGATCAACTGTATGTGTGGCTTCTGATTAATTCATTGATGCTCAGATCTTCAGCAGAATTCCAGAAACCTGAATAGCCTATGTGATCAACACATTTGAGTTTTTTTTTTAAACCAGAAACCCTTAAAGGTTTCTCAAGAACCTGTTAGAAAGAATGATTCACCTGTTGAGCTTGAGCACTTCCTCCATGGAACTACATCCAGTCAGTGCAGGTGTGTGTGTGTGTGTGTGTGTGTGTGTGTGTGTGTGTGTGTGTGTGTGTGTGTGTGTGTGTGTGTGTGTGTGTGTGTGTGTGTGTGTGTGTGTGTGTGTGTGTGTGTGTGTGTGTGTGTGTGTGTGTGTGATGCTTCCCTGCACTCCATGACTCAACACAATTACTGTCTACTCTTCAGTCAGTCAGAATGTCCTCACTGCTCTGTAGCTGCTTCACTTGTTTCTACTAATTCTGTGTTTAACCAACTGTGACTGTGACAAACAGAGAGTTTAGAGTGAGCCTGAATAGAATAGAATAGAATACTCTTTATTGTCAGTGTACACAAATGGACAATGGAATTAGTGATGCACTTAAAGGTCCAGTGTGTAATAATTGTCAAGGTTTATTGGCAAAATCTGAATACACCCCAACCATGAATATATTTGTATAAATGTATTTATTTTTTTAATGTAATTGCTATAAAATGAAATCCGTGCGAGTGGGTGAGCGCCGCAAACTAGAATCCGAATGCTAGATATCACATTTTACACACTGGACCTTTAAAACTACTTAAAAACAACAACTACTACTACACTAACAATAATAAATAATGAATACAAATGAGAAATAAATCATCAAGAATAGGGACACACACATATGGCACTGTGGATGAATAGAAAGATGAATGAGAAATGTAAGAAATGGTCCTTTATTGCAACTATTAATATTGCAGGTATTTTAAATTAGTAGTAGCCTACAATCAAGTATCAGTCAGATACTTTTACACATTGCAGATTGTTGTTGCTGACTCATCATTCCTAAAGATGGAAGAAGTGGTTGTGTGGTGGAGAACAGCGGCGGCCATGCTGCTTGTTGTCTGAAAGCAGCGGGAGCTCAGCCAAGTGGCTCAGAGTTGTGCTCACATCCTCAGACACATTTATCAGTTTTTATTATGACTGGGCAGCTTGAGCTTTGTTTTGACTTCCTACTCTGACGTGACACAGATAGAGGAGAGTAAAGGTTAGAAAACATTCCCTTCTGTGCCAGCTCTTCACTCGTTGAATTCCCCGATGTCCCTGAACATGCCCGTGTCCCGTGCAGCTCCTCCTGAACTACCAGCGCTGGCGGAGGGAGAGTCCGGAGATCAGCGGCTGCCTGTCCCCTGGCTCCGTGCTCAGCCTCCTCAACACGTCCTACCACGGCGTCCTGCCTCAGCGGGACCACAGCGGCAGCAGGGTGCTCGTCTACAGGATCGGTCAGTGCACAAAACCTGTGTTTGTCTCTGTGTGTGAAGGGTTAGAGCTGACTAACGATTACTTTCATTATCGATTAATCTGTCGATTATTTCTTTCTTTCTCATCTTTTTATTGTTTGGTTTTAACATGAATCATCTGTTCATTTGTATACAATAGTTATAGTGGAAGCACAATATGAATTTGAACCCCTTGTTCCCCATATACTGAGACTTACATACATTGTCACACTCATACATTCTTGTATATATGAATACACAAAGATAAAGAAAAAAACATATATATATATATATATATATATACACACACATATATATCTTTCGATGATTTAAACGATTAATCGATTAGTTGTTTGGTCAATAAAATGTTGAAAAATGTCAATCAGTGTTTCCCAAACCACCAGATGACGTCCTCAAATGTCTTGTTTTGTCCACAAACCAAAGAGAGACTCAGTTTATTGTCATAAAGGAACAAAGAAACCAGAAATATTCACATTTAAGAAGCTGAAATCAGCGAATTTGGACATTATTGGATTATTAAAATAGTTGACGATTGATTTAATAATCAATTATTGTGTGATTACTCAATTAATTGTTGCAGCTCTGTTCATATTATTTTGAAGATACTTCCTCCATTCACACAATCAGATTACTGAACTTATTTATTCATTCATTTATTCATGTAGCTTCATAGACTGAGGACCAACCCGTCATGAGACAGTTGAGTGTTCATTGTTCCTTCCTACAGGTAAAGGATGGAATGTAACAACAAACAAAGCCGGGTGGGGGTGAGAGTGATGTCGCTGGGATGGAATAATAATAATAACATCTTCTTCCTCTTCCTGGTTGCTGGGTTACTGTTATCACCTGACACACAGGGTTCTATGATCCACCTGTGCATCAGGCCTGTAGGAGCCACATGTTCATTTGAATGAGCAGACTTCAGTTGTCACTGTGCTACTATCATAGACATATAAACACACTGGTCACTTCTACAAAGTCGTACAATCCAGGAACTAATGTGGTGTTTACATATCAGATAATTAAACCAATTATCCCTAATTGCACAGTTGTCATCAGGGTGTTCCTGGTAGAAGGAAATGCTTTATAGTTCCTAGTTCATGACGTCAGTCAGATGCTTCCTGATGGTTAAAGGGAGTGTTGATTTTCTTATTAAGTCAGTTCATCTTCCTCCTTGTAAAATTGTGCTGATGGACGATGACAGTAGAAAGTATCGATCATTTGATCAGTTCCTTTGCAAATGACAGGATGGTATTTGATTAGTTTTCCTATTAATGTTGTGTTGTAGTTTTCTTAGTTGACTAACACTCAGACTCAGGGACGACAGGAACAAGACAGCACTCAGCAGCAACCAGGGTTTATTGAGAGACACAATATGACGGACGCACAACAACCTGTGAAACATCCAAGGAAAAACCTGCCTGTGTATGGAGGCCCAGGCTTCTTCTAGTCTGATCTGGTCTGATAAGACACCTTACAGTTCACTAGGACCTGCTCTTCACTCAGCCTAAGCTAGTTGTTGTCTCTAGGCTAGTGTACATGACATCTTCAAACAATATCAGGGAGTCTGATACTGTTTGAACAGACAATCTTGTAGTTTTCACACATAAATATTAAACAACAGTTTAACTTTGATACTAAATATGAAATGTAAACCTTTGCAAAACTGAATGCACAAAACACAAACATGATTTTTTCTCTCCACCAATCCAAGACCATTATTTATAGACCCTTTCAGAGAGTATAAACAAAGACAGGTGTGGCTCAAAAGGGTCTATAAACTAAAACCCAGTTTGCCTGCAAAGTTTGGAGGTACAAAGTTGTGTCCTATTGGTTCATCAGCCAACACACACACACTGATAGAGAGATGTTTGACATATCTGACATGTCTGTCTGTCCGTCCGTCTCCAGGTCAGTGGAACCCGAAAGACTGGACGGCCATCCAGGTGTTCAGCGTCAGCCTGATGACATCAGAGATCATCTCCATGGAGACACAGACGCAGAGGCGGGGCCTGAAGGTCATATTTGACCTGCAGGGCTGGAGCCTGGGCCATGCCATGCAGATTAACCCTTCCCTGGCCAGGAGGATCTCCTCTGTGCTCTCAGTAGGTCCTCCATCACTGCACGGGCCTTCATCCACAACAGTGTTTCAATCGCTATGACGACAAACACACAGCAGTTGGAAAAAGGAGAACATAGCTCTTAAGTAACAACATTAAGACAGATGTGACACCACAGGACATTGTGATAACAGACCGATTTACCAATCTGATCTGCGGTCAGCGTGTTCATCTCAGCTGTCCTGTCTGTTCCCAGACCACTTAGTGTGTGATGCATCTGATGTTACTGTACCTGACTGACTAAACACGTTGTCGTGTGTGTGTGTGTGTGTTTGTGTTTGTCAGGACTCTTTTCCACTAAAAGTTCGAGGAATTCATCTGGTCAATGAGCCGATGTTCTTCCGGCCGGTGTTTGCCATGATCCGTCCTTTCCTGCCAGATAAGATCAAACAGAGGGTAAGGTCTTCAAAATGCCCATCTGGTCTCTGACTCTGTTTCTGGATTCTGACTCTGGTCTCTGACTCTGTTTCTGGATTCTGACTCTGGTCTCTGACTCTGTTTCTGGATTCTGACTCTGGTCTCTGACTCTGTTTCTGGACTCTGACTCTGGACTCTGTTTCTGGATTCTGACTCTGGTCTCTGACTCTGTTTCTGGATTCTGACTCTGGACTCTGACTCTGTTTCTGGATTCTGACTCTGGTCTCTGACTCTGGACTCTGAATCTGGTCTCTGTTTCTGATCTCTGACTCTGGTCTCTGACTCTGGTCTCTGACTCTGGTCTCTGACTCTGGTCTCTGACTTTGGTCTATGTTTCTGGATTCTGACTCAGGTCTCAGACTCTGGTCTCTGTTTTTCTGGTCTCAGACCCAGGTCTTGGGTTATCTTGTCCTTCCCCATGCAGAGCTGAGCTCTGACCCCCAGCCTCCTCTGTCCTCTGTAGATCCACATGCATGGAGCCGACTACCACGACACTTTAGGGGACTTCTTCTCTTCAGACATCCTGCCTCCAGAGTATGGGGGGGAGGGGCCTGGAATCGAGGAGGTGTGTCAAGACTGGACCAATCAGCTGCTGAAATCTGAACCGCTCCTGCAGAAGATCGCCAGCCACCCAACAGGTGACGTCAGCATGGCTGCTGACGAGTGCTGGATCTCAGAGGAGGCAGACTCTCAACAGTTCTCAGAGGGATGATGTATGGAGGTCAGTGTGGACCTTACACACTGCTCTCACCTGGGCCGCTAACTGCTGCTGGCTCAGTTAGCTGGGCTCAGAAGATTTCTCCATCAGATGGATTTGAGTTTACATGATATTGGTCCTCCTGTTACAGTCCACTGCTAGTTCAAGGCTAACCACAGGGTGAAGCCGACCACTGCTCCACCAGCTTAACTGAGAAAAACAGGACTGAGCCATTATACTGTGAGTATTTTGACAGATATTGTAGCATGAGTCATGGTCATGACTTACATTTCATTTTCCCTGACAAAAGGTGATGATGATGATGTGATGTTTGTGGTTCTTTACCAAACAAACATGCTCCCTCACATCCAGAGAATGTGTAGCAACACAAGGCTTCATTTATGGTCTGTCACATATTTCGCCTTTGTCAAAGTAATTGCACTTCCCATGATTTGGATATTGCACTTAATCATATTGTGATTTTCATATTATTCCAATTGATTGTTCAGCCCTAACTGAATTATTTTATGATTTGAACAAAGTTAAACAATGTTATTTTGAGCACAGCTGCACAGGGGCATTATTATCATGACTCAGCAGTTCTCTCCTGCAAAGACCTCTCGTGCTGTTGTTATTACCGACATATCTCCACTTTTCCATGCAGTCCTGACAGTGTAAAGGGCTTATGCAAAAGGCAGTCCATTATTTTAAGGCTACTAAATACATCAATGCTGCATCTTGATCTGTGCATTTGAAGGGAGCCACATGACTTATAAGTGTTTATTATAAGTGAAGTGTAGTTATGATTGGAATGTATGACTGTATGTATTGATGTCTGGGTATATCATTTATGTTATACTGAACTTTACTGTATGTACCCTATGGACCCCAGGAAGATTAGTGGTTGCCAAGGCGGCAGCTAATGGGGATCCATCTAATAAACAAATAGACTCACAGCTGAGAGAGCTTCCAAGTCGCTGTTACAAATGTCAAGAGTGGGGTTGTAATGGAGGGTTTCTTACTTCTGAAATTGAACATGGATCTTCTACTTTCACCTCTCTCTCTTTCGTTTCTCTTATCTTTGCTTTTTCTCAACAGTGACGATCTCACTTTTGTGCCTGGAAGTTAAAGGTCCAGTGTGTAAAATGGGGGGAAAACCGTGATATCTAGCGTTCAGATTCTAGATTGGTCACCGCTGACTAAAAACAGTTCAACACTGGAAGATCTAACCGCCATCTGAGCAAAGATTAGCTGAGCCAGTGGATGTCGCTGTGTGTTTTATAATGGCAAAAAAAACAAACATCGTAGATCGTCCAGTCTAGTCACAGACACTCACTAGAGCATTTGAATCTTATAAGTTAACGGTTAACGGATTTTGCTAATAAACATTGACAAATATTACACACTGGGCCTTTAAATCATGACTTTAAGTTTGGATGTAATTAGCCTAGTAAGAATAAAGCTGTGGAGGACAGCTAGCGTGGCTCTGTAAGTTAAAAACAAACTATCAACACTGTTATGTAATGTGTCTTTATCTCATTTCTTTATCCTGTGCACAAACTGTTGAATTTGTTAGGAACTTCATTTTCTGAATGTTACTGAGTGTGAGGATGTGGACGTCACACAAGGGACATGTCCAGTTGTTCTTCGCCTGGATATTAAAGGGACAGTTTGACCGTTGTGATGTGGTAGTCGTAGCCGTCCACCTCTGCTTCAAACAAACTTGTTGCTATAAAATCCATTGGAGCTCCTGGAGTCTGAACAATTTCAAGCAGTTTGTTGTCATGTTGAAACATGAACCCTGCCTCCCCTCCATATCATCTCTCCATCCAGACCTTCATCTTATCAGCTGACCAAACAGATCCATCCTGTCTTCTCTGTGTTCATGGTTCATCATTTGACCCTCCAACCCTGCATGGGTAGGTGGTATAGCAAATGGGTGGATGGATGGACCATCATCTGTACTGTGATAACAATAATAAGAACAACTAACGACATTATCAAAGTGGTATTATTATGACACAATGGGTTTCATCGGTCATAACATGACTGCTTTTGGACCTATATTCTGCATATTTCCAATATACCCAGGTAATAAAAATGTCAATTTTCTGTACTCACTATGTATTCATATGTAATTAAAAATATAGAATAGGTTCATAATGACAGGGGTTGATTTTATCTGTGAATTCTTGATTTTTTTTTTTTTTTAAGAAAGAAAAGTATTTTCTGTATTTTTTATGACATTGATTTTAGTTGTGATGGTGAAGTTTTAACAACAACCTTTATCATGCTGTACATTTACAGTACTTGCTCTTTTTGTATTAGGTGGACAGATCATATTAATATTTGAGCAGAGACTATATTCACGTTTGCATGTAGCTAATGTTTGTGCATATGGAAGAGTGGATGGAATTCAGGACTTTGGTTATGAATTTGGTTAATAAATGGTGCGTTGGAACAAATACACTCCCATGCTATTTTATTCTTGCATGTTTCACGTTTAGCACCTGGTACACAGAGAATACAATTGAAGCTGTAGCTCAGGAATATCATAGGTCAATGTAGAGATGTACACTGGGGTCCAAAGTTAACCAAGGCTTAACTGGGTGCAAATACCGTATGTGTCAATACAGCAACTGACAGTGAAAGTGCTGAAGTACACTTCACAAACCTAACAATCCATTATTGCAGTTATTTCACTGAAACTTTACTGACATTTTCCCTGTGGATAAACCTTTATTTCCTTCTGCTGACTAAACTAAACTGGAGCTGGGAGGTTAAAGCCAAACAGCCAGATGCTGACAGAAGCTTTTGGAAATC